>NC_133334.1:126040931-126356316 GCF_042186555.1 Aquarana catesbeiana | reverse complement strand
CAATGGCATCTTGGGAGATCCTGTGAAAGTGTGCCTAGTCTGTGCAATGCTGTACCCTACGCTAATACTCAACTAGTGTATGGTAGCATTCAAAACATTCACCAATGCAAAGACCAGGATTGTAAGGACAGGAGGGACAATAATAGCAGGTGTCACGCCTATATCCGCGCTTGCTGCAGACACAACATCTTCTTTGGGGGGGTTCGTTGGGTAGTGGTACTCGGGAGGACATAAAGAAAATGCCTCTCATGCAGCTGACTGCATTTGGTTGGGGATGTGAATGGGGGAAGTACGGGTGCTGCAGAAGTGGTGGGTTCCCAATTAGGATTGGCGAATGCAGCAGGAAGGGCATTATGGTCATGACGGGCCTGTGTTTGTCTTCTTCTTGGTGGCAGCAGGACACTACTTGTGCTTGCCACCTCACCAGTTTGAACTGCACTTATGGGACTTGCCACGTCACCAAGTGTTACTGCAGTGCTAGTTTGACTACGACCGGGGTGTACTAGGCCACTGGTGCTTGCCAGTTCACCAAAACGCTACCAAAAAAATTGTTAACGATCGCAGGGATCAGGCTTGACTCTGCTAACGCTGCAGTTATGTGTTTAGTGTTTTATAAGTGACAGTGATCGATCGATACTGCACTTGGGTGGGTTGGGCTGGGCGGAGGGGCAAAACGCAGGTGCTAGCAGGTATCTGGGTTAGCGGTACTGGCGCTAACCTGGTGCTGCCCGGGGCGACGCAGACCCTATCTGACCCTAAAACCTAAGTTATATCACCGCCGGGCGATCAGGGGGCTAAACCTTTATTAGGTAATAAACGGCAGGTGCTCTGACACTATAAAAAATAAATTAACTAACCAGCGTCACCCTTAACAGGTATACGGTGATCACTGGTGAAAGGGTTAACTAGGGGGCAATAAAGGGGTTAAAAAGCTAGTTAGGGAGGTAAATATATAGGTTCGCCGTCAGCGTTTTATAGCGTCAGGGACCCCTATATACTACCTAATAAAGGTTTTAACCCCTTGATTGCCCCCTAGTTAACCCTTTCACCAGTGATCACCGTATAACTGTTACGGGTGACGCTGGTTAGTTAGTCAGAAAAACGATCGCTTAGTGACACTGGTGACGGGGGTGATCAAGGGGTTAAAACTTTATTAGGGGGAGTTGGGGGAGTTAGGGGAGTACCCTAGACCTAAAGGGGGCTAACCCTAACTGCCCTACCACACTAACTGTCACAAACTGACACCAATGCAATAATCAGAAGAAAAAAACTGCTTGGTGTCACTGTGACGGGGGGTGATGCTTGGGGGGTGATCAGGGGGTGATCGGGGGGTGATGAGGGGTGTAAAGTGTGCCTGGTGTGTTTTACTGTGTGTGTGTGTTGTGCACTCACTCAGATGTCTTCTCTCCTCGGCGCTGGAACGGAAAATACCGAGCTGAGGAACGATGACATCACTTCCTCTGCTGCTGTTTACTGTGCAGCAGCAGAGGAAGAATCTCATTCGTGGGGAGCGATCGCGAGGGGGTGGCCATGAATGAGTGGTCTCCCCCTCAGCCTGTATCGCTCCCCTAATGAAGCCGACCGCCTTGGGGACGGGGGGGCGCTATGCGTGATTTTGCCTGCCTGTGCCTTTCTGCCGCAGTATCTCTGCATTAGGCAGTCGGCAAATGGTTAAGGGGCCAAATCCTTCTAGTCCTTAAGTGGTTAAATCGTGTTTTCTTCTTTCTATTGTCAGCAATAAACAATATAATATTCAAAACAAAAATATTTTGTTGAAGCACTTGTGGTAATAGAAGTTAAATTCTCTACTAAAATGTATGAAAAATTATAACTATTTTTCCCATAAGGTATGTATGCATGTTAGCTGAATAGCATGCATGTTCTGAATCTGCTTAGCATTTCCCTCACACAAATCCTCACATATTAACCGAGTAAATTGTCACCGCCTGCATTTGCCTCATTGTACCTACGGCACCGATTACCAGGGACGTGTTTCAATCTTGTGTCCAGTGAAAACAAAAATACAACATTAAGCCCATCTCTGAGGCTCTGACTAGGGCCTCTGCCAAAGAAAATTGATGCTTTGCATCAAAAAGTGCTTCAATCCACCTAAAAGCAAATCATGTAGAAACATCTAAAGAAAATGTATGACATTTGGCAAAGAACAGCTACACTGTAATGCCGTGTACACATGATCGCACATTCTAACAACAAAATCCATGTTTTTTTTCTGATGGATGTTAGCTCAAACTTGTCTTGCATACACACGGTTACACAAATGTCATAAATTCCAAACATCAAGAACGCGGTGACGTACAACACGTACGACGAGCCGAGAAAAATGAAGTTCAATAGCCAGTGCGGCTCTTCTGCTTGATTCCGAGCATGCGTGGAATTTTGTGCGGCGGAATTGTGTACACATGATCAGAATTTCAGACAACAGATTTTGTTTTCTGAAAATTTGGGATCCAGATCTCAAATTTTGTTTGTCGGAAATTCTGACAAAAAATGTCAGATGGAGCCTACACACGGTCGGAATTTCCCACAAGCTCCCATCCAACATTTATTGTCGGAAGTGTGTACGCGGCATAAGACAAAATAGAAGTATTGACTACTACCCTTACTACTTTCAATAAAGAGCTTTCAGAGGATGAGAACAAACATCTACATTCCAAAACAAAAAATGCTAAAAAACATTCTCACAGATCTAATCTGAGAGTATTATGTGTAGACTCAAAACATAAACATCTTTATAAAGTGCTCAGATATGTAAAAATCTGTGTATGAATGCATAAACGTACTTCACCAAGCAGTTGCGGCTGGTGGTTTTTTGTTTGGGGGGCGGCAAACAGCCACCCCCCTGCAGCACCTCAAATCCCCCTCCGCTGTCTGCCAGTCCACTGGCACTTACCCCATCAGTGGCAGGGATCGACAGGCACACAGCAGTGGGGATCGGCAGGCACATCAGGCAGGGGATCAGGCTGCAGTGGGCATCTGGCAGCGTCTCCTGTGTCCTCTTCTCTTCTGGAGATCACGTTGGCTTCCGCCCTGTGTCTCCTTCCCTCCTCCGGGGATCCAATAGGATTGCCTGACCTTTCAGCCAATCGGGAAACAAGTATCAGACCCACGCTTCCTGACTGGCAGAGAGTCGATTCAGTGTTAGAAAAGCAAATATTCATTTGCTTTTCTAACACACCTGGGTGGGCTCCGAGCGCAATGCACTGTGCTCCGAGTCCACCCTATTTTGAAACCTATTAGAGCCTATGGCTCTAATCAGGTGTTTCAAAAAAACACCCCTGCCCCTGTAATTCATGCACCCGGCATCCTGAAAGGGTCCAGATGCATGAATAGGGGGTGCCTGTGGAAAGATTCAAGCTATGCATGAATCTACCCGGTAACCATATAGGGGGGTGGTGTGGATAGAGGGTGCCACACTCATGCGCCCCTAATGGATGGGAGCCCCATCACCAACATACATATGTGTAAACAAACAAATCCACTCCTCCAGTGTACCCACAATGCTCAGGAATTGGAACTTATTGACCTCTTTATTTAAATAAGTATGTCAGCTGCGCTTTCATAGCAGAAACCGTCCTGCCTTCCTGCTCCTCCACTCTTCCAATGTACCTAAAATGCTCAGGGATCTGTTTAGACCAGGTAATCTGCAACCACAGTGGTTTCTTCTGACTGGACAAATCAGTGGCTAATGAAATAGTGCCCAGCTAGGGGCACATCCTGGAGGAGCAATAAGTTGAGACCATTTCTGCTATGAAAGTGCAGCTGACCTACTTTTTTAAATATAAGAGGTCAATACATTACTGTGAGTAAGAACTTGTACAGGGGTGAGGAGGACCACGGGTGCTCGTTAGTAGAGTGGATAATATCACAAAAGGGAAGACACATTTCTGGACATTGTGAATGCTGCAGTAACATTATTTGTGGATATTTTGAATATTGCACTTTATGCAGGAGAATAAAGCACAATATTACAAGTTGGGGAGCACATGCGTTTTTTGCACATACATATCTTGAAATATGTTTATATGTTCATATGTGGATGTTTATGTATATTAAGCACTTTTTATGTTTTAAGTCTGCACCTAATATTGTTGGTAAGTTTTATAATACACCCGAGCACTGTTCATAATTGTAAAAGTTCTGGTTTTAACATGCATAATTTGCAGGGTAGATACAGCAGCTGGGTGGTATTGTATTTGTTTTCATGTTACAACACTGAAGAAATGACACTTTGCTACAATGTAAAGTAGTGAGTGTACAGCTTGTATAACAGTATAAATTTGCTGTCCCCTTAAAATAACTCAACACAAAGCCATTAATGTCTACACCGCTGGCAACAAAAGTGATTACACCCCTAAGTGAAAATGTCCAAATTGGGGCCAAAGTGTCAATATTTTGTGTGGCCACCATTATTTTCCAGCACTGCCTTAACCCTCTTGGGCATGGAGTTCACCAGAGCATCACAGGTTGCCACTGGAGTCCTCTTACACTCTTCCATGATGACATCACAGAGCTGGTGGATGTTAGAGACCTCCACCTTCCATTTGAGGATGCCCCACAGATGCTCAATAGGGTTTAGGTCTGGAGACATGCTTGGCCGGTCCATCACCTTTACCCTCAGCTTCTTTAGCAAGGCAGTGGTCGTCTTGGAGGTGTGTTTGGGGTTGTTATCATGTTGGAATACTGCCCTGCAGCTCAGTCTCCGAAGGGAGGGGATCATGCTCTGCTTCAGTATGTCACCGTACATGTTGGCATTCATGCTTCCCTTAATGAACCAGTGCTGGCAGCACTCCTGCAGCCCCAGACCATGACACTCCCATCACCATGCTTGACTGGAGGCAGGACACACTTGTCTTTGTACTCCTCACCTGGTTGCCCCTACACATGCTTGACACCATATGAACCATATAAGTTCATCTTGGTCTCATCAGACCACAGGACATGCTTCCAGTAATCTATACTTGTCTTCAGCAAACTGTTTGCAGGCTTTCTTTTGCATGATCTTTAGAAGAGGCTTTCTTCTGGGACAACAGCCATGCAGACCAATTTGATGCAGTGTGCGGCGTATGGTCTGAGCACTGACAGCCTGAACCCCCACCCCTTCAACCTCTGCAGCAAAAGCTGGCCACACTCATACGTCTATTTCCCCAAGACAACCTCTGGATATGACGCTGAGCATGTGCACTCAACTCTTTTGGTCGACCATGACGAGGCCTGTTCTGAGTGAAACCCGCCCTGTTAAACCACTGTATGGTCTTGGCCACTGTACTGCAGCTTAGTTTTAGGGTCTGGTCAATCGTCCTATAGCCTAGGCCATCTTTATGGAGAGCAACATTTATTTTTTCAGATACTCAGAGAGTTCTTTGCCAGGAGGTGCCATGTTGAACTTTCAGTGACCAGTATGAGACAGTGAGAGTGATAACACCAAACTGAATACACCTGCACCCCATTCACACCTGTGACCTTGTAACACTAATGTATCACATGACACCGGGGAGGAAAAATGGTTAATTGGGCCCAATCTGGACATTTTCACTTAGGGGTGTACTCACTTTTGTTGCCAGCAGTTTAGACATTAATGGTTGTGTGTTGAGTTATTTTGAGAAGACAGCAAATGTACACTGTTATACAAGCTGTACACTCACTATTTTACATTATAGTAAAGTGTAATTTCTTCAGTGTTGTCACATGAAAAGATATAATAAAATACTTACAAAAATGTGAGGGGTGTACTCACTTTTGTGAGATACTGTATAATATATATATATATATATATATATATATATATATATATATATATATATATATATATATATATATAGCATTGAGAGTGCTTTTCATAAATCTGATTGATACCAGTGGGTTTTGGGTTCATTATTTGTATAATATTAGATTAGATTTTATTTGGTTCAGTTTTTTCCACCAGTAAGAGATCCCCCAGTGCCACTGACCCCAAATTCCTACCAAACACAGTGTAATAATATAGGAATTATATACATATATTAAATATGTACATCCAAACTTTGTATATACATATTTGAAGGAATTTCCTTTAACAGACAGAAGTTATATTACTCCCTTACTCCATCCAAAATGAAAAAAAAAAAATATTGCCATTAGTTCTACTTTAATCCAACTCAAGTGTCAAATTTTAACCGAACTGTCAATGTAATAGGTTGCATAATGGTCTGCAGCTCGTGCTCTGCAAGCTCATGCTCTTTTGTGGGCTGCATGCACACATGCCCAGGCAAGAGCTGCACATCATTATGCAACAATCACGTCTCACATTTTGAACTAAAATCTCGTTTTCTTTTTATTTAAAAATAACAAACATGTTATACTTACCTTCTCTGTGCAGTGGTTTTGCACAAAGCAGCCCAGATCCTCCTCTTCTCAGGTCCCTCTTCAGCACTCCTGGCCCCACCCTCCTGCTGAGCTCCCCCACAGCAAGCAGCTTGCTTTGGGGACATCCGAGCTGAACCATGACATGGAGATGTGGTTTGGCCCCTCCCCCTCTCTCTCCTCATTGGCTCACAGACTTTGATTGACAGAAGTAGGAGCCAATGGCACCCGCTGTGTGTGTCTCAGCCAATGAGAAGGGAGAGTCCCAGACAGCCGAGTCTCTCGTGCAACATCGCTGGATCAGGTAAGTATTAGGGGGGCTGAGGGGGGCTGCTGCACACAGAAGGTTTTTTTAACTTAATGCACAGAATGCATTAAGATAAAAAACCTTCTGCCTTTAGAACCACTTTAAATGGGAAACTGACCTAGGCTTAATTGACTTGGGTTCAAGCAGCCTGCCCATACATGAATCAAATCTCGGCCAGTCCCTGCTGAACTGGACAAATTTTGACCCATGGATGGCCAGCTTAACTTTAAACTCAACATCTAGAAGGTAACTGGTTCCTTCAAGAATTACTAAATTTGGCCCAAGATACTCTCCAGTATTCCTCTGAGTTTGCTTAAAGTGTGGAACCTTCATGTAGAGTATCTCACAAAAGTGAGTATACCCCTCACATTTTTGTAAATATTTTATTATATCTTTTCACGTGACAACACTAAAGAAATTACACTCTGCTACAATGTAAAGTAGTGAGTGTACAGCTTGTCAGTGCTCAGACCATGCGCCACACACTGTATCATATTGATCTGCATGGCTGTCATCCCAGAAGGAAGCCTCTTCTAAAGATGATGCACAAGAAAGCCCACAAACAGTTTGCTGAAGACAAGCAGACTAAGGACATGGATTACTGGAACCATGTCCTGTGGTCTGATGAGACCAAGATAAACTTATTTGGTTCAGATGGTGTCAAGCGTGTGTGGTGGCAACCAGGTAAGGAGTACAAAGACAAGTGTGCCTTGCCTACAGTCAAGCATGGTGGTGGGAGTGTCATGGTGTGGGGCTGCATGAGTGGGAGCTACAGTTCATTGAGGGAACCATCAATGCCAACATGTACTGTGACATACTGAAGCAGAGCATGATCCCCGCCCTTTGGAGACGCAGGGCAGTATTCCAACATGATACAACCCCAAACACACCTCCAAGACGACCACTGCCTTGCTAAAAAAGCTGAGGGTAAAGTTGATGAACTGGCCAAGCATCTCTCCAGACCTAAACCCTATTGAGCATCTGCGGGGGAACTTCAAAAGGAAGGCGGAGAAACACAAGGTCTCTAACATCCACCAGCTCCATGATGTCATCATGGAGGAGTGGAAGAGGACTCCAGTGGCAACCTGTGACACTCTGGTAAACTGCATGCCCAAGAGGGTTAAGGTAGTGCTGGAAAATAATGGTGGCAACACAAAATGTTGACACTTTGGACATTTTCTCTGTAGCAGTTTAGACATTAATGGCTGTGTGTTGAGTTATTTTGAGGGGACAGCAAATCTACACTGTTATACAAGCTGTACACTCACTACTTTACATTGTAGCAAAGTGTAATTTCTTCAGTGTTGTCACATAAGAAGATATAATAAAATATTTACAAAAATGTGAGGGGTGTACTCACTTTTGAAAATACTGTGTATCTGGTGTTTCTGCCTGGTAGTACATGCTCTATGGTAGTACATGCTCTTTAGTATTTAGACATACAGATACACCCACTTGCCCCAGACTCTCATGAAACCCTTAAACATACATCTGTGGCAAAAATCTAAAACAGATCCAACTGTGCTGAGAAGTCTTTATAGTCTTTCAGAATGACAGCTGTCATTAAGGGGGAGTCCACTGTGGATAAAGGGAAGTCCACTGTATCAGGGCCAGCATGAAGCAGGGAAGCAGAAGCCATCTCCTGGATATGTAAAAGAAAAAAAGAATACAGGTGCCTCTGAGTGTAGACTGTTAAAATATATTGTAATTCACAATAGTAAAAACTTACATTTTTAGAATGTATTAACAGGCACATCTTTGTAGTTGTCTGTCCAGGCAACTCCTGAGAGCTGTCAGAGCGCCCAGGACGGCTTCTTCTGAATTACAATGTATTTTAACAGTCTACACAGTCTACACTGAAACCCCAATCAACAAAAAATATCAATTTAAATTCTTAACATTTATATTCACGGGGGCCAAATAAACCACTGTCAAATCATGGGAATCCTCAACCCTGGACTTCCATGAAGTTAAGAGCCAGATTAAGCAAATCATAATAAAAAAAAAGAACAACAGCAACAACTAAAGTACTTCCCACAGCTCTGAGTTTGGAAAAGGTTACACTAGGGCCATTCCCCAGCAGGCAATAGGTACCCACCAACACCCCTCTTCCTACCCTACCTAAATAACACTACCTTTCCATAGCAACCCCCCCTCCTCCTTTTTATAGACCTGTTCTTACTGTTCTTATTTCACCCACTTTCCTTTCACGCCCTTAAATCTCTCCACTTTTCTATAAAGGTGTAAAGACTTAGGGGAGTATATTACACTACCTTCCTATGATTTGGGGAATGTTACCTCACTCCATACCTCTGTATTTTGCTTTGAATGTTTTGAACTGCATTCTGATAAATTCAACTTCATATTGTGTCTTAACACATTTAAAAAAAGAATAATTGAAAATTATTTTTTTCTCTCTCAGCTAGTTTAACTACTAAAGTTCTGCATAGTCTAGAAAAATATACTATGAAATTCTGAGTGTAAGACTTTACTTTAACATAAAAAAAATAGAAATTAAATGTAAAAAATATTAAGGTTTTTTAGTAGCCTTCTCATAGTTTAAATTTACATCCTTTTGACTGACTGTTAGAATAATATTTTATGTGCACTAGTAAATTAAGAGTATGAAGAGAATAAAACAATTTTTTGGGGGGGGGGGGAATTCAGGTTATAATGTATAATTACATAGTTAATTACATAGTTTCAGGCTGAAAAAGACACTAGTCCATCCAGTTCAACCAAAAAAACAAAAACACACAAACAGAAATCTCTATATACACACAAACCCATACCCACATTGATCCAGACGAAGGTGAAAAAAACAATAATGCCTGGTCCTATTCGCTCCAGTGGAGGAATACAATTCCTTCCTGATCACCCATAAGGCAATCAGGTATTTCCTGGATCAAATTCCCCTGTTATTACCTCTAAAAATGATTAACCAGTTATGTGTTTGTGTAAGAATGCATCCAGTCCTTATTCAAAATGGTCTACTGAGCTGAGTTCAAATGTTGTAACAAACTTCCCCTTCATAAATTCATAGGTTGCAGACTGACTGACTTTTCCCACGTTTTAGTAAAATAATTTGTAGTGAAGGCTTTACCCATCCAACTTTCTTTTCATTAATTTTTTCAGGGTCAGTCAGAAGGGTTTCCTGTAAATAGCAGATATCAATATACAGTGGATATCAACATGCAAGAGTTTTTCTTTGCCATTCTCAAGCAAAATGTAATAAATGCCTTCCATATTCTGGAGATTTTGGGAGAAAAATCCTGAAAGAGAAGCAGTTGAACATAACTGCCAAGAATAATTCCTGTAAGCCTGTACTATATTCATCTTTTTTGGTAAGTTAACAAACAGAAAATAACTATTCTAGGCCTGTTTAAAAATGGTCCTGCTTTATGTGTTTTATATCATTACACAGTTCTCTATTCAAAGACATTATTCTAGGTAAATTTCTTGTAAGGAACATAATTAATTTCAGGCCTTCTATGACTTCTGGGAGACTTAAAACCCTGACATTGTTACAGTGCAACCTGTTCTCTAGTTCTTTGAATTAGTTTTGAAGCCAGCCATTCTCCATCTCAGGTCTTTCAATATCACCTAATTGTTGGATGCTGTGGTCCTCTAATTGAGAAACACATTTTCTTAAATCTTCAACTCTATTTCAAACTGAAAACAGCTGCATTTAATTTCTTCTATATATTTTGAGGTTCTAGTAGAAATTTTAAGTTGTCCACAATTTGCAGAGTGTTTGTATCAGCTTATAGAATCTTCTATTTTACTCAATTTTAAGAGGAGTTTCATCAGTTGTAGGGGCTAGTTTACCGTCCTTATTAATAGTGATTTTTTTTTTTTTTAAACTGGGATTCTGAAACTTTAAAATAGTACTAAATATTGAGTAAATATTGAACTGAAACTTTAATCTGAAACACATCTGTATAGTGAAAATGAGCACACTGCAAAAAATGCCTACAGTAAAGTCCAGAAAAAACATCTGCATCATTTTGCAGCCACATCCTTTGACTTCCCCCATGCTGCTTCCCCAGATATATACTCAGACAAAAAATTTAACAAGAAAAAATACAAAAACGTATTAAAAAAAAAAGAAAGAAAAATCGGGCAGACTTGATGAACCACTCTTTTTTTCCTGCCATCATATTTCTATGTTTGTAAGTTGCAGTTCTTGGGACTACATCTCTCATCATTCATTGTGAAATGCATGCGTAACCCTTCACTGAAGAACTGTGACCAGCGTGAGTACACTACTTGTGCATGTAACAAGAGTATAACAAACAGAATACACGCCTTTGCTCCTTCTCCCAAACCACTGTAAGTCATGGTCCATATGTAAGAATGTAGTCCTATCAAGTGAGCGTGCAAGCACAGGTGGCTCCATACCCTGCTATGAAAAAGAGCAACCAGAGAACATGAAAGGGGGAAGCAACTATGAGACTTGCTGAAGAAAGGGGGAAAATCGTAACCTAATGTAAGGGTGGATCTCCTCTGTTGAAATGTTAAAAAAAATAGGGTTTAATATCAATTTAATTCTTTCTTCTTTATGGAGGCTTTTTCAAGCCTCTTTAAGGACCCAAAAAGGGGTAAAAGGAAAAACATAGAAATAAAACAGAATATGATTTCTTAGCCCTCATTACATCAAAAATATAATGGTAAGTGCTAGAATTCAAGCTTGTAGGTCATTAATTAGTGTAGCACACCTACTTTATGGGTAAAGCGTTATAATTATACGGGTACAGCTTCTACCTGATTCTAGTGGCACCTTTAATTCCTTGTGACATATAGGCAACAAAATTTGTAAATAATATATAACTTTCTTCAGCAGCACTCTGAAAGTAAGGGGAATAACAAGTATAATATTGAACAACACTTCAATCAAATTGTGAATCACACTATTAATGGTGCAGCATCAGCAAACATGCTATTGCAGTTTTCCTGTTTAACTAGATTAACTAGTAAATTAGTTCAAATTGTCCATCTGTGAGCTCACAAATCTACATTGAGGCCAAGCACAGTTAAATCAGACCTTGCAGTTAAAATGCAAAGTCTGCTTTTTAATTCCCCCCCCTCCCTTGCTAAAAAATCAGCAAAAAATACCCAGAAAAAAAACTTAAAGATGATCAGCTTGAAAAACAACCCATTCAGTTTAAAATAGAAATGAAAGGAAAAACATTTTGTATAGATATAAAAAAAAAATTATAAATACCTTTTTTCATTTTTTTATAAGTGATTGCATTCCCTCTGTTCTCAGCTGCATAAGAGCCTGGGGGGGAGGAGAAGCAGCAACACACTGAGCTTGTCAGTGAATGTCTGTACAGCAGAGGCATGTCAGGACAAGTCTAATCATTGGAGGAAAATACACTGAGTTCCCAGCATAGCTAGAGAACTGACTACGGTGTGCTCTCCTGCCTAGTATGTTCAGTTTTTAATACGAAAGCAAGGGGACTGGCTGGAACATCAAGGATTTAACACAAAGGAAGCAATACGAAGAGAACAGGATACTTTCTCATACAAGTATGTGGTAAAGCAGCCACATATCAGGAATATGAAGTGTTGGGGTAACAAATGCTTTAAGGGGGTACAAGGTAGATAAAATCCTTATCTTTCCCCATGTTTCCATGTGCAGTGTTCTTTAAGAAACTGCACACGCAAGAAAATGTCAACAAAATTTTCAACTAGTTTACTTTGTCCAGAAAAAAAAACACTGATGTAAAGAAGTTGTTGATATTTTTTCCCAATATCTAGTTAGTAACTAATCATGCAACCCAGTCTATTATACCATTTTCTTATCAGATGAACAAATATTAGGTGATATGGCAATAATGTTGCAGCGACAGCAGTGTGACTTCAGAAACCTGGGAGACAGTCATTATAGTACAAACATTTTGTTTGTGGAGAACATGTGTCACTTACAATGCATTAATCAGCTCTCCAAAGTGCTCTATTGCAAATGGGATCAAGGGATACAATTCCAGTTCTTTCTCCCTGTCTTTCAGGCAATGCTCAGACAGGAATCTAATTGAGAACAAAATAACAAAGCAGGTTGCATGTATTCAGGACCTCTTTGCTACTTTTTGAGATGGTGCTCTCTCATTTTCCTTTTTGCAGAATTCATGGGAATTTTCTCTTCCCTCTGAAGTCATGCTCTCTGTAGACTGGAACATATTTCTGTATCATTAGTAGGGATGGGCATATGTGACCAGGGTCCATTAGCGGAGGGGAGGGATATGGGGTATGGGTTAATCAAATCTTATGTTAAATCCAAAAATTCCAAACCTTAAATCAAAATTACTGAGCACTGCCACGAGGGACATGTACCGATGCAAAAAAATATGTAAAAATGACCATAGAACAGTAACAGGGTCTTCCTTTTAATGCAACTTTGAGGGTGACCTGGGGAAATACCAATATCCATTTTCTTGGGAGATGCCTTTAAGCTGTAAGTGGGGTTATGGAACAGTACCATTTTTACTGCCAGAACCATGGTATTCTGGCATCACATATATTTTTTTATTTTTCTTTTATTTTTACGTCAAGCGTGGCTTAAATACAGCAGCAGCAAACCAAGTAATTATAACTTGAAAAAAACATTCTTTTAAAAGAAATGTTATACCATATTTTCATCCAGTAGTAAAGCCTCATTTATACCCAGGGCTTTTTTTCTCAGAGAATAGGTACAGGAACTCCCCCTTTTGGGAGTTTCCCTTTGTCTTTGCCCCTACCTACCTCTGAGCACCAGTCCTTGGTTCCACCCCCTACGCACCTCCCAGCACTGCCCCTTTTAGAGAATACAGAACCAAGTAACATTTGTTGTACTAAGTAATGTGTATGGAATTTGTTATTGATAACAAGAAAAGCAGTAAAATAGACCCCCCACAGCCAACAACAATAGACCCACCAGCAACTATAGATCCCCCCCACAACAATGGACCACCTACAACAAAATACCACCCAGCAACAATATACCCTCTAGCAACCAGCTATAATAGACTGCTCCCTCAACAGTAGATCCCTCCCAGTGACAACTGACCCCCCAGCAACATAAGATCCACCCCAGCAGCAATAAATCCCCCACCAGCAACAATAGACCTCCCCAGCAGCAATCAACCCTTCTGCAGAAATAGATCCCCTCCAGCAACAATAGATCCATCAGCAGCCAGCATCAATAGACACTGTAGCACAACCCAGCACTCCTTGCCATTACATACATTCAGTGGTGGAGGTGCCGGAACTGCGTTCCCCCACGTTCCCGCTGAAAAAAAGCCCTGTTTATACCAGTAAATGAGCCCTTCTACAGATTCCTGCAACAAGTATACCTGTGGCCAGGATCACAGGTGTTCTGATTATTGTCAGCTACTTAGCCTGTACAACTAAATGACTGACTGAAAGGAGCCAGGGGTCTCCATGGCAGTAAGCATGCATCCAAAGATATCCGCACATCCAGTGGTCACCTGTGGTTAGGCATTTTTCTGTATCTTTTGGTACATAGGAACCCAGCCCACAGGTGTGTAATTAGCATGCCTGTTTTTGCCACAATCAGGCGTATATTGCTAATCCACAGCATGACAGGGGGTCGCCTCTCCACTATAATATATATATATATATATATATATATATATATATATATATATACATAATATACATACATACACACACAGTATCTAACAAAAGTGAGTACACCCCTCAAATTTTTGTAAGAAATGACACTTTGCTACAATGTAAAGTAGTAAGTGTACAGCTTGTATAACAGTGTAAATTTGCTGCCCTCAAAATAACGCAACACACATTAATGTCTAAACCGCTGGCAACAAAAGCGAGTACACCCCTAAGTGAAAATCTCCACATTGAAGCCAATTAGCCATTTTCCCTCCCCGGTGTCATGTGACTCGTTAATGTTACAAGGTCTCAGGTGTGAATGGGGAGCAAGTGTGTTAAATTTGGTGTTATCGCTCTCACTCTCTCACACTAGTCACTGGAAGTTCAACATGGCACCTCATGGCAAAGAACTCTCCGAGGATCTGAAAAAAAGAATTGTTGCTCTACGTAAAGATGGCCTAGGCTATAAGAAGATTGCCAAGATCCTGAAACTGAGCTGCAGCATGGTGACCAAGACCATACAGCAGTTTAACAGGACAGGTTCCACTCAGAACAGGCCGCACCATGGTCGACCAAAGAAGTTGAGTGCACGTACTCAGCGTCATATCCAGAGGTTGTCTTTGGGAAATAGACGTATGAGTGCTGCCAGCATTGGTGCAGAGGTTGAAGGGGTGGGTAGTCAGCCTGTCAGTGTTCAGACCATACACCGCACACTGCATCAAATTGGTCTGTATGGCTGTAGTCCCAGAAGGAAGCCTCTTCTAAAGATGATGCACAAGAAAGCCTGCAAACAGTTTGCTGAAGACTAGCAGACTAAGGACATGGATTACTGAAACCATGTCCTGTGGTCTGATGAGACCAAGATAAACTTACTTGGTTCAGATGGTGTCAAGCATGTGTGGCGGCAACCAGGTGAGACAGAGACAAGTGTGTCTTGCCTACAGTCAAGCATGGTGGTGGGAGTGTCATGGTCTGGGGCTGCATGAGTGCTGCCGGCACTGGGGAGCTACAGTTCATTGAGGGAACCATGAATGCCAACATGTACTGTGACATACTGAAGCAGAGCATGATCCCCTCCCTTCGGAGACTGGGAGGGGCTGTAGGGCAGTATTCCAACATGATAACGACCCCAAACACACCTCCAAAATGACCACTGCCTTGCTAAAGAAGCTGAGGGTAAAGTTGATGGACTGGCCAAGCATGCCTCCAGACCTAAACCCTATTGAGCATCTGTGGGGCATCCTCAAATGGAAGGTGGAGGAGCGCAGGGTCTTTAATATCCACCAGCTCCATGATGTCATCATGGAGGAGTAGAAGAGGACTCCAGTGGCAACCTGTGATAACTTAGGGGTGTACTCACTTTCTTTTTTTTTTTTATAATTGTATGTTTAGTGAAATTTTCCAACAAAACAGGAAAAAACTAACACATTACAGAGAACTATCACTGTTATCTTATATAGAGAGAAAAAAAGCATCTCTTAGTGAACAATGTCATAGGCAGAAAAAAAAGGAAAAGAAAAAAAAAAGAAACAAGGGAGGGGAAGGTACACCATGGATCCTGACACAGTATATATATATAATATTAGTGGCTATAAAAATAATAGTATTCAGGCTAATCATTCGAAAATGAAGGGTTTAGTTGTCTCAGGAACATTTGATAGCAGTTTAGGATAGTGATTCAGGATTGTAAGAGGAGTTATCCCAAGCATCCCATATCTTTGAGAATTGAGGCAGAGAATCATGTATCACCGCTGTCATATGTTCCATTCTACGTATCTGTGCTATAGCCAAGATCAATTGGGCTTGTGTGGGAGTGTTGGGAGATAACCAGTGGGTAGGTATTACTCTCTTGGCAGCTAAGAGAATGGTGTACTCACTTTTGTTGCCAGCGGTTTAGGCATTAATGGCTGTGTGTCGAGTTATTTAGAGAGGACAGCAAATTTATACTGTTATACAAGCTGTACACTCACTAGTTTACATTGTAGCAAAGTGTAATTTCTTCAGTGTTGTCACATGAAAAGATATAATAAAATATTTACAAAAATGTGAGGGGTGTACTCATTTTGTGAGATTATATATATATATATATATATATATATATATATATATATATATATATATATATATATATATATTAGAATGGCTGCTAAGTGCCTGGCAGAAAAAATTGTGTTGACAAAGCAAAGGAATTGCAGACATGCTTGGCCTATGCTGTGTGCAGCTCTACCACTGCATCAATACCAAAAGATACAGAAAAATGCATAACCACAGGTGACTACTGGATGTGCGGATAGCTTTAAAGGGGAACTCCACACTCCATTCTACAATGCTCTTGTCTCCCCCTCTAATCCCTTAGATTCCCATGGGCTAGCTTTTGTTTTTAAAGGGGAACTCCACACTCCACTCCATTCTCAAAAGGCTGTGAGCTGCCTTTACCAACCCAAACCACATCCTTTTTCAGAGCATACAACAGGGCCAGCTGGGAAAAAGGCGAGAAGAGCGATCGCCCAACCCCCCCTGCGAATCATACAAAGCCACATGCACTCAACATAGCTGGCTGCCTTTGGGGCATGTTGGGCTCAGCCCAATACCAACCACAAAGCACCTTGTACCCACTAGTTTAAAGGGGCTTTCCCCATTCTGTAAAGCCCCCTGTCTGCAGCCACCCACAACCCCAGCTCAGGGTTGTGTGGAAGAGGCCCTTGTCCCCCTGATTATGGGAACAAGGTGGTTGACTTTTGTGGTGCCCGAGCCCCTCCTGGTATTTTTCACGTGGGGGTTCTCATTGTAAGCCTTAACAGACCCAAATGGCCTTGGATGTATTGGGGGGCAGGCTATTTTTGTTCTGGGTCTTGCAGCTGCAATGTGGATTTGTAAGTTTTCTCTAAAGCCGTACATCTTTGAAGCAGCATTTTGGATACATGCTACAGATGCACCACTTTACAGGCAGAGGAAGCCCCCCCCCCCTCAAGTTTCTAGCTTTTAAGCAATTTTGCATCTTTAAAGGCACTTATCCTTGTTTTGTTTTTGGGGTTGTCCAAATTGGTGACATTGATCTATGTCCCTTTAGGGTGGGACCTTGGCACCCATACCCATTTTAAGGCCAATAACTAGCTAGAATATAAGCCAGCCAAGTGGGGACTAGCAAAATTAACAAGTCAGTTCCCATAGACTGCAATGGTATTTGTTGTATAACTTGTTTCCCATGTTAGGCTCTTTGTTTGCCCCCCTTGACTACGGTTTGTTTGTCCCATATGTAATTTTGTAGCATGCTGGATGATGTGCTTCATTTTGGACATGGGGTGGCTTATTTTGTGCTAGCTGCATTTGGGTTGGTCCGGGCATGCTCAGGGACATTGGTTTTTTGCTGTGGCTTTTGGTGTGTGAAATGAATTTAGGTTGGTCTGGGCATGCTAGGGGACTTTGTTTTTTTTTTTTTGGTTTTTTTTGTGCTTTTTGTGTGTGAACAGCACTTGGATTTTTCTGAGCATGCTCAGAGAGTGTGTTTTTTGGGTTAGTAATTTGACAGGTGAAGTAATATCTCTACACTGGGTGAACTTGCATTTTGTGTTTCATGGACTGTGCAGGTGTTTTCAATTGCCTCATTAGCACACAAACCTATGTTATACAAAGCAGCATTTTTTACCTTGCCCTGAAAAGAGGCCATATTGTGTGTGTGTGTGTGTGTGTGTGTGTGTGTGTCTGTGTGTGTGTGTGTGTGTCTGTGTCTGTGTGTCTGTCAGTCAAGTACATTTGGTGTCCTTATAATGTTTGTAACACATGCATTTTCTCTTTGTATTTTGTTTATGTCTTTGCAAAACAGATGTGTTTTAGACCAAGTATTTTTTACTTTTGTTTATTTTTTGTGGAGGGGATATTTTTCCCTGAAATATTTTTTAAGTTGTCAATGTGTGTTTGTAGGTTGTTAGTTTCACTTTAATTTAATTGTCTGTGCTGCATTATTTTGCAAAATCTTCCTCAATATGTTGTGACTAATAAATGTTTAAATACTTAAGAGACTGTCCATTTGTGGGTGCAGTCCTTTTAACTCCAGTTAATTTCCTCTGCAAAATGGTCAGACCTCAAAACCATATTCTGTCAGTGTTTCAAATTAACATACATGTGCTCTTTGCTTTCCTTGCTCTTTTCCAAGTCCTGTTTTGTTGACCAATAAAATTTGTAGCAAATTTTTATGTTTTATATGTTTTGTTAATAATTTGTTTTGCAGATGCATTTTACACCCCCCCCAACAATTTTAATTCAACAGATTTTCCAGCTGCAGCTTAACTAGGCTGATTGGCATGGCAAAACAAAAAAAAGGTGTGATTTGTCTAAAGGCTACTTTCCTGGTGCCTTCATGGCAGCATACGCATGGATTGTGCATATGCTGCCATGAATAGGCACCAGGAAAGGAAAATTACAGAGAGGTAAGTATTGAATTTTCCATTTTTTTTTTTTTTGCAGTGATTCTCAGCCTCAGTTCCCAAGTACCCCCGACAGGACATATTTTCAGAATTTATCTTAGCTAAAATAGCTGTCCAAAATACCAAGCCATTGACTCTGATTTAAAGCACCTGTGCAAGATGAAGGAAAACCTGCAAACATGGACTGTTGTGGGTACTTGAGGACAGGGTTGAGAACCACAGATTTAGAGCACTGAGCTAAAATCTAGTTCAAGACAATCCTATTCTAATTCTGGGCAGTTGAGGGAAACCAAGTGAGTGTTAGAACCCCTGCTTGTATTTTTTAGGTTGTGCTTTGTCCCTTTTCTGAAAATTGGCTTCACTTCCTGTCACATAGCCATACAGGAATTGAGGGTGTGTTAAGCAAATTGCACTTTGCTGTGTACATCCCAAATTATTAGGTATTTTGGGGTTTGTTAAAGGCAAATCCACTCTGCAATACAAGTGTACTCGCTTTAAATCTGAGGGGAAGCACAGGTGATTTTATCATCCAATCATGTAGAAGCAAAAATGCTGTTTTTTTATTTTCCTTGCATGCCCCCCTTGGATCTCCAGCAACTGCACTTTCAAGTGCACTTGTAGTGCAAAGTGGATTTGCCTTTAGTAAATAAACCGCAAAGTCCAAGATACCTAATAATTTGGGATGTACACAGCAAAATGCTAGAGTGCAATTTACCTAATGTGGAAACTATTTAGATTGACCCGTTTGTCCCCAAGGAAAGACATTGGTAGGGTTTTACCCTCACTTCCTGTTTGGCTATGTGGCAGGAAGTGAATACATTTGAAGAAGAAACTGGCAAAATGTGGGAGGTATCTTCACCCTATCAGGGGTGCAGACATCCCCAAAAACGTACAAGACTTCTAATCACTCTGCACTCTATACCCAAGCAAAAATAAGATTAATTTTGTTTAAAGACCGCCGCACGACGATGTACGTCCAAACTTTGAATGGGGATATCGTTGTTATGGCAGCAGCTAGCTGCCATAACCCCGGTATCCCCGTTTTCGTGCGGCGGCCGGCTGTCAGATAAAAGTGGTCCCTGCGGTGGATTCGCCACGAGATCACTTTTATCTGTGGCGGATGAGGGCCCCCCCTCCCGCCGCGATCCGGTGCCCTCCGCCGCTTACCTGAGCCGTCGGTAGCGGCGGAGGCGATCGCGTCCTATCCTGTGGTGTGTCTGGAGACAAGTGAGGCCAAGATGGTGCTCACTCGTCTCCAATACACTGCTGGGCGGAAGCGACGTCAATACGTCACTTCCGTCCACGCCTCTTAAAGGCACATTTTTTCAAATGTCATTTTTCTAAATGACTTTTTTTTTTTTTTTTTATTGCATTTTAGTGTAAATATGAGATCTGAGGTCTTTTTGACCCCAGATCTCATATTTAAGAGGTCCTGCCATGCTTTTTTCTATTACAAGGGATGTTTACATTCCTTGTAATAGGAATAAAAGTGACACCATTTTTTTTTTTAAAAACAGTGTAAAAATAAATAAAATATTGTAAAATAAATAATAAAAATAATAAAAAATTTTAAAACCCCCCTGTCCCGACGAGCTCGCGCGCAGAAGCGAACGCATACGCGAGTAGCGCCCGCATATGAAAACGGTGGTCAAACCACACATGTGAGGTATCGCCACGACTGGTAGAGTGAGAGCAATAATTCTAGCCCTAGACCTCCTCTGTACCGCAAAATATGCAACCTGTAGAATTTTTTTAAGGTCGCCTATGGAGATTTTTGAGGGTAAAAGTTTGACGCCATTCCACGAGCGGGTGCAATTTTCAAGCATGACATGTTGGGTATCAATTTACTTGGTGTAACATTATATTTCACAATATAAAAAAAAATTGGGCTAACTTTACTGTTGTCTTATTTTTTTATTCAAAAAAGTGAATTTTTTCCAAAAAAAGTGCGCTTTTAAGACCGCTGCGCAAATACGGTGCAAAAAAAAGTATTGCAATGACAGCCATTATATTCTCTAGGGTGCTAGAAGAAAAACCATATATAATGTTTGGGGGTCCTAAGTAATTTTCTAGCAGAAAAACCTGTTTTAAACATGTAAACACCTAAAATCCCAAACGAGGCTGGTCCTTAAGTGGTTTTGCAAAGACACATTCCTTCAACTGTGATGCTTGTCAATGGCTCATTTAGACCTTGCTTAATAGAAAACATCAGTTGCCTTTCACTATAAACATTTGTTAGTCCAGTCCTGGAAATCTGCATCTGCTTTACTATTAATTTCCCTAAAAATTGGGTTCCTGCAGCTAGATGTGCCAAATGCATCTAGATGAGCAACCGCTGTGTATGTGAGATGCGCAACTACTGTGTGCATGGAGGTATGTACCCGTGGTGCATGTCTGGTTCCCAGAAGCGGTGGCCAGCACACAGGAATGACACCACGCCCCTCCAGGAAGTTGCTTGTACTGATGCTAATTTCTTCCCACCACCATGCCCCGCTCACTGTTCTCTGAGGAAGAGATGATCCTTATTTGCAAATCAAGATAATGTTTTATTTATTTTTACATGGGGTGGTGTTTGTGTGGGTCATGTGTTTGTGTCTAAATGATTTGGCCTCAAAACACACACCTACTTCCTGTGTACAGATTCACTTCCGGGCCAATGTATGTTGTACATGTATGTACCCGTGGTGCATGTCTGGTTCCCAGAAGCGGTGGCCAGCACACAGGAATGACACCACGCCCCTCCAGGAAGTTGCTTGTACTGATGCTAATTTCTTCCCACCACCATGCCCCGCTCACTGTTCTCTGAGGAAGAGATGATCCTTATTTGCAAATTAAGATAATGTTTTATTTATTTTTACATGGGGTGGTGTTTGTGTGGGTCATGTGTTTGTGTCTAAATGATTTGGCCTCAAAACACACACCTACTTCCTGTGTACAGATTCACTTCCGGGCCAATGTATGTTGCTTCCTGCTTCAGTGTGTGTGTGTGTGTGTGTGTGTGTATATATAGATATATCTCTATATATATCTATAGATGTAGGTTCTGGTGTCCACCAGCAGAGAGCGGTTGGATAGATACCACACCCCCAATTCTGGAGGCATAATAATGGTCTAGCGAAGGGGTCTTCAAACTACGGCCCTCCAGTTGTTCATGAACTACCATTCCCATCATGCCTAGTCATGTCTGTGAATGTCAGAGTTTTACAATGCCTCATGGGATGTGTAGTTCCACAACAGCTGGAGAGCCGTAGTTTGAAGATTCCTAATCACTCTAGCATGTCTTGAAAAAAGGTGGTTTCTCATGTGCCTTATATAATGCCCAAGAAATATTGTTTGGAAAATACAAGTGGGTCATGGCACATCTACATTCCAAATTTGGCACTTAAGATGGTCATGCACTATGCAATCTGATTGGTCAATCTCTGTACAACTTGATATTTAGGAAAAATAGGTAATAGGAAGATGCACTTGAACAATTAATTCAAAATATAGAAAATCAAACAGGCTCTTACACTAAATCTAATTTATTTAAGATCTAACTGATTGCAGTGTATGGTCATCTTTAAAGATCAAGATCTGGAAATATTAATTTATTGGGTTTAGAAACACTTCTCTGTTCTTTGTAATGTATTGAAAGATTTGGGTAAAAAAAAAAAAACTAATTTCAAAGATATGTTAGAAGTGATAGGAATGAGATCATCAATCAAAAGGGTTAATTAACTGAGAACACCTACTA
Organism: Aquarana catesbeiana; assembly: GCF_042186555.1. Classification (NCBI taxonomy): domain Eukaryota; kingdom Metazoa; phylum Chordata; class Amphibia; order Anura; family Ranidae; genus Aquarana; species Aquarana catesbeiana. The sequence continues at coordinate 126,333,875 of NC_133334.1, read as the reverse complement.
ATTGCCTAACAAGACACATCCGATTAGATGAAATTAACCAATTGTATTTGGTGTGGGCTATTATCAATGAGAAAACCTCAGCTACCCTAGCACCAGTTGCAGTTTACATATGCGGGTATTTATTGCGCTTCAATGTGCGCCTGTTCGTACGTTTGATTAATGACTTTTCCAGCGCACCACTTAATGTATGAACTGGTGCAGTGCCTTCTTCTTAGTAATTCACCCCCAAAGTGACACATAATTGTGAACAGAAAGGAAAATGATAAATGTTTTTCAAAATTTTTTACAAATAAATATCTAAAAAGTGTGGCGTGCATTTGTATTCAGCACCCCTGAGTCAATACTTTGTAAAACCACCTTTCCCTGCAATTACAGCTGAAAGTCTTTTTGGGTATGTCTCTACCAGCTTTTTGCACATTTTTGAACATTCTTTGCAAAGTAGCTCAAGCTCTGTCAGATGGGATGGAGAGCGTCTGTGAACAGCAATTTTCAAGTCTTGCCACAAATTCTTAGCTGGACTTAGGTTTGGACTTTCACTGGGCTATTCTAACACATGAATATGCTTTGATCTAAACCATTCCATTGTAGCTCCGCCTGTATGTTTAGGGTGGTTGTCCTGCTGAAAGGTGAACCTCCGCCCTAGTCTCAAGTCTTTTGCAGACTATAACAGGTTTTCTTCTAAGATTGCTCTGTATTTGGCTCCATCCATCTTCCCATCAACTCTCACCAGCTTCGCTGTCCCGGCTGAAGAAAAGCATCCCAACAACATGATGCTGCCACCACCTTGTTTCACGGTGGGGATGGTGTTTTCAGGGTGATGTGCAGTGTTAGTTTTCTGCCACACATAGCGTTTTGCTTTTAGGCCAAAAAGTTAAATTTTGGTCTCATCTGACCAGAGCACCTTCTTCCACATGTTTGCTGTGTTCCCTACATGGCTTCTCGCAAACTGCAAACAGGACTTCTCATGGTTTTCATTCAATAATAGCTTTCTTTTTGCCACTCTTCCATAAAGATCAGATTTGTGGAGTGCACAACTAATAGTTGCCCTGTGGACAGATTCTCCCACCTGAGCTGTGGATCTCCGCAGCTCCTCCAGAGTTACCATGGGCCTCTTGGCTGCTTCTCTGATTAATGCTCTCCTTGCCCGGCCTGTCAGTTTAGGTGGATGACCAGGTCTAGGTTTGCAGTTGTATGCCATACTCTTTCCAATTTCGGATGATGGATTAAACAGTGCTCTGTGAGATGTTCAAAGCTTGGGAAATTTTCTTAGAACCTAACCTTGCTTTAAACTTCCTCACAACTTTATCCCTGACCTGTCTGGTGTATCCCTTGGCCTTCATGATGCTGTTCACTAAGGTTCTCTAACAAACCTCTGAGGGCTTAAGAGAACAGCTGTATTTATGCCGAAATTAAATTACACACAGGTGGAATCTTTACTAATTAGGTGACTTCTGAAGGCAATTGGTCCACTACATTTTAGTTAGGGGTATCAGAGTAAAGGGGGTTGAATAAAAATGCACACCACATTTTTCAAATATATATTTGTAAAAAAATTTGAATACCATTTATCATTTTCCTTCCACTTCATAATTATGTGCCACTTTGTGATGGTCTATCACATAAAATCCATGTACGTTTTTGGTTGTAAAATGACAAAATGTGGAAAATGTCAAGGGGTATGAATACTTTTTCAAGCCACTGTGAGATAGATAGATAGATAGATAGATAGATAGATAGATAGATAGATAGATAGATAGATAGATAGATAGATAGATAGATAGATAGATAGATAGATAGACACTATATTACCAAAAGTATTGTGACACCTGCCTTTACACACATATGAACTTTAATGGCATCTCAGTCTTAGTCTGTAGGGTTCAGTATTGAGTTGGCCCACTCTTTGCAGTTATAACAGCTTCAACCCTTCTGGGAAGGCTGTCCGCAAGGTTTAGGAGTGTGTCTATGGTAATGTTTGACCATTCTTCCAGAAGCGCATTTGTGAGGTCAGGCACTGATGTGGACGAGAAGGCCTGGCCCCCAGTCTCTGCTTTAATTCATCCCAAAGGTTTTCTGTCAGGTTGAGGTCAGGACTCAAATTCCTCCAACCCAAATGTGATCATTTCTGTCTTTATGAAGTGTGCTTTGTGAACTGGTGCGCAGTCATGTTGGAAAAGGAACGGGCCACCCAAAAACTGTTCCCACAAAGTTGGGAGTAAAAAATTGTCCAAAATGTCTAGATATGTTAGCGCCTTAAGAGTTCCCTTCACTGGAACTAGGAGGCCAAACCCAACCCCTGAAAAACAACCCCACACCATAACCCCCCTCCACCAAAGGATTTGGACCAGTGCACAAAGCTAGGTCCATAAAGACATGGATGAGTGAATTTGGGGTGTAGGAAACTTGACTGGCCTGCACAGAGTCCTGACCTCAACCCGATAGAACAACTTTGGGATGCTTTAGAGTGGAGACTGCGAGCCAGGCCTTCTCATCCACATCAGCATCCCAGTCTTAGTCTGTAGGGATCAATATTGAGTTATATGAAGAGTGATGGATGAAGGGCGCGTGATCAAGCTTACATCAAAACATATAAAATTTATTTCAGAGGAAATAAAGAGCAAATAAAAGCAATTGAATAATACCAATACTACGTATCATGCAAACAGGTGACAAAATATAAAAGACATGAAAAATTAAAAATGGGTTAAAAATATGGGTTAAAAATATATATCATGAGCCCATGTTAAGGCGGGTATTAAGAGTTGGCTAACGCGTTTCGAGGATAACCTCTTCATCAGAGCCTATTGAGAACCAGGGTGCAGTCTCTATATGCCAGTAGGCCAAAATATGTACATCAACATGATGGCTAGTTGGAAAAAATGGCCTGAAGTGGAAGATGCGATTTTCTGTGTTCCATACCAGTCCACGTTCAAGCGTTCTAGGTGGAACAGAGATCAGAAAAGAAATATATATATATATATATATATATATATACATGTGTACAAATTATAGACGCGTGTGCACCTGTGTGCACATGCACAGGCACACACGTATACACAAACAATATAAAAACATTTATATATGTGTACATATACATACACACACATAGAGAAACAGGATATCAGCTAAAGATGCAGTATGGAGCACATGGCAAGAATATGCAACAAGAAATCAAACAAACGAACAAAAAACACATGATGGGTAAATATGCATAAAACAATAACACAATAAGTGAATATAAATGGATCGATGAAAGAATGTGATAGACTGGAAACACATATGTGTACAGAGAATTGGTAAAGGAACAATATCTATCCCAATTGGATATGGCATAGTGTTTAGAAATAACATACATGAATGGTCAAAGATAGAAAAATATAAATACATACATACGCATACATGTATGACTCAGAGGAGTTTATTTGAGAAATTGTTGTATTAGTTGGAAGACATATATATATTGGTGAGTGAGAAAGGTAGTGGGGAGATGACGAGCTGGTGCCTTGTCATGTGAAAACACACCTACCTATGTGATAGTAGATGGTAGATTTAGTATTACAACTCCCATTTTACGTTAAAGATTCTGGTCATATGCTCGATATCCTCTCATCTGTTTTGTGGCAACCGCAATACAAATGGCTTTCTCTTGACGTCTCATCTCTTTACACCTCCATAGAACACAAATACGGTTTAGAAGCAGTGGAGTACTTTCTATCGAAAAGTGATACACACCCCTTACAGATTAAATTTCTTCTTGACTCCATAAAATTCTGCCTCACTCACAACTACTTTTCTTTTGTGGGTGAGTTCTTTCGACAAACCAAAGGGACAGCTATGGGAGCAAAATTTGCTCCCAGCTACGCGAACCTATTCATGGGCCTATGGGAAGACATGTCCATTTGGGCCAACAACCCCTTTAAGGATCAGCTTGCACTGTACACCAGATACATCGATGACATTCGGATCATCTGGAACGGATCGCATACAGATCTCAATAAATTTCTGGACTACTGCAACTCCAATCCCTTTGGCATCAACTTTACCCACGTAACTGATGATACATCACTTGTCTTCTTGGACCTCGATCTCTTTATCGACGAAGAAGGAATGATCACATCCAAAACCCATTTCAAACCTAGTGCAGGGAATTCCTACCTTCATGCCAAAAGCCACCATCATCCCAAGTGGATCCGCAACATCCCTTTTGGGCAATTCTGTAGGCTGAAAAAAACCTGCACCAAAAGAAGTGACTACGAAAAGCAAGGGTCCATCCTAAAAAAGAAATTTTTCGAGAAAGGATATAAAGAACATCTGATAGAACAAGCCTTCTTAAAATACTGGACACTTTATGATGAACACCCCACAGCTACCATGTTAACAACCTTCAAAAAAACAGAGAGGAAAAAGCAGACAATGAAGAACTCCATCAGTTTTAGCACACAATACAACACCAAAGCCTTTGACATACAGAGAGCCATCCAGAAAAACTGGAACATTCTCAAGCAAGATCCCATCCTTAATTCAGTCTTACCATCCAAACCTGAAGTTGTATTCCGGAAAGCAAAAGACCTCAGAGGTCTAATAGCACCAAGCAGAGTACGCAAACCTCTGAACCAAACCAAGACACCTACAGGCCGTTGGACATCCCTGTTTGACCAGAAGGGTAATTACAAATGTGGAATCAGAAACTGTGGAGCTTGCCCTTTCATGGCACATAGAAAAAAAGAAGTCACTGGAACAGACGGCCGGAACCATAAGATTGGCCAATTCATCAATTGCAGCACCTCCTATGTGATTTACGGCCTAATTTGCCCATGTGGGCTACTATATGTCGGACGTACAACACGTCCCTTGAGGACAAGGTTTAGTGAGCACAAATGCAGCATCATCAACAGCAATACATACCATCGGTCCATAAAAAATAAGAAAAACCAAAACTACTCAGTACCCAGGCACTTCAGAGAGCACCACATTGGAAACCCAATAGGTCTTAAAGTGTTTGGTATTGAAACCATCAAAAAAGACGATGATGCTGGGAGGAGATTCAAAAAACTCTGCAGACAAGAATCTTTCTGGATATTCTCTCTCGGGTCAATAGTTCCTGATGGATTAAACGAAGACTTGGAAATACATGGCATCATCTAGTTCCAAATCTACACTAGCATCCATCATCACCATTCCCCGCCCTGAGCACTTCCCACCTCGCCTGTCTCTCTCTGCCTATCCCATCCTCTGCCGACTTGTCATTCCCATCATTTTTTCATTATTTTATTAATAATGATAGTGATAATTATAATTCTATTATAATAATAACGATTTTTCTATATATATAATTTTTCTGAATTTCTGCCGTTGTTATCACTTTCATTATTAATATTAATATTTTTATTTTTATTTTTATTTTTCATTATTTTTCATTTTTTATTCTTATTTTTTATTCATATTTATTTTTATTTTTATATTATTACATTATATTATATTATTTTATGTTATCATTATTTCTATTTTTATTTTTATTTTTATTTTTATCTTTATTTTTATGTTTATTTTTATTTTTATTTTTATTTTCATTTTAATTTAATTTTTTGACGATCTCAAGGATGTATCCCAACACACATCCCCCCTCCCCATTCCGAAGCTCCTGTATACCTGAGTCGCCTGTGTGTGTGTCTACATCCGTTCCACACGACACACACCAGACCGGCTCTTTTTCCGCCTGGAGCTCTTTTCATCTCCAGGCGCTGACAGGAGCCAGATCATGTGACCGCCTTTGGAGCGCACAACCACGCCCACCCGCCTGACGGCGTGCGTCCCACCACTGGCCACACACACACCTCCCATTCACCCTATCCTCTTACAGCCCACGCTCAGGCCCGCCCCCTCAACCGGCTTTAAAGCAACTATCCTCGTCTGCCATCCTCCTTCCCCTGAGACAGAGAGACTGCTGCGGACACACACGGCTGCAGCATTCTCTCATGAGACCTTCACCCCCTTCCATCCTCCATTTACTGGACAGCACCTTCCCAGGAATATACAGGTCAAAAGATCTCCCCTCTACCCAGCCAGTGACAGGTACACAGCCTTTCCATTTATCTACTTATCTAACTATATGCCTTGATATGATTGCCTGCCAGTATCCTGGGGATCCCCCCCCAGGTCACAATCGTGGGTTCTTTTAACATCATGTCTCCTTTCTCCCTCCCCCCTCCTCCAGGTCCACACCACCCCATAACCATTTCTCTACAAACTTAAAGGAGAACCCACACACCATCTACTATCACATAGGTAGGTGTGTTTTCACATGACAAGGCACCAGCTCGTCATCTCCCCACTACCTTTCTCACTCACCAATATATATATGTCTTCCAACTAATACAACAATTTCTCAAATAAACTCCTCTGAGTCATACATGTATGCGTATGTATGTATTTATATTTTTCTATCTTTGACCATTCATGTATGTTATTTCTAAACACTATGCCATATCCAATTGGGATAGATATTGTTCCTTTACCAATTCTCTGTACACATATGTGTTTCCAGTCTATCACATTCTTTCATCGATCCATTTATATTCACTTATTGTGTTATTGTTTTATGCATATTTACCCATCATGCGTTTTTTGTTCGTTTGTTTGATTTCTTGTTGCATATTCTTGCCATGTGCTCCATACTGCATCTTTAGCTGATATCCTGTTTCTCTATGTGTGTGTATGTATATGTACACATATATAAATGTTTTTATATTGTTTGTGTATACGTGTGTGCCTGTGCATGTGCACACAGGTGCACACGCGTCTATAATTTGTACACATGTATATATATATATATATATATATATATATATATATATATATATATATATTTCTTTTCTGATCTCTGTTCCACCTAGAACGCTTGAACGTGGACTGGTATGGAACACAGAAAATCGCATCTTCCACTTCAGGCCATTTTTTCCAACTAGCCATCATGTTGATGTACATATTTTGGCCTACTGGCATATAGAGACTGCACCCTGGTTCTCAATAGGCTCTGATGAAGAGGTTATCCTCGAAACGCATTAGCCAACTCTTAATACCCGCCTTAACATGGGCTCATGATATATATTTTTAACCCATATTTTTAACCCATTTTTAATTTTTCATGTCTTTTATATTTTGTCACCTGTTTGCATGATACGTAGTATTGGTATTATTCAATTGCTTTTATTTGCTCTTTATTTCCTCTGAAATAAATTTTATATGTTTTGATGTAAGCTTGATCACGCGCCCTTCATCCATCACTCTTCATATAGCCTTACCTGACCACCCCGGGGTCAATCTCTGGGCAGCGGGACATGCAATACCATCTCTTCTAGCTTTGCTACAGTTTACAATACTACTCTTTTCAAACCCAATCAGACCCTCACAAGCGCAGGAGTAATCTTTTCTTGTCCACAATCTATATCAATATTGAGTTAGTCCATCCTTTGCAGCTATAACAGGTTCAACTCTTCTGGGAAGGCTGTCCCCAAGGTTTAGGTGTGTGTCTATGGGAATGTTTGACCATTCTTCAGTACAGTACAGTATGTGTAGCTGATGACTTAATTTTTTGCTGGGGGGGAACTCCAATTTAAGTACAGAGGAAATTATATTATTTTTTAATCAAGAAATTAGAGGACAACAGTCTTTTGAAAAAAGATCAAAGGGGCAGAAACCTTACCTATGACAGTGTTAAGAGCCATTTTCCCACCAGTCATCACCATTTTGCTATGTTTTTATTTTTTCACAATATTTACAAATTAACTTTTTTTATTATTTTTAAGGTTTTAATTTTTTCCCTCGTAAGGCTGTCCCTGCCTTGGTCAAGAAAGCATGGGCAGGGATGACAAGACTGTAAGTAAAATGCTCATAAGGGCTCATATTCATTGACTACTGGATGTCAAGGATATATTACTGACTGGAGATGGCACAATACAAGCTGCCTTTCAATAGTGGAGTGAGGGTGTGCAGTGTTTTGGGTGCACAGTGCTTTACATTTATTTCTCAAGAAAGCAGTGAGGTTTAGTAAAAAAATGGCAGCAATAACTGTCTGATGCGCTTTATTCACCCAGAACTAGAAATGATATTCTAACAAAATGGCCAGCAGTAGAATTATTTGAACAAGGGAAGAATTGGCTGAAATATACTAGAGATAAAGCGTACAGGCAGATTTTTTACTACTTATTTTAAAAGACCACAGATGAAACAGTAGAGTAAAATTGGCCAGCAGCGTGTCAATTGTAAAGATCCAAACTAGGTCCAATTTACTAGGCGTTTTTTTTTTTTTTTTGCAAGCAGTAATAGACCTGCTTTGACCAGCAGATAAAAGTTGACTAGCAGTTCACTGTGGCTTTCCTTGTTCTTGCTGATGCAAAACTGTCAGGCCGGTGGCCAACTTCTATCGAGCTTTTATTAGCTTATTAGCTTGATGCATTTAGTCTGAAGAGTTTAAAACTGCATACGTGAGCTTGTATCTGTTTTGTTTAGCAGAATCTGGACTGTAAAGCCATCTGATCACTTTTATGCTATCTGTGGTGTGTCACCCTCTGGTCCCTCTCCTCTGTGGTTCCTAGGTACTCACGCTCCTCCTGGGACAACAAATTTCTTCAGGATGGAGAAAGAGATCAGAGAAAATTCCCCAGTTGTTGTCCCCAGGGAGCAGTTGTGCTTGGGATCCTGTAGCATCATTGATTAAATATGGTTATGTCGATATATAGCCAATGATGTCACCTGGGAGACTTTATAACAGCTGTTATCTGCCATTCAACAGGAGTGAAGTGATGGGAACAGACGTAGGTAGGTGAGTGGACTTGTTTACTTTTTTTGTAGGGGTCAGCAGTCAACTGGCATTGCTGACCCCATGTTGTTCATCCCTTGTGATAGCAATGAAGCTGATTAAAAGAAAAAAAAAAAAGGACAATGTATAAAAGAAAATTCAATAACATCAAATTTATATATATATATATATATATATATATATATATATATATATATATATATATATATATATATATATATATATGTATATATATATATATATATGTATATATATATATATATATGTATATATATATATATATATGTATATATATATATATATATGTATATATATATATATACATACACAGTGGGGACGGAAAGTATTCAGACCCCCTTACATTTTTCACTCTTTGTTATATTGCAGCCATTTGCTAAAATCATTTAAGTTCATTTTTTTCCTCATTAATGTACACACAGCACCCCATATTGACAGAAAAACACAGAATTGTTGACATTTTTGAAGATTTATTAAAAAAGAAAAACTGAAATATCACATGGTCCTAAGTATTCAGACCCTTTGCTGTGACACTCATATATTTAACTCAGGTGCTGTCCATTTCTTCTGATCATCCTTGAGATGGTTCTACACCTTCATTTGATTCCAGCTGTGTTTGATTATACTGATTGGACTTGATTAGGAAAGCCACACACCTGTCTATATAAGACCTTACAGCTCACAGTGAATGTCAGAGCAAATGAGAATCATGAGGTCAAAGGAACTGCCTGAAGAGCTCAGAGACAGAATTGTGGCAAGGCACAGATCTGGCCAACGTAACAAAAAAAGTTCTGCTGCACTTAAGGTTCCTAAGAGCACAGTGGCCTCCATAATCCTTAAATGGAAGATGTTTGGGGCGACCAGAACCCTTCCTAGAGCTGGCCGTCGGGCCAAACTGAGCTATCGGGGAAGAAGAGCCTTGGTGAGAGAGGTAAAGAAGAACCCAAATATCACTGTGGCTGAGCTCCAGAGATGCAGTCGGGAAATGGGAGAAAGTTGTAGAAAGTCAACCATCACTGCAGCCCTCCACCAGTCAGGGCTTTATGGCAGAGTGGCCCGACGGAAGCCTTTCCTCAGTGCAAGACACGTGAAAGCCTGCATGGAGTTTGCTAAAAAACACCTGAAGGACTCCAAGATGGTGAGAAATAAGATTCTTTGGTCTGTTGAGACCAAGATAGAACTTTTTGGCCTTAATTCTAAGCGGTATGTGTGGAGAAAACCAGGCACTGCTCATCACCTGTCCAATACAGTCCCAACAGTGAAGCATGGCGGTGGCAGCATCATGCTGTGGGGGTGTTTTTCAACTACAAGGACAGGACGACTGGTTGCAATTGAGGGAAAGATGAGTACGGGGGTATCCTGGACGAAAAATTTCTCCAGAGTGCTCAGGACCTCAGACTGGGTCGAAGGTTTACCTTCCAATAAGACAATGACACTAAGCAAACAGCTAAAATAACGAAAGGAGTGGCTTCACAACAACTTCGTGACTGTTCTTGAATGGCCCAACCAGAGCCCTGACTTAAACCCAATTGAGCATCTCTGGAGAGACCTAAAAATGGCTGTCCACCAACGTTTATCATCCAACCTGACAGAACTGGAGAGGATCTGCAAGGAGGAATGGCAGAGGATCCCCAAATCCAGGTGTGAAAAACTTGTTGCATCTTTCTCAAAAAGACTCATGGCTGTATTAGATCAAAAGGGTGCTTCTACTAAATACTGAGCAAAGGGTCTGAATACTTAGGACCATGTGATATTTCAGTTTTTATTTTTTAATAAATCTGCAAAACTGTCAACAATTCTGTGTTTTTCTGTCAATATGGGGTGATGTGTGTACATTAATGAGGAAAAAAAATGAACTTAAATGATTTTAGCAAATGGCTGCAATATATATATATATATATATTTTTTTTTAAGTGCCACTGTCCCCCACGTGCAAAGTATATAAACAGTGATCACACTAAACATGTGCAGTATTGCCGTGAACGTCAGATTGAGCGCAATAATTCTAGCACCAGACTTCCTGTGTAACTCTAAACTGGTAACCTGTAAAGGTTTTTTAAAACATCGCCCATGGGGATTTTTAGGTACCTTAGTTTGTATGCAATTTTAAAGCATGACATGTTTGGTATCTAATTACTCAGTGTATCATCATCTTTTATATTTTACCAAACAATTAGGTATTATATATTGTTTGCATTAAAATGTATTGTTTCCCAAAAAATTGCATTTGAAGAACTGCTGCGCAAATATTGTGACATAAAAGGGTCCAAAACCCACCATTTTATTCTCTGTGGCCTCTGCTTTAAAATATATAATGTTTTGGGGTTCTAAGTAGTTTTCTAGCAAAAATTGTGATTTTTACATGTAGGAGAGGAATGCCAGAATTGGCCAAGACTGAAATTGTTAAAAAAGACTTAACACAAAATAAATATAAAAAAAAAAAAAAAAAAACAAATACTACCCCTTGGAGCAAAACATGATATAGATGGGACATCAGCTAAAGGTGGCCAATGTCCAAATCAACCACAAATTAAAATGAAAGACAAAAAAGCCCCCAATAATAAGAACCAACAAAATAAAGGCATATCAAGAGCTTGTTTGCCCCAAAAATAGCAACAGAGTTTAAGTACAGTTACTAACCTAATGCTAATGTTTCCCTGTGCAGTTTTCAGCTTTCCCTACAACAGCTTCAAATTTACGGACAATGTGGCTGCCCTGAGCTCTCACCCATTTATAGTGGGAGGGTTGGTTTAATCACTTCACCTTCCCCCTTTCTCCCCTTCCAACCTGTTGGACATGGTTTAAAGGCTATGCAATGCTTTATTGTTTTTAAAAAAAAAAAATCTCCTCGATAGGCACAGAAGTTCACTTGATAACAAAAAAGAACCAAGGAAAAAATCCAAGGAAAATTCCAAGCTCTACTTACCGACCAGCCTGCGACCAACCAGATTAACCTATCTAATGCCCCGTACACACGGTCGGATTTTCCGATGGAATATGTCCGATCGGAGCGTGTTGTCAGACATTCCGACCGTGTGTGGGCTCCATCGGACATTTTCCATCGGATTTTCCGACACACAAAGTTTGAGAGCAGGCTATAAAATTTTCCGACAACAAAATCCGATCGCGTCAATTCCGACCGTGTGTGGCCAGTTCAGACGCACAAAGTGCCACGCATGCTCAGAAGAAATTCCGAGACGGAACAGCTCGGCCTGGTAAAATTAGCGTTCGCAATGGATACAGCACTTTCATCACGTTGCAATGTAAAAAATGGCTTAATACAGCGCACTCTCTTCTTTTTTCTAATGTGAGAATTATGAAGTAGTTTTGCTGCTCATATTCACACATACTTCTCACAAACGTCTTTCTTTATTATTTATCGTGATTCTCTCAATATATTTTGATTTGTCACATCTGACAAAATTTTTTTTTGTTGTTTTATTTTTATTTATTTTTTTCAAGGCTGTTTTTTTTTGGGGGGGTTGTATTTTTTTCAAGGCTGATCTTTGTTTTATTTTATTGTTAGTTTGACTCTATAATATTTTTGTGTGTGCTTTGTGTGCCAAGTTACCACAACACCATTATTATCTTGTATTATTTAATCTCAAGAAGGTTGCTTGGTGTTGGTGTCCCTTGTTAATTTTACATTGTATTTTTGAAATGTACCTGCCTCCTCACAAACAAACTGTCCTTTTTAAAAGGAAAAAACACATATGCGAGTATAATTGAAACAAAAATTCCTTTATTAAGGGCTCAGAACCAAACAAAGAGGGAGGCAACGCAGGAGAAACATCAGAAATTGGCGAAGCCTTGGACCCCCAGTGCAGACATCAAATCTTTTCCTGCAAAATTGGTGGCCTGAGGAGTCCATATCTAAGGGAGTGCAGTCTGGTCCAGAAGTCCCAGAGATCCGGAAAGCAGCAGATGACATCTGTGTTCCCAGGCTGTGGTCATACAAGTGGCTGCATCTTTTGCCAGACCAGACTGGACCCAGGGTCATCACTCTCTGGTCTTCTTTCCACGCCTCCTTCCTGGCTGTGGCTCTGGTGTTGGAGATGTGGCAGGAGGAGGAGTAGGACCTGGAGGAGGAGGAGGAGGAGGAGGAGTAGTAGGACCTGGAGGAGGAGAAGGACTATGTGTGAGGTTACAAATGTGGGTAGCACATGTTATTTGGCCCCTCAACCCCTTATTGAGAAAAAAAAATTAAGGACTCACACAGGAGTCGTTGTTCCTCCTCCATCTGCAGCATTTTGCAGGCAGTTAGGCCAGCAAAGTCCTCCTCCACAGTGTGTGGGCTTCTCAAGGCCTCTGTAGCCTTCCAAAAGAGGCCTATGGCAGCCTCCTCCAGGTTACTCATCTTCCTGCCACTTTGTCTTTGAAGGTGTAGGGTAGGGACCTGGATATCAGGCAGCCTGCTTGGCCCGGCCACCTCCTGGCTGAGACTTCCCTGTGTATGAAAAAGGGCATGGTTTTAGTTTTTGCATTATCAATCACAATCATAAATTAGTACTCCAAACTAGCATCTAGTTAAGATCATTGATTGGACAACCAGAAATATTTAGAGGAATGCTATACCTGGCTCAAGCTGGGCTCCTCCACATGTTGCTACCTGGAAGGCCCAGGTTGGGCGTCAGAAGCCTCAGCTGGGGTGGAAGGAAGCGTAGAAGGAAGACTGGAGAGTGCTGGCCTGGGTTCAGTCTGACCTGCCAGAAAATGCAGCTTGTCATAGTACCACATCCTGGGGACATAAATGTCATCTGCAGTTCCTGATCTCTGTGAATCCTGGACCTTCTTGTGCTCCCTTAGATAAGTGCTCCTCAGGCCACCAATTAGGATCTTCAATTAGGTGATGTCTGCCGTGGGGATTACCGTCTTCACAACTTCCAACAAATTATCCAGCGCTGCCTTCCTCTTTGTTTGGTTCTTATATTCAGGGTGGTTTATCTGCCACAGACAGGGCAGCCCCCTAAACATATCAATGAAGATTGCCATAAAGTCCTCATCTTTCAAGATATCCATTTTCACTGCAAGACACAACACAAGACAAACCCTTGTGCAAATACAGCCCTCAATCTAGAAGCAGTATAGGCCCAATGTTAAATCTTACCTTCGTTAGCACGATCCGCGCCTCCGTTACTCCTTCCTCCGCTCACAGATAGTACGTACTACACACGCGTGTTATGCTTTATAGACACTGCGCATGCGTGAAACTCCGCCCGACCCTGACGTTCTTTCTAGTCTATTCCCCGCCCCTTCTCGTTCGGCGCAGTGGGGAAGAGCACATGGCAGAGTCAGAGCAGGTGTCTGATATTTACACCAACGAGGAGGAGGAGGAGGAAAGCCCGGAGCCTGAAACGTCCCGATCCAGAAGGAGACGATATAAGGCATCAAATATGTCCTTTGGGGAGATGTTGGAGATGGTCGACATAATGAAGAGGGCTGACTATGATGGAAAGTATGGACCTTACCCCAACCCCAATGTCCGAAAGGCCAAGTTCATGGCGAAAGTGGTCAAAAGTCTGTACTGGAATTTCGGGGTACAACGATCGAAAGATCAGCTTAGGAAGCGGTGGTCGGACCTAAAATTAAGAGAGCATGAGCAGTACAGAAAGATCCGGAGAGTACTGCAAAAAAGTAAGTAGTTGTGCTGTGTTCCTATTCTTTTTATGTTTATTAGGTTTGTGCTGCTCCATATGCTTTTCTTAACTGTTATCCGGTTTAAAATGTCAACTTTCATGTTCATGGGCACATTATTAGTTCGTATCAAACATTTTTCTTTTTCGGCCTTAAAACACCATTGTTTGGGCCATATGCATTTGCCCACATTTTTTAGAGCCTACTTGTCTGAAAAAAATTTGGTTGTGTAGATGGTTTTGTTACTAGAATGAAATGCAAACTAGATTCTGTGTAAGGAGAGGACACTCAGCAGCTGTTTAGACATCTAGACGCTGGAGCACTAGTGTGGGACACAAGACCACCCTTTTTATTAGGGGGTCCACACAGGTGCTCCAGTGTATACTATAGGGGTGTCTCCATCTGTGAAGCTTGTACAAAACAGGTAAATTATTGAAGCTTGACAAAGGACAATAAAAATTCTTGGAACTCAGCCAAAATAGACAATTGTACCCCACTTCTAAGCAATGTTTCATATTTATAGTTCTTCCCTCAAATATCTGTGTGCTAAGTATACCATTTTTTTTTACATAGGGGAGAAAAGACTCGGAGGACACCCCACATCCGAGGAGACCAGAGCCCCCCCACCTCTGGAAGAAGGGGAAATCCAACCATGACAAGAAGAGCAGGAGGAGGAAGACGTGGTGGAAATTGGCACCACAACAGGTGAATGTCTGCGACCACAGGCTCAGGTAAGAGATGGATGCCGGCATATTTATAATACATGTTTTTTTTCTGGTTTCTATCTTTTTAGGTGATCGTGATGTTGTGGATCCAGATCCTTTCACCTCGGAAAGTGCACAGATCCTGATTGGGGAGATCATGGGGTGTAATAGGGACTTGGAAAACATCAAGAAAAACATCAATGATGTTCTTCAAAAAAATAAGAACATCACTGATGTTTTGGGGAGTTTAAAACCCCTCCAAATCCCTTTGTTTTTTGGTGTGCTACAATTTTAATATTTTTTGTAAAATAGTAGAAAAGCCAAATTTTGAAGATGCACACATTGTGTCAACATGTGCTATCTGCCATCACGGGAGATCAATGGACGAGTTTTGGGGGTGCAACCCCTTCCTCAATAATAAAGTAGCTGAGAGGAAGGGGTTGCTCCCCCAAAACATGTCCCTTGATCCCCCATGATGGCAGCTAGCACATGTTGACATTGGGCTATTTGTGTGCATCTTCAAAATTTGGCTTTTCCGGGGGTGACTTCACCCCATCTGAATGCAATATCAAACACAGTTTGTAAATACTCATTTCTGATATTGCCTTCAACCTCTACCAAATGTGAACTTTGTAAGTTCAAGATTTGTGTCTTTCTTGTTAGTTTTAAACATGCCTGTTTTATCCTAAATGGATATTTCTACTTTTTCTAATGCGACCCCAAAAATTGTTATACAACAAACACGTTGGTTTGTTTTACAAACCTTTTCTAAATGCACATGTGATTGTGCAGGTATTAAAAAGATTGTTAATCAAGAATGTGTGGATTATTGTCTCAACGCTCCAACACATTTGTGGTACTCTAATTGCTGCTTTCTGTGACAATGGGGGTTATTTCCTAAGGGCAAATCAACTTTGCACTACAAGTGCAGTTTCAAGTGCATTTGTAGAGCAAAGTGTCTTTGCCTTTAGTAAATAACACCCAACAGTGCTTTGTAAGGTTACACAATCACGCCATTTTCAGGACTCACCACATTTCTGTCAGGGTCAGCTAAAACAAACACAAGCAGTAAATGTCACCAAAGATTTGCTTAATTATTTTTTTTATTTGAAAAAAGTTTCACACATTGTCTGGCATATTGATAGCTTCCCTACCCACAAAGAATTCAAGGTATCTTAGCCGGACATCACGGGCACTCAGGGAGGGAAAGCCAGGACGGCCACTTTCAAGCACCGTCAGGGTTGGTTCATTTTGAATTCCTGCCTCAGGCCCAACTGAGCCAGCATAGTTGGCAGAATGTTTCCGTAAAAAGTTGTGCAGAACACAGCATGCCAGGATAATATGATTCAGTTTATACTCCGCCATATGTATGGGTGTAAGAAATAGGCGGAACCGGCTGGCCATGATTCCAAACGTGTTTTCCACCACTCTTCTGGCTCTGGCCAGCCAGTAATTAAAAACCCTCTGGTCCGGGGTGAGGGTCCTCATCGGGAATGGCCGCATAAGATGGTCCCCCAGTGCAAAGGCTTCATCCGCAACGAAGACGAATGGGAGTCCTTCCACATTGTCTTCTGGAGGTGGCAAATCCAAGCTGCCATTCTGGAGACGCCTGTAGAACTCCACCTGGGCGATGACTCCACCATCAGACATCCGGCCATTCTTCCCCACGTCCACATACAGAAATTCATAAGTAGCCGACACCACCGCCAACATCACAATACTATTGAACCCCTTATAATTATAATAGTACGACCCCGAGTTGGGTGGTGGGACGATGTGGACGTGTTTCCCATCAATTGCCCCTCCGCAGTTAGGAAAGTCCCACCGCTGGGTAAAGTGGGAGGCCACAGTCTGCCATTCCTGTGGCGTGGAAGGAAACTGTGGAGTAAAACCAAAAAAAAATTAGTCTTTTTGCACATAAAAATGGAAAGCAGATTAGACACAAACATTCTTGGCCAACATCAAGATAACATTTATTTATGGGAATTTCTAAAGACCAAAGTATAAGGTACACTGATCAGATTCCCCTCCCCCCTCCCATGGGCCATTTCTAACATTATAGGGGGGGGGACTCTTGGACAGGTAACCCTCTCCACTTCATTGAGAGATGAATGCCTAAATAATGGGTATTACTTTGAACAGCCCCTCCTTAGTTACACTATTGGCAGCCCACTGGACAGGTAAGAAGTGTCATAATACAAAGATATAAATACACACTGTACACATTTGAGCACATTTGGACATTCTGCTATTACCTATCAAGATAATAATAGAATACAAAAACTTTAAACATTACCATTTTAAAGTATACAGGCAGGCCCTTGCACTACATGCTTTGGGGAATTCATCCATACATCTAACCACAAAAGAGATGGGTATAGTGTGTATGGGTTTGGCAAAATCAGCAGATAGATGATTGAGGATAGACAGAAAATTGGTATCAGCTGACTTAGCAGTTGGGGGGAGGGAGGGTTAAAAATTATTTGGGGACCCCCAAAAAAAGCCTCTGGCACTCTGCCTGAATTTAAAGCACAAATCACATTTCAAAACATTTTAAGGGTTTTTGGGGTAAAGCACTACTATGGAGCTGATAAAATACATTGTTAAGTGACTGCATGAGGTGAATATAGGGCCAGGAGAGCATGCTGGGGAGGTAAGTGAAGGCAAGTATGTATGAAGGACAACAAAAATAATTACAAAAATATCAAGCATGCATGAGGACAAAGGGGACATTCACAGCATATTACAATCATGGTAATTAGGGAATGTGGAAAAAAATACAATATATTATCAAACATTAAATACAATAAAATGTGATATTAAAGGATAAAAATCTTACTTTAATATACTCCTTCTGCAGGACCTGTATGATGGCAGAACAGTTCTCTGGGATAATGATACCCAGAGCCTGGGGGGAGATGCCTGTCGAGAACTTCAAGTCCTGCAGGCTTCTCCCCGTCGCCAAGTACCGCAGGGTGGCGACTAGCCTCTGCTCCGGAGTGATGGCTTGCCTCATGCAGGTATCCTGCCTGCTGATATAGGGGGTCAACAAAGCCAACAAACGTGAAATACGGGGTCCGTCATCCAGAGAAAGTTCCTGAAATCATTGGGATTATTCTCACGGATCTCACGGAGCAAAGGCATATGACAGAACTGGTCACGCTGGAGCAACCAATTCTTGGTCCATGAACTCCTCCCCACCCTGTTCATGGACTGGACTTGTGTCAAGGTCAGGACCCCAACACCAAGCCCCCGCACAGCACAAACTCTACGAGGAGTACGTATACTCATCATGGCTAGAAAACGGTCGGCTGCTCAGAATGATGTAACAGAACGCACTGAAGAACAGCAAGGTCTGTGAAGAGTGACCTAAAAAACAGTAACAAACAAGAACACAATGACAAGTCAATGGTACTCGCTGCACGCACTAAAGAGCAGATACAAACCCACAAGCAAAAACTGAACAGCAGAAAACGATCTGAAAACCACGAGTCTGAAAAAGCGCAAATCGTCTCTCACCAAACTTTTACTAACACGAGATTAGCAAAAGGAGCCCAAAGGGTGCCGCGCTTGGTTCTAAACTGGCCTTTTCTAGTCTCGTCGTACATGGTGTATGTCACCGCGTTCTTGGCGATCAGAAATTCCGACAACTTTGTGCGACCGTGTGTACGCAAAACAAGTTTGAGCCAACATCCGTCAGAAAAAATCCATGGATTTTGTTGTCGGAATGTCCGATCAATGTCCGATCGTGTGTACGGGGCATAACAGTATGTGTTTAAAACAGAGGTTTTGTTGCACAAATTTGCAAATGCATGCGTAAGATACCGAGCCCCAAGACACCCTGGTATTTGTAGTCCTATCTCTAGCCTATAAGAGGCTCCACAGTGGAAGCACATGCATTCTGATGAGATAGATGAAAGCAGATGGACTGGAGGGTGCCCACCCCTTCTTAAAGGTACAGGGGCACATTGAACACCCAGCATGTAGCACAATAGCTGCAAAGGTGTCAATGCGTTGCCTGACCTAAAAAAAAATGTCCAATGCTCTCACCTATAACTGGACCTTAAAGCAAAAAAAATGACCAAGGAGAAAATCCAAGGAAGATTCCAAGCTCTACTTACCGGAAATGCATTGACACCTTTGCACCCATTGTGCTACATGCTGGGTGTTCAATGTGCCCGTGTACCTTCATCTATCTCATCAGAATGCATGTGCTTCCTCTTTGGAGCCTCTTATAAGTTAGAGATAGGACTACAGACACCAGGGTGCCTTGCCGGGGCTCTGTAGCTTACGTATGCATTTGTGCAACTAAACCCCTGTTTTAAACGCATTCTGTTAGACAGGTTAATCTGGTTGGTCGCAGGCTGGTTGGTAAGTAGAGCTTGGAGTTTTCCTCGGATTTTTTCTTTGGTCCTTTTTTGTTATGCGTTGCCTTCCAATGCTCCTTGCTGCAAGGGCCAACAGTGCAGTGGACAATTCTTTGTATACATAAGTTCACTGGAACTGTGGATCTCAAACCAATGGGATTCCTTTCAAATTCTAGGTCGTGGCAAACTATAACTTCCTTTCTAATCACCAGAACAGATGACCCTTTTTGGAAAACTTTCCATCACCTCCTATTCCAATGAAAGCCATAACATTTTTCTTTTACCATCACTTGCCAATGAC
This sequence comes from Aquarana catesbeiana, assembly GCF_042186555.1. Lineage (NCBI taxonomy): Eukaryota > Metazoa > Chordata > Amphibia > Anura > Ranidae > Aquarana > Aquarana catesbeiana. Next base: position 126,314,033 of record NC_133334.1, on the reverse strand, counting down.
AATTGTCACTTCACCAGGACAAAGAGAGTGAATTTAGCCAGTGGGGACACAGACTGCAATATAAACCTGATAGAGGTTCTAACCCCTCCTTCCTTAATAGGAAGTTTTTTCTATAGATTCACTTTACATTTTGCAGCCAATGCAACATATTGTCCTTGCTGCACAAAATATTCCATTACCTCCTCTAGACTAACAATGACCCAACTGATGGAACCTGAAGTCGCAATCTCCACAACCTGTGTTCTTTTTCACAAGATTTTGTTAATTACCCTAACAAGATTTGGTTCCTAAAGACTTCAGTGGGGTTTGGCGCTATGTTTAGTGTTCACAAACTTCCTACTTGTCAAAAAAGTCTACAAACCAAACTTTGCCTGATCATCACTAGTTGCAAGATTTAGGACAGTTTATGCCATAGGAGTTTGGAAACCACTTTTCTGAGTATTCATTCACCAAATTTCAAGTATTAGACAACTGTGCAATGTGTGTAGGTAAAGGTTAACAATGCTGCATACAAAAGTCTGACTCCCCTATCTGGGGGGAGTTCACCCCCATCTGGAGTCTACTGGTATTGTTTGTTGAATCAATCAACAAACAAGAACAAAATTATGTATAATAAACTGAAACAGACACATACAAAACTACCAAGAATAAACAAAAATATGTATTTAAACATAAACTGCATCCTATATAATTATCTTCATTACCCATTAGTAAAACATGATTAACCACTTGACTTCCGGAGGATTTACCCCTCTTTATAACCAGGCCATTTTTTTGTGATACAGCACTGCATTACTTTAACTGAAATTTTGCGGTCATGCAACACTGTACCCAGATAAAATGTACCGTATGTCCTTTTTTTGTTCACCACTGTGGTTTTTTTGTGCTATAAACAAAAGAAATAGCAACAATTTTGAAAAGAAAAACCATATTTTTTACTTTCTGCTATAAAACATATTCAATAAAAAAATTAAAAAAATCGAATTTCTTCATGAATCTAGTCCAATTTGTATTCTGCTAGATATTTTTTCTAAAAAAAATCCCAATAAGTGTTTATTGATTGGTTTGCACAAAAGTTATAGTGTCTATGGTGTATATATACTGGAATTTGTATTTATTTTTAATAATAGTAATGGCAGCATATTTAGCGACTTATAGCAGGACTGCAATATGGCAGCGGACAATCGGACACTAACTGACACTTTTTTTTTCAACAATATATTTTATTATATTTAACATAGGACAATCAGATATAAATTGCAAATGAGTTATGCCATGTACACACGAGCGGACTTTCGACGGACTGAACTCAGAAGGACTTTTTGACGGACTTTTGCCGGAGTTCCGACGCAACGGACTTGCCTACACACGATAACACCAAAGTCTGACCGTCTAGAAAGCAGGGACGTACACCAGGTCTGAAGAGACTATAAAATGGAAGTTCAATTGCAAGTGCGCCACCTTTTGGGCCCCTTCTGCTAATTTCGTGTTTATCTCGTGTTAGTAGAAGTTTGGTGAGAGACGATTCGCGCTTTTCAGACTCGTGTTTTTTCAGATCATTTAACTGTTGTTCAGTTTGTGCTGGTGGGATTTGTATCTGCTTTTCAGTGCGTGTAGTTAGTTAGCATTGGTTTATTCAGTGCGTTCTTGTCCGCTCGTTGCTGATTTTCAGCTTGCTCTTCACAGGCCTTGCTGTTCTTCAGTACGTTCTGTTTAAGTTCGTTTTGACCAGCCGACCGCTTTGAAGCCATGTTGCGTGTACGTACTCATCGTAGAGTTTGTGCTTTGCTTGGGCTTGGTGTTGTAGTTAATACTTGGAGTAAAGCCCAGTCCATGAACAGGGTGGGGAGGAGTTCATGGACCAAGAATTGGTTGCTCCAGTGTGACCAATTCTCTCACATGCCTTTGCTACGTGAGATCCTTGAGAATAACCCTGATGATTTCAGGAACTTTCTCAGGATGACGGACCCCATTTTTCACTGTTTGTTGGCTTTGCTGACCCCTTATATCAGCAGGAAGGATACCTGCATGAGGCAAGCCATCACTCCGGAGCAGAGGCTATTCGCCATGTTGCAGTACTTGGCGACTGGGAGAAGCCCACAGGACCTTAAGTTCTCGACAGGCTCTGGGGATCATTATCCTAGAGACCTGTTCTGCTTTAACTCAGGTCCTGCAGAAGGACTATATTAAGGTAAGATTTTTCCTTTAACATCACATTTTATTGTATTTAATGTTTGCTAATGTATTGTATTTCTTTCCTCAATCCCTAATTACCATGATCACAGTATGCTGTGAATGTCCCCTTTGTCCTCATGCATGCTGTAATCTTTTAATGCTCCTTTTATTGTCCTTCATGCATATTTGCCTTCACTAACCTCCCCAGCATGCTATGCTGGGCCCATATACACCTAGTCTAGTCACTTAACAATGTATTTTGTCAGCTCCATTGTAGTGCTTTACCCTAAACGCCCCCTTAAAATGTGTCCAAATGGTATGTGTGTCATTAAATTAATTTATAAGCCCCTCCCCTTAAATTTTATCAATGGGCCATCAGAGGGGGTGAGGAATCTGATAAGTGGCCTTATATTTTATTCTTTAAATAATAATTAAAATAAATATTATACTGATGTTGGGCAAGAATGTTTTTTGTGTAATCTGCTTGCAATGCTATGTGCAAAAGTATATTTTTTTCTTGCTTTACTCCCCAGTTTCCTTCAACGCCACAGGAATGGCAGACTGTCGCATCCCATTTTGCCACCTGTTGGGACTTTCCCAAATGTGGAGGAGCTATAGATGGGAAGCACGTCCACATCGTGCCACCACCCCATTCGGGGGTCATACTACTTTAATTATAAGGGGTTTCATAGTATTGTGTTAATGGCGGTGGTGTCGGCACAATATGAATTTCTGTATGTGGACGTGGGGAAGAATGGCTGGATGTCGGATGGAGGAGTCTTCGCCCAGATGGAGTTCTACCAGTGTCTCCAGAGTGGTGGCCTGGGATTGCCACCTGATGTGGATAAAGTGGAAGGACTCCCCTTTGTCTTCATTGCAGATGAAGCCTTCAGTCTGGGCGAGCACCTGATGAGGCCATTCCCCCAAAGGACCCTCACCCCAGGGAGGAAGGTTTTTAACTACCGGCTGGCCAGAGCAAGAAGAGTTGTAGAGAATGCCTTCGGGATAATGGCCAGCCGGTTACGCCTGTTTCTGACAGCAATCCAGTTGGCGGAATTGGGCCTGGGGCTGGACTTACAGACATTCCTCTGATGGACCTTGATAATGGCCGTACTGACTTGGCCCCCCAAAGTGCCCGTGAAGTTAGGGAGAAATATGTTACTTATTTTATGGGTAGGGGGGCCGTTGCAATGCCAGACAATGTCTGATTTTTATTAATAAAAAAATAATGATCAGATAAAATCTTGAAATGTATTTATTGCTTGCTTTTCTTTTTGGCTGTCTCCTAGGTTTTCCTAGTGCACTTGCAGTGCCAAGTGGATTTTCCTTTAGTAAATAAGCCCCATTGTCCCTGTAAATACAAAATTACTTACAAAACTGGTATTGAGCATTGAAAGAAGAAGCCACACATTGTTGATTAGCAAACTTTTTAAAAAATTAAATTCCCAGAATGTGGGCATCTAAAAAGGAAATGAAGAACATGTTCGATTTAGTTTTATGTTAAAAGGGATTAAATTCTCCCCAAAACATCGATCATGTTCTTCATTTCCTGCTGCATGATGATCCAGCCGATTGCACATAGCATCAATCTCCCCATTCCAGGCCATGATCTGGCCAATCAGTGTTTGGGCGCTGTCAGTGGAAAAAGGTTCCGCCGCATCCCCTTCCACAACAACACATCACCTAAACTTGATGAAAAAACATGTATTTTGAAATATGCAGGCATACATAGATTACCTGAAGCTGGGGTGTCAGACACTCACCTGGTGGGGTGCACATCTCGCCCATTTCCTCCACCTCTCCTTCCTCCACATCCTCGGGGGGAGCTGTCGGTGGAAAAAGGTTCCTCCGCTTCCCATTCCACAACCAGCACATCACCTAAAATTGATAAAAAAACATGTATTTAGAAATATGTAGGCATACATAGATTACCTGAAGCTGGGGTGTCAGACACTCACTTGGTGGGGTGCCCATGTTGCCCACTTCCTCCATCTCTCCTTCCTCCATATCCTCGGGAGGGGCTGGGGCTAACTACCCATTCAGGCTGGCGAGGTTGGGGGTTCCTGGTAGCCTGTTGTCTGAGTCTTTTCTCCCCTATGAGAATGAAACAAAAGGTATACTTAGCACACAGATATTTGAGTCCAGAAATAGGAATATGAAACATTGTTTTGAAGTGGTGTACAATTGCCTATTTGGGAAGAGATCCAAGTTGAAGACATGATTAATAATTTTTACCTTTTAACCAAACTGCAATACTTACCTTTTTTGGCCATGTTTCACAGATGGAGACACCCCAAGTATCCACTGGAGCACCTGTGTGGGTTACCCTAAAAAATGTGCTCTGGTGTCCCACACTAGTGCTTCTGAGTCCAGATGTGTAAACAGCTGCTGAGTGTCCTCTGCTTATATTCCACTGAATCAAGTTTGCAATTCATTCAAGTTTCAAAGACATCTAGACAACAATGTCCTAAAATTCTTTTAATAAGACAAATTAGCAAGACCAAAAATGTATTAAAAACCCTGTATCAACTAAATACATTGTATATATTGCCGAACGATGTTTCCTACTAATAACAATGTTTTCTTGGAACAATGTTTCCTACTAATAACGATTTTTCCTACGAACGAATACTGTGTCAAGGAGCATGAAAGTAGCCATTTAAAGCTGTAAAACAGTAAAGAAAAAGCACATGGAGCAGCAAGCAAGTTAATAATCAGAACAGGAACACACGACAAGTACTTACTTTTTTTAAGCACTTTTTTAGTCTTCTGTACTGATCTGGCTCCCTCAGTTTAAGATCGGACCAGCGTTTCCTTAATTGGTCTTTGGAGCGGTGTACCCCAAAATTTTGCTGCAGAGTCTTCACAACTTTGGACATGATTTTGGCCTTGCGCAAATTTGGCTGGGTGTACGGTTTATGCTTCCCATCATAATCGTTATTCTGCAAGGTGTACACCATTTTCCACCATTTCCTCAAAGGCCATATTGGAGGCCTTAAATCTCTTCTTCCCAGATCGGGATGTTTCGGGCTCTGGGCTATTTAGTGTCCTAATAGTAGTGATGTTAACTAGATTTTATAATTGATTACCTATTAAGGATTTTATCCAAAATACGATTTATACATATTAATTGACAGTAGTGGCCAAAAATGTTTGTCACCAGCTTGAAAAAATGCTGGGGTCAGAATGATACTCTTTTATATGTATTAACATTGAATTTGCAAGTTATGAGCTGAAAATTGTGTGTGATGAACCAAAAACTAAAACTATGTCCCTTTTTTTATACACAGGATGAGCTCAGCCAGGAGGAATGTGTGGAAAGTGGCAAGCAGGAGGAGGCCGGGCCCAATGACAGGAGGGAGGTGGCGGGGCCCAGTAGGAGTCTCACCCAATTGCAGGTGCCTCCCCTCAACCTTCATACAAAAAGGCCCAGGAAGGGGACAGTGACAGAGGAGGCATCACTGCGCCTCATTAGAGAATCTACGAATGTCCTCATGAGCCCCCCCAATGCTGAAGAGGCCTATGGCTGCTATATAGTGACCAGGTTGGTCAAATTGGAGAAGGGCCAACGCCTCCTCTGTGAAGGAATTATTTTTGATGCCCTTCACAAGGGGCTGAGGGGCGAGTTAACTGCCAACAGCCAAATATATGAGCAAGCCCATCCTCCTCCTCCTCCTCCTCCTCCTCCTCCTCCTGCCACAAGTCCACTACCAGAGCCACAGCCTCCAAGGAAGGCTGCAGGGAAGGCTGCAGGGAAAGTTGCAACAAAGAGAAGAAAGTGATGACCTGGGTTCAGTCTGGTCTGACAGAAGACGCAGGCTGGTGTAGCACCACAGCCTGGGGACATATATGTCATCTGCTGCTGGTCTTGATCTCTGGGATTCCTGGACCAGATTGTTCTCCCTATTATATGGACTCCTCAAGATCCCAATTTTCTTTTCCACAGACTTGATGTGTGCCCTGGGGCCAAAAGGCTTCACAAATTCCAAAAGTTTCTCCAGCATTGCCTTCATCTTTATTTTGTTAGCCAGAATAAATGGATATTTTATTTTCTGAAAATACTTCCCTATGTGTTTTTATTCAAATACATTTCTAAAAGACAATGTCAAATTAGCAAGGGATACCAACCTCCTTGAGGTTACAAAAAAAAACAAAAAAGATAATATTATTGTGTTAACTTGACACACAAAAAAAAAAAACATTAATAATGTTATTGTGGTAACTTGACACGCAAAAAAAAAATATGGAGATCACTAGAAAATAATTTTTAAATAATCATAAAAAAAGATCTTGATGAAATCCAAAAATAATAAAAGATGACTCAAAAAATAAATTTGTAAACATTATTATGGAGATCGGGCTTTTAAAGAATACAATATCATTCATGAGATCAAGAGAAATAATCCAGAAATCTGTTTGTGAGAACTCTGTGTAAATATGAGCAGCAAAACAACTTCGTTCTTCTAGCATTATAAAGAAGACAATAATGCGCTGCATTAAACGATCACAGAATTTGCAGTGTGAGGAATGTGCTAGCTCCAATACAAACACTAGTTTTACCAGACCAAGCGCTTCCGTCTCGTACTTGCTTCAGAGCATGCGCTGTTTTTTGTCCGTAGGACCAGCATACAGACGAGCGAATTTCTCGATAGGAACTGGGTCTGGCGGAGTTCCGGCGAAAAGATTTAAAACATGTTCCAAATCCAAAGTCCGTCTGATTTTTGACAGAAAAGGTTCGCTGAAGGTCCAATGAAGCCCACACATGGTCGGATTGTCCGACGGATTTGTTGCGTCTGACCAGTCCGGTCGAAAAGTCAGCTCGTGTGCACACGACATAAGAATTTGTTTTCAAGTTCCATAGACGGTACAGAAAATAAGATAGTGTTAGTCAGTGATTTTTTTCAGCGGGAACGTGGGGGGAACGCAGTTCTGGCACCTCCAGCACTGAATGTATTCTATGGCAAGGTGTGCTGGAGGGTCAATTGATGCTGACTGCTGGGGGATCTATTGTCACTGGGGATCTATTTTTTTTGTGGGGGTCTATTGTTGCTGGGGTGGTATTTTGTTGTAGGGGGTCCATTGTTGCTGGGGGGGGGTCTGTTGTGTGTGTGGGAGGATCTATTGTTTCTGTGGTGGGGTCTGTTGCTGCTTGGGTAGGGGTCTATCAATAATCATACAATTTAGTAGCACAAAATGATACTTGGTTCTATACTCTCTAAAAGGAGCGGTACTGAGAGGTGGGTAGGGGGTGGAGCCAAGAGACAGTGCTCGGAGGTGGGTAGGGGGGCAGAGATGAAGGGTGACTCATAAGGGGGAGTTCCTGCACCTATTCTCTGAGAAAAAAAGCCCTGGTGTTAGTATACAACACAAGGAATGGTCAACATCATGGAAACAGACATTAGCTTAAAAGGGAATATAAGGATAACAAAGAGTGTATAGGGTATAGTAAATAAAACAGTTCAGTAATACTAAAGATAACCAAACAAATTGTGAAAGGCAACTATACAACAATGGATTAGCAACAATCATTGAGTAATCTCAGTTATGGTCTAGCAAGAACAACCTGATTCCAATCCTTCCATGCCGTTCGAATTTAGTGATGGTGGTAGATCTAATGGCGAGCGTTTTTTTTTAAATGTCTAGTGAAGGTTAACCATAGATATAAGTTCTAATATATTGGGCACTAGGGAATTAGGCCACATTTTAGTAATTAGAGATTTGGCCGCTAATAGAATTTGGTATTAGGTATTTTTTCAATACCTAGATTCAGTATTGCTAAAGCTGGATCTATTGGTCGCAGTATGCCGGTGACTCTGGAGATTGGGTGAAAGGCCTGATGCCAGAAACTGGACAAGTTCTTGCAAGTCCATAGGATATGGAAAATGGTACCAATTTGCCCACATCCTCTCCAACAGAGAGGGAAGTGATTGGGGAAGAATTTAGCTAGTCTGAATGGGGTGTAATACCACCTTGTAGTCATTTTTTGGGCCAGCTCCCAGTGGTTGATGCAGTGTGTTATTGAGTATGAGCTAATGTAGGGCTTTTAACCACTGGCTCTCAAAAAAGGATGATTGTAAATCTTTCTCCCACTGCTGCATTGCAGGAGTTTTAGAAAATGTCCCTTTATGTTGGAGGAGTGAGTAAAAAAGGGATATGCCTTTGGGCTGGAAAGTATGATTTGTATAAAATTGCCAGGCCTGAGGGTGTAGGTGTATTGGGCGAATGGGCGTTTGGGGGTAGTGCTTAGAAAATGAGAAATAGGTAAGAATAGGAAAAAATCCGTATAAGGTATATGAAAGGTGCAGACCAGTTCTGAAAAGGTTTTAGGTCTATTATTGTGGATAAGAACTTCCATCCAATGGATACCAAATTCACTCCAAGATTTTGTACGTAGGTGCGGGATAAGAAATTCTAACGCTGCAAGGGGAGTTAGTATATTAGGGTTATGTTGGTCATATACTGATCTATGTGCTAAAACTCTCTAAGCTTTTAGAGATGCCTGTACTATAGGAGGAAATGTTGTTAGATTCAAGGGGGACCAAGTATCAGCTAAAAGGAGTGCTTTGAGATCCATGGCTCTAGACAGTGAAAGTTCTATATCTACCAACAGGAAGGAGGGATGAAACCAATGCCTCAATTGAGTAAGCAAAGATGAATAATAATAATCCCAAAGATCCACAAAGCCAACCCCTCCAGCCTTTTTGCGTTTGAGGAGATGGGCGATGGAGCACCATGCTTTTTTGTTTTGCCATATGAACTTTTTGAGAAGGACATTTAGAGAGCGGAAGTACTCATTTTTGATAGGTATAGGAAGGGTTCTAAAAAGGTACAATATTAGGGGCAGTATCATCATTTTAAAGGTAGACAATCTACCCATCCAGGTCAGTTCGCATCAGGAGTATTAGTGAGGTCTTTAATTGAGCGAAGGATGCTGTCAGCTGGATGCCTAAGTAGGGAATGCTCTTATCTCCCCAGGTGTATGGAAAGCTCACAGCTACTGTAAGTAGTTCCTAATTGGTTTGGGGGTTCCTAAGTCTAGTATAAGGGATTTGGAATAGTTTACTTTGTAGTATGATATGTTGCTAAAGGAGGTAAGTACTTGATGGGCTCGAGGTAGGTATTCCCTAGGATGTGTGAGAAGAAGAACTTCATCATCCGCAAAAAGGTTTATAACATGGGATTTACTATTAATGTGGAAACCAGTAATGAGGGGGTTGGAGCGAATAGCTTTAGCTAGGGGTTCAATCATGAGATTCAAAATAGATGAAGAAAGGGGGCATTCTTGTCTAGTACCACTGGTGATAGGGAAAGATTTGAACAAAAGGCTGGCTTTTCCATATACAGCCAGTGAACACGGTCAAATGCCTTCTCGGCATCTATAGACAAGAGGAGAGAAGGCGTTTTACTAGATTCAGTGTGGTGAAGGATGTTTAATATGTGTCTGGTTGCATCAGATGCCTCTCGTCCCTTGGTAAAGCCTGTTTGGTCGGGTGTAACTAGAATAGGGAGAACATCCAAGAGACGTTTTACTAGAATTTTGGCATAAACTTTAACATCAGTATTTAACAAGGAAATAGGCCTAAAGTTTACAGGGGTATCAGGCTCCTTGCCAGGTTTAGGCAGAGTAACAATATTGGCTGACAACATCTCCATGGGAAAAGAGGCTTTATTGGCCACTTCTATAAAAAGTCTTGCCATGTAAGAGGCTAGAGTTTCAGCAAAACATTGGTAGTATTCATTTGTAAGACCATCAGGTCCTGGGGATTTGCCATTAGGCAAAGATTTAATTGATAGAGCTATTTCACTATCAGTGAAAGGGGAGTTCAAAAGTTTAAATGATCAGAGGATAGAACTGGAAGATTGATTTGTTTTAAAAAGTTGTTGATATCAATACTATTAGGCTAGGGGGTTGTTGGATCAACTTTTAGAATGTATAATGCCTTGTAATAGTCAGCAAAGGCATCAGTGAGGATTACTAAGCTTTTGCTTCGTAAACGGATGGTAAATAAACAGTAATCTAGATTTAGCACTGTGGGTTTTTAATCTTTTTGCTAGCAACTTCCCAGCCTTGTTATTGTTGGCATAGTAATGCAGTTTGAGGCATCTTAAGTATTGATCATGTTGAGAACTTAGGAGTGACCTCAGCTCATAAGGTGGAGAGATCAGAGTCGTTGAATAGGATTCAGAGGGTGATAGTTTATTTTTGTTTTCTAGGTCATTTATAGATTTCAAAAGGGCCGTAAGTTTGTTATTGTATTGCCGATTTGCTCTAGAACTTATTTGCGGGATAATCCCACGTATATATGCCTTATGGGCATTCCATAGAGTCAAAATGCCTGGGTTGAAAAACATAATTGGTGGTAAAATAGTCGCAGAGATGTTGTGTTAGCCTCAGCTTATTTTCAGGTTTTTGAACAATGGAAATATTACAGCGCAAGATAAACCTTGGGGGACAGGTGTCCTTTTCCTCAACAATGAGTGAAATTGCAGCGTGGTCTGACCACATAATATCATATATAGAGGAAAAGAAAGCCTGTTGTAGCAACCATCTATTAACAAAAAAATAGTAACAGAATCGAGAAGAAAAAAAAGGTATAGTCTTTCTCTTCGCCATGGAGGCATCTCCAAGCATCATAAAGTTCCTCATTATGGATAAAGTTCCCTAGGGATGGGCGATGGATGCTGGTGAATGAAGTAGTATCCAATTTAGGGTTAGCAACCATATTGAAGTCTCCACATAGAAGTAGATGTCCAGCTTGCACAGCTTTGGTTTTCTGGTACAATTTCTTGAGGAATTTGAGTTGATATGAATTTGGCGCATAAGCATTCACCAAAGTGTATGGAATAGAATTGAGGGTGCAAACCAGGATAAGGAATCTGCCTTCAGGATCAGAAATGCACTTTTCTAAGACAAATGAAACTGTATGTCTAATAGCTACGAGGTCACTTTTTTAATTTTCAGGGGCACTGGTCATTAACACATGGGGGTTGGATGGATGTGCACATTTGGGGGTAGCATCAGCTTGAAAATGAGTCTCCTGTATGTTCAGAATGTCTGCACTTTGTTTACAAGCTTCATTCCACATAGATCGGTGTTTGGCCGAGTGGATTAGGCCCTTTACATTAAGTTATAACATTTTAAGTTCCATGAAGTAAGGTTATAGATAAGATATAGGCAGGGCTTGCTAGATGGCGAGGAAAGATTTAACCATGTGTAAAGGGAGGTGAGATGGATGGTAGGCATGACCACCACTCCGGGTCATTAAGCGTGAACTCTGGTGTTGCCAAAAAATGAAAGAGGGGACGCCCTCTTTGCGAAGAGGAGATGGGGTGAATTACAGAACTCTGTTGAATCTTCAGGTTAGGTAGGGAAACAGTTCCAACTGGTAGTGATGAATAACAGTAATAAACAAAACAAAAAACTGTATAAAAAGGTGAGTCCTCCAATCAACACAGAGAATCTCGGGCAAATGGCATTGCCAAACATATGTGGGAACAGCAGGAAATTCGAACAGCGTAATTCTCAGCCTGACGGGAGTATGGTGCATTATCTGCTAAAGAGAAGTATAGGCCAAGCATACCTTAGGCTGGATGGATACTTTTTTTGCTGGTACGTTCCTCCATTCTTGGTTGGATTTGGACATCTGTTGGGGCCTGTTATCTGATGGCAGAAGGTCAGGAATAATGTCCCACCTTCGCAATAGAAGGAGGCGATCTTCCAGAGAGGTGATGTAGAAGGTGGGGCCATTGTGAGTGACTTCCAGTTTTGCAAGGTACTTCCACTTGTACTGAATGTTGTGGCTCCTTAGTGCCTTGGTTATTGATATAAGGTTCTTGCATCTCTGCAGGATAAATTGAGAGAGGTCAGGTAGTAATTGCACTTTTGTAGCTTGTGTGGGAAGGGTGTCTGGCTGTCTAAATGCTGCCAAAAGCCACTCCTTCACTTGAAAAAACTGTATTCTCAAAATAACATCTCTGGGGTCCTCCTTTGGTAAGAAGAAGGGTTTAGGAACACGGTGAATTCTGTCTATGGTGAGATCTGCTGGGGTGAGTGACGAGATGATTGCATGAAACAGATCTCATGCAAAATGAGGAAGTTGTGAAGCTTGCACTGACTCAGGTATTCCCCTAATTTTTAAGTTGTTTCTCCTGGATCTCTCCTCAAGATCTACAAGATTTTCTTTAATCCAGGAGATATCCTCATCTTGGGCGGTGTGAGTATCAACCAGTGTGTTGTAATTTTCAGTGAAGTCAAACATGATCCACTCAACATGATCCACCCTATCACCCAATTCTTGAATTTCAAATTTTGTTTGCTGAGTACAGGCCAGCATATCTTTCTGTAAGGACGTTCTAAGGGACAAGAGCATGTCTTTCAACATAGTATCTGAGACAGGCTGTCCACTTGTGGGGAAAGAGGTCATTGGATCAGGCAAAGAGGTGGTGGCTGCACATTCACTGTTAGTGCCTACCTCTGTTAGCATGTCATCAGTGGCATCCTCTGCATCCTCTGTGAGGTTTGGATTTCACAGAGCTCAGAAATGTAGGTGTGTTGGAACCTGAAGCAGGGAGTTTGCATTCTCTCTCTATGTCTGCCATGCTAGAAGCCACCACTAGAGGTCCAGCGGCGGACCGAGAGCTGTGGGCTCTGCCGCCATTTTGTTGTGGACACTGGACTGACAGGGGGAAGAATCCCATTAATTTCTGGGTCTGAGGGTGAACCTGTTTGGGGTGGGGCATGCTGGGGTGTATCAGAAGCACAGGGAGAGGCAGTGCTGGTGTGGAGGAGCTGTAGGTGAGCGGCCGCAGTCGATATATCCCAATGGGTGTGAGGAGCGATCTGCTCAAGCATCCATCTTGCCGGACAGTACTAACTGACACTTTGTGGGAACCAGTGACACTAATATATTGATTAATGCTAAAAATATGCACTGTCACTATACTAATGGCACTTGTTGGGAAGGGATTAAACATCTAGGGCAATCAAAGGGTTAACTGTGTGCCTAGCCAGTGTTTATGTGTACTTTGTTAGGTGTTTTTACTAAGGGAAGAAGTTATGGCTTTTATTCCCTGCTTTGCAGAGACACAAAATCCATCACTCCCCCGTCAGAATGAAGCTTTACCTTGTTTACATAGACAGAGCTTCATTCTGTATCTCTGCCCGATGATCAGTGGGTGGCGACGAACATCCCGCCAGCAGTGCACGTGTGCGTCCCCTAGGCAGAGGTGCAGAATCACGTAAATATACGTGATTTTGCACAGGAGGGCCACCCTGTAACAGCATATCTGCTATGGGGCGGTCCAGAAGTGGTTGAAAGCTGAGAAAAAAAACATGTAACAATGTAACAGCCCATCCCACCACCCCCCCATCTCCTCTGTATGACTGTGCAAAAATGTTTTCTAAAATAGGTACACAGATCAAGGACCATAATTCTCTTCATATAAACATAAATACAGTTCAAGTGAAAGATAATTATTCTTGTGTGCTTGTCAACTAGTGCTTTTTCTAAAGCACTCATTTCCATTTGATCAATTTGTGGGAATGTACAGCTTTTACAGATTATTGTATTACCTTTTTGCAATGGCCCTACATGTGTGTAAATTTTTTAAAATGTTACCACTTTATTTCCTAGTCATACAGGAAGATTTTAAAGTTATACTTTCTATGTTTTTAATAATGTATTTGTGGATCATAAAGACCATTATAAAAGATGCAGTTTCTATCATTTTGTTTTAATACATATTTTTTGGTTATGCATGGTAGTTTTATATTAGTCTGTTGTAGTCTATTAGACAGTTTTGTTTTTTAGAATTATGTTTAGGTAAAGACAAAGCCAAGCAAATTGGGCACACATTTAGAAATACTTGCTCTTACTGTATACAGCAAGTAAAGCTCCAGCGTAGAATTCTAAAGAAGAAGCACACTATCCAACAGCACCAAACCCTTCCTTATTTCTCCTCTTTCTCTTGCCATCTTTCCATTTGTCTGACTGAAACTTAAAGAGAATAACCATTTATGCTGTCTGCATATACTGGCCAACCCCTCTTTTTTAAGGCACACATTTAGAAATCCTTTGTTCTTATACAGCATTCCAATAGCCAAGCTCTTCCTCTTTTCTTCTCTTCCTCCATGTAATATTTCTATTTTCTAACTGAAACATATAGAGCAAAATCATGCATGTTGCCGTCATATATTAGCTCAACAATTTTCCATCTTCTTTGGTCTGTCTCTCTTGCGCCAAAGGATACCCAATGCTGTATCTCAATAGATTTTAGATTAGTCAATTTTACCAGTGGCCTGTATTGTCAAAATTTGCCATTCAAGTCTTCTTTTTAACCCTCCAGTGTCCTATTTGTAAGATTACTTAGCGTAGAAAATGGTGATGTCACACCTTAACTATCCACCAGCAGAAATATCAACCACTGTCTAAATGAATCAGTCCTGGACATGCACCCACTTTCATTTTACCTATAGTATTCTAATCTAAATCATTTTATGGATGTTTTCTCAACTTGGAAAGGTTTGTACTGTACATGTACTGTACTATTTTTGGCAGAATTTTTATATGACAAAGCATTTTAAGGGGCAATTGTCAGTGTGGCAGATTTTCAAAAGTTTCCTTATCTATATTTGCATAATATTGACTATTAATGAGGTTGGCTGTAGGTGCTACTTATGTTTTCTGAATTGCAAATGTTAAAATTACTAATACTCACTTAGAATTGCAAATTTTAATTCAATACCACTGGCAGTGTTCCTATATCACTATAATTGGTAAAAGAAAAGTTAACACATTATGTGTTTTTCCATTTTTGTTTGGCGGTTTTCTATGATTTGTGTATGAACACCAAAAAGATTTTAGCCCTCATTTCTAATCTGCAACAGAAAATTACCATCTAGATGTACGTGTCAATATCTCAATAATGAAATATCTACAATGTTCCACGTGGTTATAGATACATTTCAGTGGAGCTGAAAACTGATACCAAACAGAGCTGGTGTCATTGCTTTATCAAACCAATGATTTTTTTTATTTTATTTAGGGTAGGAACTAAAATAAAAATCAGGGCTGTAAGTAAGTGAAGATTCAATAATGTGTTTTTTCTTTAAATACTAGAATAAGTCTGTTATCCTTGCTGCAATATATGGTAGGTTGTAAGACATGTAAATTCCCATATTGGCTGAAAAGAATTTGAACTGTCATGATGATCTCTCTTTTAAAGCTTTAGTCTATAATGTATGCTGAGGAAGCAAGTTGTATGATAATGGAAACAGAAAATCTGCTTTAGCCCATACTACTGCTTAAAGGGTATTTTTATGATCAAAGTTTTCTAGGGCTGAGAGAGTGAAAGTGGTGAAACAGAAATGAAAATATGATTTGTACCACCTTTTCTCCATAATGTGCTTCACTGGGTAAGTGCTAATATAACATCTAAAAGTTCTGGTATCGCAAGCTGTACAAAATTCAACATCACCTGAAAGATAGAAATGGAAATATTCATACTTGTGAATTTAATATACATTGGATGAACAAAAAATAACTGACAATGGAAAACTATGGGGTATCTTTCAAAAAGAAAACACTTGTCCCCCAAAGTTTTTGATGAATCTAATTATTTTATAATACCTAAGCAACATTTTTGCAGCAAGAGCAACAGATGTAACTTTACTGCACTAAAACTTGTATGGAGTAAAGGAGTCATAGAACGGACACTTGCACTAAAACATCAACCCATAATCTCATTTGGGACTTTAATGGTACAGAACTAAAACATACTGTACATTCTATTTGTATAGCTGCATTAAAAGTAATACATTTTTATTATTTCTTAATACATGTAAAAGTGACCATTTAAATAAGTCACACAATGTGAGGACTTTATCGTTCACCTCTCTGAAAACTTAATATGCAAGATTGTATACTTAGCATTAGTAGTTACTTGAGTCTGTATAGCTTACTCATTATTTTCTAATTCTCTCTATGTGTTGTGCAGGAGTTAAACCTGCTTCCTCAGAAGCTTAGAGGTTGAGCGATTTTGCCATCAAGACACTTATGCCCTGTACACACGGTTGGATTTTCGGATGGAAAATGTGCAATCGGAGCTTGTTGTCGGAAATTCTGACCGTGTGTGGGCTCCATCGGACTTTTTCCATCAGATTTTCTGACACACAAAGTTTGAGAGCAGGCTACAAAATTTTCCAACAAGAAAATCCGATCGCATCAATTCCGACCGTGTGTGGACAATTCCGACGCACAAAGTGCCACGCATGCTCAGAATAAATTCTGAGACGGAACTGCTCGGTCTGGTAAAATTAGCGTTCGGAATGGATATAGCACTTTCATCAGGCTGCAATGTTTTAAACTGTTTAATGCAGCGCACTTCTTCTTCTTTGTAATGCTAGACGAATTAAGTAGTTTTGCTGCTCATATTCACACAGAGTTCTCACAAACTTCTTTCTTTATTATTTATCATGATTTCATCAATATAATATTTTTATTTGTTACATCTACCGAAAAAATATTATTTTTTTGATGTTTTTAGATTTTTTTTTTTATTTTTTTAAAGCCTGATCTTGTGTTTTTATTTTTCTTTATTTTTTTTAACTCCAGAATAGTTTTGGGTGTGTTTTGTGTGTCAAGTTACCACAACACCATTATTATCTTGTATTATTTAATCTCAAGGAGATTGGTTGGTGTCTCTTGTTAATTTCACATTGCAGTTTTGAAATGTACCTGCCTCCTCACAAACAAACTGTCCCTTTTGAAGGAAAACACACATAGGCGAGTATAATAAATCAAACCAAAAAATTATTAAGGGGTCATAACCAAAGAAAGAGGGAGGCAATCCTGGAGAAACAGCAGAAATTGGCGAAGCCTTTGGCCCCCAGGGCACACATCAACTATTTTAATGCAAAATTGGTGGCCTGAGGAGTCCATATATAAGGGAGTACAATCTGGTCCAGAAGTCCAAGAGATCGTGAACAGCAGCAGATGACATGTATGTCCCCAGGCTGTGGTCATACAAGAGCCTGCATCTTTTGCCAGACCAGACTGGACCCAGGCCATCACTCTCTGGTCTTCCTTCCACGCTGTGTCTGTGGTGGTGGAGTTGTGGCAGGAGGAGAAGGAGGATGGTCCAACTCATACAGGTGGGTTTTGGATGTGATTTCGCCCTTCACCCCCTTAGTTAATGTTTTATAAATGATTTCCTCACACATAAGGCATTGGCCCTCCTGCATGCCCTGCAGTTTGGTGGCAGCCATGCAGGCAAAGGCCTCTTCACGAGTGGGGTGGCTCTGAGGGACACAGACGCCTCCTGAATCAGCCACGTTACTCCCCTTCCTGGGTCTTTTGTTTGGAAGACTGAAGGGAGGGACCTGGGATTCTGTGAGGCTCCTACTGGGCCCGGCCACCTCCTGGCTGCCACTTACCCCGCCTCCTCCTGGCTGCCACTAACCCCCGCCTCCTCCTGGCTGCCACATTCCACAGCCTCCTCCTGTGTGCCACATTCCACAGCCTCCTCCTGGTTGAGGTCTTCATGTGTATGAAAAACATAGTTTTAGTTTTTTCTTCATCAATCACACACAATTTTCATCTCATGACTGTTGCAAATTGAATGTTAACAAATATAACAGACTATCATTCTGAGCCCAGAATTTTTCATTCTTGTCCCAATTATTTTTGCCCACTACTGTCTATTGATATGTAAAACACTTTATTAAATCAGCAATTAGTGATCAATAATAACATCTAGTAAACATCATTTATTTATTGACCAGAAATCTGTAGAAGAATGCTATACCTGGCTCAAGCTGGGCTCCTCCACTTCTTACTGGCTGGAAGTCCCAGGTTGGACATCAGAAGCCTCAGCTGGGGTGGAAGATAGGGTGGAAGGAAGAGTGGAAGGAAGGGTTGAGAGGGATTCCCTGACTTCAGTCTGGTCTGACAGAAATTGCAGTCTCTCATAGTACCACAGCCTGGGGACATAAACGTCATCTGCTGCAGCTCCGGATCTCGGGGAATCCTGGACCTTCTTGAGTTCCCTAAGATAAATGCTCCTCAGGATGGTTGCTGTGGGGACAACCGGCTTCACCAACTGTTTCACCTGCCACAGACAGGGCAGCTCCCTGTATTTGTCTATGAACAGGGGGAGAAAATTGTGGTCATTGAAGCCATCCATTTTATCTGCAAGACACAAGACAAACCCTAATGTCAGGCTAAAGTCTCCTAATCTTGTCCCAATATAGGCCTCAATCTTTAAGCAGTATAGGCCCAAGTTTAAATGTTACATACATACTACGCACGCGTGTTACGCTTTATATATGCTTTATATACACTGCACATGCATGAAACTCCGCCCGCCCCTGATGTTCTTTCTAGTCTATTTCTAGTCTATTCCCTGCCTCTTCTTATTTGGCGCAGTGGGGAAGAGCACATGGCAGAGACAGAGCAGGTGCGTGCTAATTACAGCAACGAGGAGGAGGAAAGGCCGGAGCCAGAAACGTCACAATCCCGGAGGAGACGGTTTAAGGCATCAAATATGGCCTTTGTAGAGATGGTGGAGATGGTTGACATACTGAAGAGGGCTGACTATGATGGGAAGTATGGACCTTACCCCAACTCCAATGGCAGAAAGGCCAAGATCATGACTAAAGTTGAGAAGAGTCTGCACCGTAATTTTGGGGAGGAAGCGGTGGTCGGACCTCAAATTAAGGGAGCATGATCAGTATAGAAGGATCAAGAGAGTGCTGCAATAAAAGTAAGTAGTTGTCCTGTGTTTCTATTCTTTCTTTTATTATGTTCGTGCTGCTCCATGTGCTTTTCTTTACTCTTGTACAGTGTAAAATGGCAACTTTCATGTTCATGAACACATTATTATTATTATTATTATTATTATTATTATTATACAGGATTTATATAGCAGAGAAAACAAACGTGCGCTCATAATGAACATAATCTGTGTAAAAAATACATAATCTAAATCCCTGTAAGAAAATCAGAAATGTGCATCAAAAAATATTGATAATTAATAAATGGTAAAAAGCTGTGAAAAAAATGCTTGAAAAGTGTCATAACATTTCAAGAAAAGTTTTCACAACCCAAATGGATAAGGAACAGTCCTTAGATGAAATACTCCAAGGAGCGAAAGTTCTTATGATGAACAGTAGGAGAGGGAGTCCCATACATAAACAGTTACTTCACAGAAGCAGGAGGAAGCATCCACCTTCCGACCAGTCAGACACTGCACATATATATGGAGAGGGAGGGAAATGAGGATAAGAGCTCTCATATAGTCCCACAGTATTAAAAGGTGGACCCTTACCCTCAATGATGGACCTCCTCTCTGGCGAGGTCTCACACGCAGGCAGACTTTGCCCTCTGCAGGGACTGTGGATGGATGATGTCCGGATCCAGCTCATACAGTGTGCGTCTCCAGCTTGGCTTCTACCAACTCGTCCACCTGGGGGGGGAGGGAGTGACAAGCACACTTGTCCCAAAGGGAGGTGGATAAAAAACAAAAGAGGGGCTCCGATAGTGTAATAAAGTTTTGGAATTTATTGCTAGTTAAAACAATGGAGTCACAACAAGTGAGCTCCGTGAATACAATATAAAAAAGCCGGCATAAAAATAGCAAACACCCGTGCAAATCATGGGGCGGACTGAGTGATGGCTTACGATGCGTAGCCACGCCCTACTAGTTTCGTTACATCTAACATCTTCAAAGGGGCTATAGAGAATAGAGAAGAGAAGGGTTAACGTGGCGAAGGTTTCTACAAGTAATTTTTTTCTGCTTGGAGGGATAGGTGGTTGGAGGCAAGGATGCAGTGAAAGTAATGAGGTTGTGATCAGAAAGGGGGTGTTGGTGAGGTTGCCAGGGTTGCAGAGATGGGAGAATACAAGGTCAAGGGTATTACCATTGGAGTGACTGGAAGTATGTGTCTATTGGGCTAGGTCAAAAGATGAGGTTAAGTCAAGAAGTTTAGCTGTAGTTGGGCTGCTAACATTGACAGGAATGTTGAAGTCACCAAGAATGATAGTGGGTATTTCAGAGGAGAGAAAGTAGGGTAGCCAGGCAACAAAGTCATCAAGAAAGCGCAATACCGGCCCAGGAGGCCGATAAATAGCTGCAATCCTCAGCGAAATGAGAAAACAGATGAATGCAGTGCATCTCGAAAGAAGAGAGAGATAGAGAGGGAAGGACAGGAAGGACTTGGAAGGTGCTTTGTGGGGATAGAAGGAAGCCAACTCCACCTCCTTTCATTCGTAGGAAACATTGTTCGTTCGGCCAATAAAACACCATGTTTTGTCCAGATGCATTTCAATACTTTTTTTCTGGCTTACTTCTCTTAAAATACGTTTGTTGTCTAGATGGGTTTGTAACTAGAATGAAATGCAAACTAGATTCTGTGTAAGGAGAGGACACTCAGCAGCTGTTTACACATCTGGATGCTGGAGCACCAGTGTGGGACACCAGAACACGCTTTTTATTAGGGGGCCCACACAGGTGCTCCAGTGTATACTATAGGGGTGACTCCATCTGTGAAGCTTGTACAAAACAGGTAAGTATTCAAGCTTGACAAAGGAAAAAAATATTTCTTCATCTTGGAACTCTGCCAAAACACACAATTGTACCCCACTTCCGAGCAATGTTTCATATTCCTATTTCTGTCATAAAATATCTGTGTGCTAAGTATACCTATTTTTTTCACATAGGGGAGAACAGACTCGGAGGACACCACTCATCAGAGGAGACAACAGACCCCCCACCTCATGAAGAAGTGGAAATCCCACAAACACAACAGGAGGAGGAGGGAGACGTTGTGGAAATAGTCACCACAACAGGTGAGTGTCTGCGACCACAGGCTCAGGTAAGAGATGGATGCCTGCATATTTATAATACATAGTGTGTTTTTTTTCCTATATTTTTAGCTGATCGTGATGTTGTGGATGAAGGTCATTTCACCAGTGAAAGTGCCCAGATCCTGATCGGGGAGATCATGGGGTGTAATAGGGACTTGGAATACATCAAGCAAAACATCAATGATGTTCAAAACAAAATGAAGAATATCACTGATGTTTTAGGGAGAGTTTAAAACCCCTTGAAATCCCTAATTTTTTCTGCTTTTTTTGTTCCTGAAAATTTTTTGCACATTTTTTGACATATTCTCAAAAAGCCAAATTTTGAAGATGCACGCACTGTGTCAACATGTGCTATCTGCCATCATGGGAGATCAATGTATGCGTTTTGGGGGTGCAACCCCTTCCTCAATAATAAAGTATTATTGGTAAGTCTATTGACTGGAATGGTACCAGCTGATTGGAGAAAAGCCAATGTAGCACCAATATTTAAAAAGGGCCCAAAAAACATCCCTGGGAATTACAGACCAGTTAGCCTAACATCAATAGTATGTAAACTCTTGGAGGGGATGATAAGGGACTATATACAAGATTTTAGTAATAAGAATGATATCATTAGCAGTAATCAGCATGGATTCATGAAGAATCGTTCTTGCCAAACCAATCTATTAACCTTCTATGAGGAGGTGAGTTGCCATCTAGATAAAGGAAGGCCCGTAGACGTGGTGTATCTAGATTTTGCAAAAGCATTTGACACAGTTCCCCATAAACGTTTACTGTACAAAATGGACCATAGGGTGAGTACATGGATTGAAAACTGGCTACAAGGGCGTGTTCAGAAGGTGTTGATAAATGGGGAGTATTCAGAATGGTCAGGGGTGGGTAGTGGGGTTCCCCAGGGTTCTGTGCTGGGACCAATCCTATTTAATTTGTTTATAAACGACCTGGAGGATGGGATAAACAGTTCAATCTCTGTATTTGCAGACGATACTAAGCTAAGCAGGGCAATAACTTCTCCGCAGGATGTGGAAACCTTGCAAAAAGACCTGAACAAATTAATGGGGTGGGCGACTACATGGCAAATGAGGTTCAATGTAGAAAAATGTAAAATAATGCATTTGGGTGGCAAAAATATGAATGCAATCTATACACTGGGGGGAGAACCTCTGGGGGAATCTAGGATGGAAAAGGACCTGGGGGTCCTAGTAGATGATAGGCTCAGCAATGGCATGCAATGCCAAGCTGCTGCTAATAAAGCAAACAGAATATTGGCATGCATTAAAAGGGGGATCAACTCCAGGGATAAAACGATAATTCTCCCGCTCTACAAGACTCTGGTCCGGCCGCACCTGGAGTATGCTGTCCAGTTCTGGGCACCAGTCCTCAGGAGGGATGTACTGGAAATGGAGCGAGTACAAAGAAGGGCAACAAAGCTAATAAAGGGTCTGGAGGATCTTAGTTATGAGGAAAGGTTGCGAGCGCTGAACTTATTCTCTCTGGAGAGGAGACGCTTGAGAGGGGATATGATTTCAATTTACAAATACTGTACTGGTGACCCCACAATAGGGATAAAACTTTTTCACAGAAGAGAGATTAATAAGACTCGTGGCCACTCATTACAACTAGAAGAAAAGAGGTTTAACCTTAAACTACGTAGAGGGTTCTTTACTGTAAGAGCGGCAAGGATGTGGAATTCCCTTCCACAGGTGGTGGTCTCAGCGGGGAGCATTGATAGCTTCAAGAAACTATTAGATAATCACCTGAATGACCGCAACATACAGGGATATGTAATGTAATACTGACACATAATCACACACATAGGTTGGATTTGATGGACTTGTGTCTTTTTTCAACCTCACCTACTATGTAACTATGTAACTAAGTAGCTGAGAGGAAGGGGTTGCACCCACAAAACACGTCCATTGATCCCCCATGATGGCAGCTAGCACATGTTGACATTCGGCAATTTGTGTGCATCTTCAAAATTTGGCTTTTCCAGGGGTGACTTCACCCCATCTGCTGAACGTAATATCAAACACAGTTTATAAATACTCATGTCTGATATTGCCTTCAATTTCTACAAAAGTTGAACTTTGTAAGTTCCAGATTTGTGTATTTCTTGTTGGTTTTAAACATGCCTGTTTTACCTTAAAAGGCAATTTCTACTTTTAATGTGACCTAAAAATGTGTTATACAACAAACATGTTGGTTTGTTTTAAAAACCTTTTATAAGCAGCGCATGCGCGCAAGCCTCAAGATGGCCACCTGAGCCGGGAGCTCTGCAGCACTTCTGCGAGCCACACAGCAGCCACAGCATCCTGTGTAATGAGCCCCCAACGGCCCATCCGAATTCAGGTCTCCTCCGGGCCCCCCTGGTTGTCTGTACCGGGAGTGATGTGGGGCCGGAATTAGACCGAGCAGGCCGCGGCGGGTGTACCAAGATGGCCACCGGCATTTTAGCAGCACAGCCACACACGGCCAATGGAGAGAAACAACTGGACTACAGGCAAGTGATATCACCAGCCACATTGACCTTCTCCCAAGTGGTCCAGGGAGCCCCACAATGCTGGCCAGCTCCCTCCCCAGCCTCCACTGAGTCTCTTCTGAGCAGAACAATGGAAGATTACAACCTGTCCCCAACAGGGCCTGCTCCTCCATTTTACCAGGCGGCTTTCTCTCCCTGTATGCAGGACCAGGATCAATTCTAAGCACAGGGAGACCTAGTCCAAAAATTCTCTGCCTTACTGGAGAGGGATCTGGCTAACACAGCTGCCCAGATCACCAGAGACATTAAATTGGACTTTGCCAACCTCGGCTCCAGAATGGAAACAATAGAAATCAAACTGGATATCACTCTCTCCCACACCAACCAGAATGCTGCCCACATACAGGTCCTAGAGGATCAACTGGACACAGACCTGGCCAGGATAGATGACCTTGAGAATAGGTCATGGAGATACAATTTCCGAGTCCGAGGTCTCCCTGAAAACATCACGCATATCCCCCCCGCAATTCAGGACCTCATCATGGAGCTGCTCCCTAACACACCCCACCATCGTCTAGAATTGGACAGGGCCCATAGAGCCCTTGGTCCCCCCAGAAAGCATGGCTCCCCAAGGGACATCATAGTCAAACCCCACTTTTATGCCGTAAAGTAGGAGGTGATGAGGCAATCTCACCTCAAACAGCAATTCACATGCCGAGGACATCAGATTCAAATATGTGCAGATTTGGCCCCCTCGACCATCCAAAAGAGAAGGTCCCTTAAACTGCTCCTAACGGTTTTGTCCCAACGGGACATCAAATATCATTGGACTTTCCCCTTCGGAGTAAAGTTCTCCATCCAAGACAAAGCGTATTCCTTCTCCTCCCTACCAGAAGAAGGGGAGAAACTATTCCCTCACCTTAAGCTGATTTCCCAGGAAGCACCCAAGGATCTCACCTCGGCTCCAGGAGGATCCACCAAACGACTTACACCGGCGAGTCCAGTTTCCCCTCTCTGGAATAAAGGCAAGTCCAAGAAACCCAAAGATGGTAGACCACCATAAGATGGTCTCCGAGATTTTCTCATCCAACTCGCCCTCAATAGGCCCTCCCACTTAGGAAAAACAATCCCCCTGTTGTTGGAGCCTAGGGCTCCATTCTTCACCTTCGTTGCCAATCTTTAGGCCTTCCGATGTTTCAATTTATTGATCCCCGTTTCTTACAAGTTTTCTCATTTCACAGCCAGTCTGAGTTACGGTATAGGGGCATCCGCCTGAGGTCTCAATCCCAATTTTAATCAGAGAGGCAAGCCAGAACGTGACTTTTCAGTTTTCTCCTGAAATTTGGTCTCCTTGATTCTCTAGCCGCCTCTCGGGAGACCATCCTACAGAGCTGTCAATCAGGGAACTTGTTGATCTCAGGGACCTTTGACAGAATCCAACACAGGATCCCGGATCTGCTAACAAACTGATGTCATCACCCGAGGGATTCCCCTGTGTCTTCTTTCTACCTGAATAGGTGGGGTAGGACACAGGACATTGATCTCTGTAGCAGAACAGCTTACAAACTGGGCTCTTTGACCCGAGGGAACTTTTATTATTTCAAATGTTGGTAGGATAAGTTGGCTTTACGCTGTGTTAGTTTATCTTAACTAAAGTTATCTTATAAGCAAGGGTCAGGGGTGATACCCCTGCACATCCCCTCATTCCACAGACGAGGTTCTCACTCCTCTGTGGCATGAGCCTTTGGGCCCCTTTTAGAGGCTACCGAAGTCACACTGTGGACGACAGATGGGGTCCTACCCCATCAGTCGTCACCAGTCTTCCTAGAAGACGCTGTTTTTTGTTTTTCTTCTTTTCTTTCCCCCCTTTCTCCCTAACCTCTTCTCTCTTTTGAGCCACTCAGCAGGTATCATGAAGCTTCAGACACCAACTCCGATCTGTACAAAGCTTTTCCAATGTCAAGGGCCCAGGCAGAAAAGGCTTTTAAGGGTAAGTGACGTCTTCCTCAGCAGGATTCCACCCCTCTGATCAAATGGCTGTATGGAACACGACAAACAAGCACCTTAGAGTTGCCTCTCATAACACTCAAGGTTTGAACTCCACAAGAAAACATAGAATAGCTTTTGCAAACTACCGATCCCTGAAGATAGATATAGTCTTAATACAAGAGATTCACTTTCCGATCTGATACAGCCCCAAATTCCTCCATTCGCACTACCCCACATTCTATATAGCAAATGCCGCTAATAAAACCTAAGGAGTAGCGGTACTATTCTCTAAGAACGGTAAATTTTTTTACATTTCAGACCACAAAGACCCTGAGGGTAGATATATCCTAGTCAAGGGTACTATTGAAGGAAACATTTACTCCATAATTTCCCACTATGGCCCCAATAAAGGACAAACTGCATTCATTCAATCTCTCCTGAAAACCCTACTGCCCCTCGTAGAAGGCAAGGTTATCTTTGGAGGGGACTCAAATATAGCCTTTAACCATGGACTTGACAAATCAAAGCCCCCCCAAAGCCCAACTGACACGCCCCACCAAAGCCAGCTTGAACATAGCAAAATCCCTTCATGCTCATGGGCTGGTTGACATATGGAGGGAACTTAATCCCTCAAAAAGGGAATATACCCACTTTTCGGCTCCCCACCAGTCATACGCAAGAATAGACCATATTCTGGTACCCCCCTCCCTTATTCCTTCTACATATAAGGCGACCATAATCTAAACTGCTTGGTCGGACCACTCCATAGTTCTACTTTACATCCAAAACGCCCTTTCCAGGCCATCGGGTACACACTGGCGTCTAAACTAATCCATTCTGAGTGACCCCATTAAAACCTCCGAATTGGAGAAGTCACTGAAGGAATATTTCCTTCTCAACAATGTAGATGACATCTCCCCCGAGACCCTCTGGGCGGCCCACAAAGCTACCATTAGGGGCAAAATCATCAGTATTGCAACTCAAATGAAGAGAGAAAGAATAATGGACATTCAAAAGCTAGAGAAGAACTTTGCTGCCTTAAAACTCCGACACAAGAAAAACCCCTCTAAAACCCTAATAGCACAACTGGACGCTGGAGTGGAGCTAGATTCTATCATCAAAAAAACAAAATAGGCCCGATGTTGGCCTCTAAACTATTTCCGCGCCCACTTTCCCACTGTATTCCCAGGATAAGAGTAGCCAGTCACCCCCTGCGGTTGACCCCCAACAAGGTTTTGGAGACTTTCCGGGACTTCTACACCAACCTGTATGCCAAGCCCACCAAGAATAAGGACCCTTTAATATCCAGATTTTTGGGGGGACCTCCCGATACTTACACTATCGGCCCAACATAGGGAGGTTATGGAAGCGTGCATCTCTGTTGAGGAAATAAGGGAGGTCGTTAAAAACCTCAAAACAGGCTTGGCCCCTGGACCTGACGGTCTTTCAGTGCCATACTATAAGGCCTTCGTGGACGCATTAGCTCCCCACATGGCTAAATTCTTTAACACGAAAGCTCAGGGATCCCCCTTAGACCCCCAATTCAATGCGGCCTACGTAACAATAATTCCCAAACCAAATAAGAATCCCGAAGAAGTTGAGAATCTCCCTCATAAATAATGACCTCAAGATTTTAACGAAAATATTGGCCAACTGTTTAACCTCCTTTATTAGTCGTTACTAGATAAGAATCAGGTAGGGTTCATCCCAGGGTGGCAGGGGTCAGATCAAATTAGAAGGGCCATTGACTTAGTCTCCCTTCTGCAATAGGGATGGGATGGGGGCCCCAAACAGGAAGGGATGCTGCTATTCTTAGACCTACACAAGGCCTTCGACAAAGTTGAATGGCCTTATCTATTTGGGTTATTAGAGCGGTGGGGATTTGGAAATCGCTTCTTGGGCACTCTACACTCCCTCTACTCCAATCCATCGGCACAGATTCGCCTCTGTGGGCACCACTCCAGACCCTTTAACATTGCATGGGGCACTAGACAGGGTTGCCCCCTATCCCCTTTAATATTCGCCATGGCCATTGAGACACTTGCAGTGGCGATTCGTTCCAATCCCAATATCCAAGGAATTTCCTGTGGGCCCCAAATACACAAATGTGGCCTCTTCGCCGATTATATGCTTTTGTTCGTAACCTCACCTATCACATCCCTTCCCGACTTATGTAGACTCCTAAATGACAGTGCTAATGTGTCAGGCCTAAGGGTTAATTATGACAAATCCCATGCCCTCAACATATCTTTGAAACCAGTGGAATCGTTGAAAAACTCCTTTAAGTTTAAATGGAACGACTCGTCAATAGAATATCTAGGGATTCATCTAACCGCCAAAATTGATCAACTATACCCAGCGAACTTTCCACCCACATACAAGAAACTTGAGTCGGAGCTGAAGACCTGGGGCAGGAAAGAGCTTTCCTGGCTAGGGAAGATCCACTCAATAAAAATTACATTCCTCCCCAGACTACTATATTTATTTAGAGCTATTCCGAATAACCTTAAAAAGGATCACTTGCAATCCCTCCAAAGGAAGATCAACAAGTACATCTGGGGAGGAAAGGGTCATAGACTACCAAATAATACTCTTTACAGGCTGCGTACACAGGGCGGACTAGGGTTACCAAGACTCATTTGGTACTATCAGGCAATGAGAATCGCCCAACTCTCAACTGTATTTTCCAGAACAGAAAAACCATATTGGATCCAAATTGAAAGACAGTCGGTCCCTAATCATACTCTTGACTACTTATTATGGATCCCTTCCAGGGACAGACCCCCGTACTCTCGCCGATCCTTTCACAATCCATGACCCTTTGAGACAAATTAATGACCCAACCTTCATTAACCTCTGACTGCCGTCCACTGGCCCACATTTTCAATAACCCTGATTTCACTCCTGGTCTAAACATAACATCCTTCAAATGGTGGTTGGACAAGGGGCTGTATCAGATCGGTCACTTCTTTACAGCAACAGGCCCATTAACCTTAAAATTCTGCAAACAACAACTGGACATCCCGAGGAGGGAACACTTTAGATTACTTCAAATACAACCCTTTCTACATAAAATATGGATAGGGAAACCCATCCCACCTAGGTTCACCCCATACGAATCTTGGATAGGACAAGCCACGAATCAGAGGGGTGGAATTTCTGTTATATACCAATCTCTGGCTCAACAGGTAGGCAAAACCCCATATATGTCTGCATGGGAAAATGATCTCCAAATTCAATGGGATCTTGATAAATGGCGAAAATACTTTTCCAGAGCCTATAAGGGGATAAAGAATATTTCACTAATAGAATCATATATCAAAGTGATGACCAGATGGTATCTCACACCTTCTAAATTAGCTCACATGTCCCCCTCTGCTAACCCACAGTGTTTCAGGGGATGTGAACTGAATGGCTCTATGGCCCACATATAGTGGTAATGTCCCAAAATCAGGTCATTCTGGATGAGGATGTTTGCCCTAATTCATAAAGTGACGGGGCAACAGATTCCCAGAACTCCCGCAGTGTCCCTCTTGAACGCCAATGTCCCAGGAGCTTATAAATGGACTCGCAAATTAACCCACTTCATACTCCTAGGCGCTAAGCTGACAATTGCAAAGGCCTGGAAACAGCCCAAGGTGTCTTTTACTGTTGCCAAGCAGAAAATTTCCTGGATGATGTCCCAAGCGAAATTGACCAGTGTTCTGCTAAACTCCAAAGCACAGTTTGAATCCATCTGGAAACCCTGGGCCAATCACGTAGGTCTCTCCCTCATCCCAGGGATGCAAACATACCAAGTAAGTGTCAACACCCTTGCTTCTTCTTGATGCTTGATGAGTGGCTCATCAACCCCTTCCCTCCCCCCCTCTTGTCTTCCTTATTGTTTCTTTTGGTTTGCTGGAATCACCTAGTTTAGTTTTGATGCGACCAGATAATACGTACCGTAGGTCAATACAGTACGAATGCTTCCAATCTCAAGTGTTAAAATCACCCATAGGGGCCTTTAGGCCAAACGAACTTCTCCACTTATCTACCGTGGTGCTCTGTATCTCCTAATAGTCTTTGCCGCAATCCGGGGGTCTCGGTGGGGCTGCCTCGGCACAGTTTGATCCCTTTAGGGGTGTCGGGAGGCCTCCCGGGACATTTGGGGCTTGGCTTTGCATGGAACGAGTACCACGAGGCTTCCTTTGGAAACCATTTGTTCCTTCAATCTTAACAAATCTTGAGGTACCATACTCCTCAGTCATGTCATGTGCCCCTTCCATATCTACTAGAGGCATTCTTTGATTTGTTAGGTTTTGGCGCTTTGTATTCTGTCTTTATGCATTGTCTGTACTTGTTCTTGCATTGTTGTAAATAATAAAAACTTTGAAAGAAAAACCTGTGATTGTGCTTGGATTAAAAAGATTGATAATCAACAATGTGTGGCTTCTTCTTTCTATGCTCAAAAGCATTTTTTGTTGTAAAATTTGTGTTTTCAGTGACAATGGGGGTTATTTACTAAAGGCAAATCCACTTTGCACTACAAGTGCAGTTTCTGTGCAGTCTTAAGTGCACTTGTAGTGCAAAGTGTCTTTGCCTTTGGTAAATAACACCCAACAGTGCTGTATAATTTTACAAAATCACGCCATTTTGACGACTCTCCAAATTTCAGTCAGGGTCAGCTAAAAGAAGGACAAGCAGTAAATCTAAGCAAATATTTGTTCAGTTTACATTTTGTTTAATTTAAAAAATGTCTCAGACATTGTCTGGCATATTGATGGCCCCCTACACGCAAAGTATTCCATGTATCTTATACGGACCTCGTGGGCACTCTGGGGGGGCAAGCCAGGACGGCCAGTTTAAAGCGCCGTCAGGGTTGGTTCATTGAGATTAATTCCGGCTTCAGGCCAAACTGAGCCAGCATAGTTCACAGAATTTCTCCTTAAAAAGTTGTGGAGAACACAGCAAGCCAGGATGATGTGATTGAGTTTATATCCTGCCATGTGTATCGGTGTAAGAAATAGGCGGAACCGGCTGACCATTATTCCAAACATGTTCTCCATCACTATTCTGGCTCTGGACAGCCAGTAATTAAAAACCTTCTGGTCCAGGGTGAGGGCCCTCATAGGGAATGGCTGCATAAGATGGTCCCCCAGCGCAAATGCTTCATCCGCAAGGAAGACGAATGGGAGTCCTTCCACATTGTCTTCTAGAGGTGGCAAGTCCAAGCTGCCATTCTGGAGATGCCTGTAGAACTCTGTGTGGGCGATGACTCCACCATCTGACATCCAGTCATTCTTCCCAATGTCCACACACAGGAACTCATAAGTAGCTGACACCATTGCCAACATTACAATACTATTGAACCCCTTGTAGTTGTAATAGTACGACCCCGAGTTAGGTGGTGGGACGATGTGGATGTGTTTCCCATCAATTGCCCCTCCGCAGTTAGGAAAGTCCCACCGCTGGGCAAAGTGGGATGCCACAGTCTGCCATTCCTGTGGGTTGGAAGGAAACTGGAGTCAAACAAGAAAAATAAATTAATCATTTTGCACAAAAAGATGGAAAGCAGATTAGACACAAACATTCTTGGCCAACATCAGTATGACATTTATTTTAGGGAGTATTTAAAGACAAAGGTATAAGGTCCACCTATCAGATTCCTCCCCCCTCTCATGGGCCATTTTATAAATTTTATGGGGGTGGAGATGTTTTGGACAGGTAACCCTCTCCACTTCATTGAGAGATGAATGCCTAAATAATGTCTATTACTTTGGCCAGACCCTCCATACTTACACTATTGGCAGCCCACTGGACAAGTAAGAAGTGTCATAATACAAAGATATAAATACACACTGTACACATTTTAGCACATTTTTACATTCTGCAATTACCTATCAAGATAATATTAGCATACAAAAACTTTAAACAGTACCATTTGAAAGTATTCAGGCAGGCCCTTGCACTACATGCTTTGGGAAATTCATCAATAAATATGACCACAAAATATGTGGGTATATAGTGTGTATGGGTTTGGCAAAGTCCGCAGATAGAGGATTGAGGATAGATAGAGGATTGGTATCAGCTGAGTTAGCAGTTGGGGGGAGGGAGGATTCCAAATAATTTTGGGACCCAAAAAAAAAGCCTCTGGCACTCTGCCAGAATTTTAAGCAAAAATCACATTATTACACATTTTAGGGGGTGTTTAGGGTAAAGCACTACTATGGAGCTGACAGAATACATTGTTAAGTGACTACACGAGGTGAATATAGGCCCAGGAGAGTATACTGGGGAGGTTAGTGAAGGCAAATATGTATGAAGGACAAAAAAAATTACATAAAAATCCAGCATGCATGAGGACAAAGGGGACATTCACAGCATATTACAATCATGGTAATTAGGGAATGAGGGAAGAAATACAATATATTATTAAACATTAAATACAATAAAATGTGATGTTAAAGGATAAAAATCTTACCTTAATATACTCCTTCTTCAGGACCTGGATGATGGCAGAACAGGTCTCTGGGATAATGATCCCCAGAGCCTGGGGGGAGATGCCTGTCGAGAACTTGAGGTCCTGCAGGCTTCTCCCCATTGCCAAGTACCGCAGGGTGGCGACTAGCCTCTGCTCCGGAGTGATGGCTTGCTTCATGCAGGTATCCTGCCTGCTGATATAAGGGGTCAGCAAAGCCAACAAACGGTGAAATACGGGGTCCATCATCCGGAGAAAGTTCCTGAAATCGTCAGGATTATTCTCACAGATCTCACGGAGCAAAGGCATGTGACAGAATTGGTCACGCTGGAGCAACCAATTCTTGGTCCATGAACTCCTCCTCGCCCTGCAGAGAGAATTTCAAACAGCTGTGCATGGCAACCAATCAGCTGATAGCTTTCATTTTTAAAGCTGAACAAGCTGAAGATAGAAGCTGATTGGTTGTCATGCACAGCTGTTCCAAATTCTGACTGCACCAGTTTTAATAAATTCCCCTCGCTTTGTTTTACATTTCTTACTCCTGACTACTGCATTCTAAGTTCAGCACATGCATTGTTAAAGTGGTTATAATGGCACAAGGTTTTTGATCTTAAAGGTAAAGGTAAAAAATCTTCTGTGTGCAGCAGCCCCCCATCCCCACCTAATACTTATCTGAGCCCCCTCTCTATCCAGCGATGTCCACAAGAGCCTGGGCTGTCTGGGGACTCACACTCCTGATTGGCTTTTGGCAGCAGCGGGATCCATTGGCTCACACTGCTGTCAATCACAGCCAGTGAGGCAATCAGAAGAGGGAGGAAGCGGAGTCGATCCATGGCTATGTGTGTGAATGGACACACAGAGCCGCAGCTCAGGAGTGTGCCTGCTTGGGTGCCCCCATAACAAGCTGCTTGCTGTGGGGGCACCCAGAAAGAGGGAGGGGCCAGCAAGAGGAGGATTCAAGCTGCTCTGTGCAAAACCATTATACACAGCAGGTAAGTATAACATGCCTATTATTTAGAAAAACAAAAACAAGATTTTAATATCGCTTTAAGGTTAGCTGTGTGTGTTAAAGGATATGCAATAGAACAGTTTTATTTTATTAAAATAAGTGTACTGAGGTTTGTAATGTCTGCTTGTGGCACAGTCATTAAAGCATATGACCCTTTAAGCTCCTCCCACTGTTGATGCAATCTGACCACACCCACAGTGTTGGCATGCACTGCTATGTTGCCACATACGATTTTACTTGGGGAGGGTGCAAAAAAAAATGTCCAGCCCTGGGTGCCAGATGTGCTAGTTACCCAACTGAGGCAGAGTACTGGTAGGCAGAGACCTTCAGTTAAGCATTTCATAA
Organism: Aquarana catesbeiana; assembly: GCF_042186555.1. Lineage (NCBI taxonomy): Eukaryota > Metazoa > Chordata > Amphibia > Anura > Ranidae > Aquarana > Aquarana catesbeiana. The sequence goes on along the minus strand of NC_133334.1, from coordinate 126,280,713 downwards.
ACCTGCTAGGTCCTAATGAGGTCCTAACAGTTTAGCATGCTGTTATGTGAATAAACATTTTAGTCTGGTATTTGTGTCACATAGCAGAAGTATAATCAAAGTATAATTTTAAAACATCCTAATATGATAAAATTTTGTTAATGATGAGCATCCACCTGAATGTTTAAGAGTATTACATAATTTTATGACCAAGTTCACCTATATTGAGGTGCAGAAGGCAGATTAGACACATTCAGCATCAAATTAATATTAAGTTTGACATCTATCAGGATTTTGTGTAAAGGCCGCAAGAAGCTGCTGTAAGTGGCAGATGTGAGCTCTTATTTTTCCATCCAAATGGCACATGCATGCTAACAGCCATTCTGAGAGCCAGTGACTCTGTCAGACTGGATTCTGAAGGAATCAGACTCTGTCTGAACCACAGACCAAGCAAATTGTACTATATATTTCATTTTTTGTTGTTGCTGTTATCTATTTTTGTAATAGGTTTTTCTTTAAATATTCTGAACCAGAACTTAAGATATCCCTGTCTCTTTGAAGATTTAAATCTCTGTCATATTCTTCTTTGGCATGATTGTTACAACAGATACTGAGAACAGTATGGGGGTTATTTACTATAGCGCCAATTTGCGGCAAATAGCGCAAATTAACGCTAAAACGATATTCACTATAGCGCTAGTGAGAAAATACTCCAAAAATTGAATTTACTATAGTTCCCCGAAACTAAATAGTGCCCAAATTCTTACTCTGCTAAAAGCTGTAGATTTGCACATGGAAAAAATGTTTAGAGTATGATATAATTGCCTAAATGGTACTGAAATATGTGGTATATTATTTAACCTCTTGCCGTCCACGCTATAGCCGAATGACGTCCACAGTGTGGACCTGAATTTCCAGGAGGCCGTCATATGATGTCCTCCTCTGTGCACGTGCCCCGCGCGCCTCCTGCAGGGTGTGCGCTGTGATCACAGACTCACTGAAATTCGGGTGATCATAGATCCGAGTAAGGGGCCGGTCCCAGCCCCTTACCACGTGATCAGATGTCAGCCAATGACAGCTGATCACATGATGTAAACAAAAGCTTGGTAATCTTTTTTTCTCCTCAGGCTGTCAGCCTGAGGAGATAAAAAGCAGATCACCGGCTTATCTGCAATTATGCCTCATCTGTGCCACCAGTACCCCCTGCCAGTGCCACCTATTGCCACCTGCCAGTGCCCATGAGTGCCACTTATCAATGCCCACAAGTAGCTACAGTGTAGCATGACTGCGCAATTGTCATTCAAAGTGCACCAGCGCTGAAAGCTGAAAATTGGTCTGGACAGGAGGGGGGTTTAAGTGCCCAGTAAGCAAGTGGTTAAAGATAATGTGCTTTTAAACTGTGTGAAAAGGTGATTACTAAACTGAAATATCTTTAAAAGTCTGAGAAGAGATACATTCCCCGTTTTTGTACAACTATGTGCCAACACAACTGAGCATGCTCAGACCTGCAAATAGCTCTCATTTTAGCTCAAGTGTCTTTTTTATCAGGCGCTATAGTAAATACCAAAATTAACGCTTGGCTAAAATGTGTTTTTGAGAATGAAAATCAGCGCTATTATAGTCCAATGCAAGTTTCAGCCATTGATTCTAATGGTAGAATAAAAAAATAATTTATTGTTGAAATGAAATGTATCTTTCTCTGAAATAAATGTTCCTTGCAACAATGTTGCTGCTTCTATTTTGTTTTTTTCTCATCTATTTTGTTTTTAAGAATGCTAGAATGTGGAATGTTTTGATGTCTTGGTAAAATATATTTTATTCTGTCAGTTTCACTTTTTACTCTTCATCTCACAACAATCTTTACCCAAACTCACACAGGTGTCTTTATATTCCACAAACAATACCATTGCTGATGCAAATTTAAAATGAGTCACAATTTTTCTGCTTTTTATTATTTCCAAATATTCATAATTTGAGCCCAAAAAATGTGGTATGTGTACCAACATCAGAAATCAAAATGTAATTACCAAAAATGTGAGGATAATATCATTATTCACTACTAATATCGCTAGTCTACACTCATCCACAAAGAACCAGCAAAAATATCACAGAATAAATCAAGAAGAATAAGTGTTGAGTAATGTAATTCCATCAGCTGTATGTCCAAAGAAATGCAGTATTTATGTATAGGAGGTTTTCATGCATGTCAGCCCTGTGACTTAGAGGTTAGAACTTCTGCTTAGTATCCGTGTCTGGGTTTGAATCCCAAACATGCCACTTCATGTAGAGAAGTTGTCTCATCTCCCTGGTCCTAAAACTATGTCTATATGTAGTATTTATGTGTAGAGGGGTTCTACCACCATTGCAAATCTAGCCAAAAGTATTGGGACACCTGCCTTTTCACACACATGAACTTTAATGGCAGCCCAGTCTTAGTCCATAGGGTTAAAAATTTATTTGGCCCACCCTTTGCAGCTAGAACAGGTTCTGGGAAGGCTGGGAAGGCTGGGAAGCCTGTCTACAAGGTTTAATGTGTCTATGGCAGTGATGGAGAACCTTGGCACCCGAGATGTTTTGGAATTACATTTTCCATGATGCTCAACTACACTGCAGAGTGCATGAGCATCATGGGAAATGTAGTTCAAAAACATCTGGGGTGCCAAGGTTCTCCCATCACTGGTCTATGGCAATGTTTGACCATTCTTCCAGAAGTGCATTTGTGAGGCCAGGCACTGATGTTGAACGAGAAAGCCTGGCTCGAAGTCTCTACTCTAATTCATCCCAATGGTGTTCTATCGGGTTGAGGTCAGAACTCTGTGCAGGCCAGTCAAGTTCCTCCACCCCAAACTTGCTCATCCATGTCCTTATGGACCTTGCTTTGTGCACTGGTGTGCAGTCATGTTGGAACAGGAAGGGGCCATCCCCAAACTGTTCCCACAAAGTTGGGAGCATGAAATTGTCCAAAATGTCTTGGTATGCTGACACCTTAAGTTTTCCCTTCACTTGAACTAAGAGGCCAAGCCCAACCCCTGAAAAACAACCCCACACTATAATCCCCCCCTCCACCAAATGATTTGGACCAGTGCACAAACCAAGGTCCATAAGGACATGGATGAGTGAGTTTGGGGTTGAGGAACTTGACTGGCCTGGACAGAGTCCTGACCTCGACACAATAGAACACCTTGGGGATGAATTAGAGTGGAGACTGTAAGCCAGGCCTTCTCGTCCAACATCAGTGCCTGAACTCACAAATGCACTTGGAAGAATGGTCAAACATTGCCATAGACACCCTCCTAAACCTTTTGGACAGCCTTCCCAGAAGAATTGATATTGTTATAGCTGTAAAGGGTGGGCCAACTCAATATTGAACCCTATGGACTAAGACTGGGATGCCATTACAGTTCATGTGCGTGTAAAGGCAGGCGCCCCAATACTTAGGCCAATATATTGCTTGTGACACCAAGCATGGCTATGGACTCAGGGCTGGTTCACACCAAAGAGATGCAGAGAACATAAGTGGGGCTGCCTGCTGGCAAAGTGGGTAGCAATTCTGTCTAACAGCACTGGGGTTTCTGTTTCATTTCCCCAACATGCTAATGCTTGTGTTGTAGTTTATATGCTCTCCCTGTGTGGGTTTCTCACGACAATACAAAGACATGCAGGCATTTTGTCTCCTGTCAAAATAGTCTCTAATGTAAGAAAGTTAATTTTGGACTTTAGATTGGAAGCTCATTGCAGCCAGGGACTGATGTTAATGGGTGTTATTTACGAAAGGCAAATCCACTTTGCACTACAAGTGCAAACTACAAGTGCAAAGTGCACTTGAAATTGCACTGAAAGTGCAGTCACTGTAGATCTGAGGGAAAGAGCTAAAATGAGGGGAAGCTCACACTGCACAGGTACATATGCTTAGAAAACTGTTGCTTTGTTTATGTGGATGCAAATGGACTTTGATATTTGGCCTATAGTTGGAGATTTGATGCACATATCCAAAGGCTAACACAGTTGCAAATAGTATTATGTGTTCCTGCTCATCAGGTGCAATCACTTTAGACATACACAAAGAGACAGATTGAAAGATACTGGTGGGCGTGTACTTCTATTGGGCATGTGCCAGTGTGCTAACAATACAACCTACCTTATATAAAGGGCTGCAGTGGGGGGGTTGTATGGTCTGAGAAGGAATGATATTGTGCATGATGACAAAAGCCTAACTAGGGTTGTTTGCTGAAATTCTAGTGCATTTTTTTCCATCAAAAGTGGGTTTATGTGGCCATGCTGTTAATGTTGTGTGTGTATTGTTCCTGTCTGACCATGAAAACATGATTTGGTAGCATGTGCTGACCTTCTACTCTTTGATCTCATTGCTTAATCATACACACAGTAATGCAGCTTCCAGCAGAACATACTCACCAATGTATGTGTGTGGATTTGTGGGGTGGTGGCGGGTGTTATATTTTGAACATGTGGCTTTTTTAATATCATGTTGGATTGCTTTGTAAGAATAATGACTGTTAAGTATGTTTCTATAATCTTGCAGATAAAAATGTAATGTCTTGCCCGTTATACACTGAAAGTAAAGCTGTGTCCAATCTAAGGTTTAGACAAATTTTAGATTGTAAGCTCCTATGAGCAGGGCCCTTAAAACCCAATTGCTAACTGTTTTGCTAAATGTAGCACGATATATCCCGTAGATTTTTTTTTTTATGCTAGTAAATGAATGTACATAATTTTGTTTCTGCTGGCAAAATAAAAGTACATTGAGCTTGTTGTGTTTTTTTTTCTCTTTTCTTTCTTTTAATTAGTTTTGGGGGTGGTGGTTTTGGGGAAGTGCAATATCTTTTTATATCTTATAATTTCTATATGTATTTGTGTACCAAAATAACTAGTCTTTTCACCCTTTGAAATTGCGCTACTTCACTTGATGTAGCGCAATTTCAAAGTAGCAAGGTCAGCATGATTTCAGGTGCTACGTGATAGACACCTGTGTATGAAAATATAAAGAAGAAAAAGCACCGCGCTGTATACCCTTAAACAATTACCAAATAATAAATGACATGCAATATAAAGGAGGAAACCAGCCGCTTAAAAGTGAGATACACACACTGTACAATAAATAAATGGAAGAAGCAGCGCTGTAAAGCAATATGTGATAAATAAATGTCACAATAGTGTTAAATAATATTAGAGTCCATATCTGGTCAATTGAATCAGCAAAGTTCTATAATAATAGTCTTCAAAGGTGAAACGGATGAGGACCCCAGCTTGGGTCTCTACCAAAAATGATTGACAAATAAACTGGATAACCTTCACCACACCACTGTGATATGAGTAAAATGCACGCTTACCAACTGGCAAGCTTAATAAAGCTTGTGACCTTAACCCGGTCGGGGCCTTTCTTGAAATGGAGACACCACTAAAACGTTCCTTAGACCGTGACTAGACCACTAATCTCCATAGAAGGGGAACCTGGATGCGTGAGGTACTGAACTCCTAGTTAGGAGTTGTTCTCTGTTAGCACAAATTGCTGTATTAACACTTAGAAATCTTCTTAATCTTCATCTGCACATCAGTTAACTCATCCTAGTGGGGAATTTTCCATGTAACTGATATATTGTAATCTAAATATAAAGTTCCTTACTGTCCTACATCATTGATGTAGGACAGTAAGGAACTTTATATTTAGATTACAATATATCAGTTACATGGAAAATTCCCCACTAGGATAAGTTAACTGATGTGCAGATGAAGATTAAGAAGATTTCTAAGTGTTAATACAGCAATTTGTGCTAACAGAGAACAACTCCTAACTAGGAGTTCAGTACCTCACGCATCCAGGTTCCCCTTCTATGGAGATTAGTGGTCTAGTCACGGTCTAAGGAACGTTTTAGTGGTGTCTCCATTTCAAGAAAGGCCCCGACCGGGTTAAGGTCACAAGCTTTATTAAGCTTGCCAGTTGTTAAGCGTGCATTTTACTCATATCACAGTGGTGTGGTGAAGGTTATCCAGTTTATTTGTCAATCATTTTTGGTAGAGACCCAAGCTGGGGTCCTCATCCGTTTCACCTTTGAAGACTATTATTATAGAACTTTGTTGATTCAATTGACCAGATATGGACTCTAATATTATTTAACACTATTGTGACATTTATTTATCACATATTGCTTTACAGCGCTGCTTCTTCCATTTATTTATTGTACCTGTGTATGAAGCCACACAGATGTCTATTGATGTCACACCTGAAATTGGCAAAAGTAGTGCCGGAATTACTTTTGCAAATTGGTGCAGTGCCGCAAAATCGGTGTCACATCGATTGGAACAGTGCCATTGCTGCCAATAGACTGCGACTTGTCATGTGATTTAATCTCTCAAATCGCATGACAAATTGCTCCAATGTAAACCTAGGTTTCAGCACACCTGCAAGTAAGTGATAAAGGTGGAATCTTTATATATAACAGCTGTGGAGAATTGCAGGTAATGAATTCAGCTGGTAGATAGGCAGTGTTGTATGTGTCAGCTCTGGTTCACATTGGTGTGATTTGACATGTCAAATCGGTGGCAATTGCATTGTTCTAATTGGTGCAATTTGTATTGATATCAGTGGAGAAACCTGCACAGATGTCTCTGAAATTCTCCCCGCAGTCAAGACTGACATGCGGGAATGAAATTGTGAGTTCAGCTTAACAATTTCCTCCTGCCGTCAGTGTGAACCAGGGCTCATACTGGGCCTTTTGTCTTTGTAATTCTCCTGCTGCTATCCCAGGGACACCATTTCTTATCAAACTCCCTTAAGTTTGCCTTCAAATATCATTATATATGTAGAAATACAGATTTACATATCTGCAAATAAACGAAAATAAAAAATACTAATCGTGGTTGCTATCAAAAGAGCGTGGTTTCACCTTCTGACCCGGAAATTAGTCATTGTAATCACCCAGAAGTTCCTGTGCTGGTCAGGATCTCTATCTAGGTGGACATGGCGAGGTCCCTCTTTAGCAAAGAGGAGGTGCTGCTGATTTGCTGGGTAAGTGTAGGATATGTATTTACTCAGTGTGGGGGTGGATGTGGTAGTTAGATTTGGTGTGGGTGGTATCATTGATTTGTTTGGCATCACCACACATTTGCTTCTGGCCCATGTGCACATGTCACTTCCTGCATTTGTTTTGCTGATGTAAATCAGTAAGGACTATGCAAATATAAATGAGAGCTCCTTTCTATTAAAATATATATGACTTGTTTCACACTTGGGCGACTTTTCCAGAAAATTTGGACCTCCGAGTTGCATGACAAGTTGTACCCCATGATTCTCAATGATAACCATTCATATCTGTGCTACTCTAAGTCGCACCAACTTCAAAATAGTCCCTGTACTACTTTGGTGTGAAATTCATGTGACTTGAGGTACATGGGGCGCAATATCACACAGGCATTCACAGAAGTTGGGGCCAAGTTTGCAGCGGCAAATTGGCAGCAAAATAGTGTGACTTTCAGGTTGCAGCAGTATAAATGAGATTCAAGGATAACACCTTTGAATTTGGCCCTATTGTCACTTGTGCATCCTGAAAGTGGGGCAAATTTGTCCCTGCCCCACCTTGGTTTGACTTTGATGCGATTTGAGGTCCATACACCACAATATTACACAGACATTGCTTCAAGCAAAGCTGTGCAATTTTAAGGTTGATATGACTGATTTCTGATTGGGACTCTAAAACAAAGTTAATACTGCAGCTGCAGGAACAGATTCACAGGACTCAATCACTGTGTTTAAAATGTCTGTTCAGAGCAAAATTTATTATTACATGTTATTTTATACATAGATAAGAAAGGGGTGGTGTGAGATGTTATTAAAAACTAACAAATAGCAATATGTTATTAAAAGCTAACAAATAGAAATATATTATTAAAAACTAGCGAATAGAACAATTGCAAAAGTAAAACCTTGAAAAGTGAGGGGGGAGTAGAGAGCGTTTAGTAGGAGAAGTGTCTGTGTGTTAGGTGAAGGTTACAGAACACATTTCAACAGTGAGAACAAAATGGATTCTCTTGTGCTTAAATGAACAGTACAATGAATGTCCATGTCATTTCCCCCCTTTTGTTTATTTGACACCATTCTTCTCCGCGTTACGTTCAGCCGATTGCTGGTAACTCCTGTTACATTGGCGCAGAGAGACGGCGTCCTGTTCAGCTCTCTCCTAGCTTTCTCACAATAATGGGTTCATCAGGGCTGGTGGTACATTTGTTGGTACAGCGGGTAGTCACACAGAGGCATAGCCTGATGAGGAAGTAAATAACAAACATGAGAAATAGGAACATCACAATGTAAGCGCCTAGTTTCTGTAACCATGTTGCTATGCCATATAAAAAATCACCAAAACCTCCTAAACCCTGAAAGGGGTTCCATCCATCTTTAGCAATATCTCTGGCCTTATTCTGTAGTTCTCTTATCTTAGCAAGATGCCCTTTAATAATGTCCTCATTATCAGAAATGTATATACAACAGTCAGTGCGAAATATCTTACACATCCCACCTTGAGCTGCAGTGAGATAATTTAGCGTTAATCTGTGCTCTAATACTACTTTTTTAAGCTGAGCCATTTATTCATTTAATAAACCTATATCAGTGGTAGTAAGGTTAATAATCTCATCTACAATTCTAGTGTAATTATTTAGTCTTTTCATTGCTTCAATTCCCCATCCTGTCTAGGAAGGGAACCATGACCATGCCATGTCACCTTCAGTGAACAGCTCTCTTTTGAACACTAAAGGGTATTCTGGACTTTGATCTGGTCGCACTGTATCTTTGCGAACAGCCAAAGCAGGTACTAACTTCCCAATATAACATGTACCTGTAACATTAGTAAGAAGCCAGGCGTAAGCTTTATTTCCACATATATAATATAACCCTCTACGTATGGACGGTATGCCTGCTCCTAAAAAAACTGGAAGCAATAACATGGAATCTCAGGAAACCGATATTTTCACATATTGGGAACTGTGAGCAATTTGTACTATAAAGGGTTCTATTTAGTTCTGGATCTGGGATATAATAATATTGACTAGGGATGAGCCGAACACCCCCCTGTTCGGTTCGCACCAGAACATGCGAACAGGAAAAAAGTTCGTTCGAACATGCGAACACCGTTAAAGTCTATGGGACACGAACATGAATAATCAAAAGTGCTAATTTTCAAGGCTTATATGCAAGTTATTGTCATAAAAAGTGTTTGGGGACCTGGGTCCTGCCCCAGGGGACATGGATCAATGCAAAAAAAAGTTTTAAAAACGGCCGTTTTTTCAGGAGCAGTGATTTTAATAATGCTTAAAGTCAAACAATAAAAGTGTAATATCCCTTTAAATTTCGTACCTGGGGGGTGTCTATAGTGTGCCTGTAAAGGGGTGCATGTTTCCTGTGTTTAGAACAGTCTGACAGCAAAATGACATTTTGAAGGAAAAAACTAATTTAAAACTACCCGCGGCTATTGCATTGCCGACAATACACATAGAAGTTCATTGATAAAAACGGCATGGGAATTCCCCAAAGGGGAACCCCGAACCAAAATTAAAAAAAAAAAATGACGTGGGGGTCCCCCTAAATTCCATACCAGGCCCTTCAGGTCTGGTATGGATATTAAGGGGAACCCCGGCCAAAATTTAAAAAAAAAAATGACGTGGGGTCCCCCCTAAATTCCATACCAGACCCTTCAGGTCTGGTATGGATTTTAAGGGGAACCCCGCGCCAAAAAAAAAAAAAAAAACGGCGTGGGGTCCCCCCAAAAATCCATACCAGACCCTTATCCGAGCACGCAACCTGGCAGGCCGCAGGAAAAGAGGGGGGGACAAGAGTGCGGCCCCCCCTCCCTCCTGAACCGTACCAGGCCACATGCCCTCAACATTGGGAGGGTGCTTTGGGGTAGCCCCCCAAAACACCTTGTCCCCATGTTGATGAGGACAAGGGCCTCATCCCCACAACCCTGGCCGGTGGTTGTGGGGGTCTGCGGGCGGGGGGCTTATCGGAATCTGGAAGCCCCCTTTAACAAGGTGACCCCCAGATCCCGGCCCCCCCCCTGTGTGAAATGGTAAGGGGGTACATAAGTACCCCTACCATTTCACGAAAAAAGTGTCAAAAATGTTAAAAATGACAAGAGACAGTTTTTGACAATTCCTTTATTTAAATGCTTCTTCTTTCTTCTATCTTCCTTCATCTTCTGGTTCTTCTGGCTCTTCTGGTTCTTCTGGTTCTTCCTCCGGCGTTCTCGTCCAGCATCTCCTCCGCGGCGTCTTCTGTCTTCTTCTCCTCGGGCCGCTCCGCACCCATGGCATGGGGGGGAGGCTCCCGCTCTTCTCTTCTTCTCTTCTTCTTTTCTTCTTTTCTTCTTTTCTTCTTTTCTTCTCTTCTTCTCTTCTTCTTCATTTTCTTCTCCGGGCCGCTCCGCAATCCATGCTGGCATGGAGGGAGGCTCCCGCTGTGTGACGGCGCTCCTCGTCTGACAGTTCTTAAATAACGGGGGGGCGGGGCCACCCGGTGACCCCGCCCCCCTCTGACGCACGGTGACTTGACGGGACTTCCCTGTGGCATTCCCCGTGACGTCACAGGGAAGTCCCGTCAAGTCACCGTGCGTCAGAGGGGGGCGGGGTCACCGGGTGGCCCCGCCCCCCCGTTATTTAAGAACTGTCAGACGAGGAGCGCCGTCACACAGCGGGAGCCTCCCTCCATGCCAGCATGGATTGCGGAGCGGCCCGGAGAAGAAAATGAAGAAGAAGAGAAGAAGAGAAGAAAAGAAGAAAAGAAGAAAAGAAGAAGAGAAGAAGAGAAGAGCGGGAGCCTCCCCCCCATGCCATGGGTGCGGAGCGGCCCGAGGAGAAGAAGACAGAAGACGCCGCGGAGGAGATGCTGGACGAGAACGCCGGAGGAAGAACCAGAAGAACCAGAAGAGCCAGAAGAACCAGAAGATGAAGGAAGATAGAAGAAAGAAGAAGCATTTAAATAAAGGAATTGTCAAAAACTGTCTCTTGTCATTTTTAACATTTTTGACACTTTTTTCGTGAAATGGTAGGGGTACTTATGTACCCCCTTACCATTTCACACAGGGGGGGGGCCGGGATCTGGGGGTCACCTTGTTAAAGGGGGCTTCCAGATTCCGATAAGCCCCCCGCCCGCAGACCCCCACAACCACCGGCCAGGGTTGTGGGGATGAGGCCCTTGTCCTCATCAACATGGGGACAAGGTGTTTTGGGGGGCTACCCCAAAGCACCCTCCCAATGTTGAGGGCATGTGGCCTGGTACGGTTCAGGAGGGAGGGGGGGCCGCACTCTTGTCCCCCCCTCTTTTCCTGCGGCCTGCCAGGTTGCGTGCTCGGATAAGGGTCTGGTATGGATTTTTGGGGGGACCCCACGCCGTTTTTTTTTTTTTTTTTGGCGCGGGGTTCCCCTTAAAATCCATACCAGACCTGAAGGGTCTGGTATGGAATTTAGGGGGAACCCCACGTCATTTTTTTTTTTTAATTTTGGCCGGGGTTCCCCTTAATATCCATACCAGACCTGAAGGGCCTGGTATGGAATTTAGGGGGACCCCCACGTCATTTTTTTTTTTTAATTTTGGTTCGGGGTTCCCCTTTGGGGAATTCCCATGCCGTTTTTATCAATGAACTTCTATGTGTATTGTCGGCAATGCAATAGCCGCGGGTAGTTTTAAATGAGTTTTTTCCTTCAAAATGTCATTTTGCTGTCAGACTGTTCTAAACACAGGAAACATGCGCCCCTTTACAGGCACACTATAGACACCCCCCAGGTACGAAATTTAAAGGGATATTACACTTTTATTGATTGACTTTAAGTATTATTAAAATCACTGCTCCTGAAAAAACGGCCATTTTTAAAACTTTTTTTTTCATTGATCCATGTCCCCTGGGGCAGGACCTAGGTCCCCAAACACTTTTTATGACAATAACTTGCATATTAGCCTTTAAAATTAGCACTTTTGATTTCTCCCATAGACTTTTAAAGGGTGTTCCGCGGCATTCGAATTTGCCGCGAACACCCCAAATTGTTCGCTGTTCGGTGAACTTGCGAACAGCCAATGTTCGAGTCGAACATGAGTTCGACTCGAACTCGAAGCTCATCCCTAATATTGACCATAGTTTCCTCCATAAACTGTAATTTTTGCTCCGCTGCAATCTGAATTGCCCAACCGTCTACATTTAGTGTTAAACGGGCATGTGATGTTTAAACAAATCTGTGGAGTGTTTATCTGTTTCGAAACCATCAAAGTTACTGATCTGTGCTCATTAGCTGTGGAGACGATGTATGAGCCATTTATTCTGGTCCTGTTTAGATCAGTGAAGTTGAGAGGCATTGCTATCATGGGTATTGTGCCTGTTTGGGGATGTAAATGAGAACACACCCAGCAGTTACTAGCGTTGCTATGGGTTACATACAATTTTAACATTTGGATGAAAGGGTTATTTTTCCATGTCTCAGTTCTCACAAACAACAAAAAGAAAAGAAACATTATCATCTTTTTTTCAAAGGATATCATCACTTCAGGATTTTCTTGCAGTGACTGGCGTGAATCCAGGTGGGCTTTCCTTCCAACTTGACAGCAGAACCGGTTGTCAAAAGCACCAAATGTGGTCCGTCAAATTTTGGTTCTAGTGGCTTTCTGACGTGTCGCTTGACCACCACCCAGTCACCTGGTTGGATTCTGTGAATACCTGAAACAGAATCTGGGTCGGGGATAGATTTATAAACACCTTCATGTATTTTATTCAATGTTCTTTGCAAAATCTGAACATATTCTAACAGATTAGAGTGAGAAGCCTGCAACTGTTGGGGAAAATATAGCCCTGTTTTGGGTGGCCCTCCAAATAAAATCTCATAGGGGGACAGCCCATGTGGTTGTTTAGGGGTAGTTCACGCAGAATATAGGGCTAATGGCAAAGCTTCCACCCATCCTTTTCCTGTATCTGCTTTAATTTTTGCACATCTGTTTTTCAAAATTCCATTAAGTCTCTCAACTTTACCACTACTTTGTGGATGATAAGGTGTATGGAAAGCTTGCTGTATGTGAAGTGCTTCCATTACCTCTTTCATTACTTCCCCAGTAAAATGGGTTCCTCTGTCACTCTCAATAGTTTCAGGAACTCCATATCTACAAACTATTTCATTCAAAATTTTCTTTGCTGTTGTTTTTGCATTTGCTTTGGCTACTGGCCAGCTCTCAGGCCAACCTGAAAACATGTCAACACACACTAAAGCAAACTCGTAGGTGCCTATTCTAGGCATCTGCATGTAGTCTATTTGAATTCTTTGGAAAGGGAAATCTGGCTTTGGAGAATGCCTTTGGGGAACATGAACAGGCCTCCCTGCATTGTACAGAGCACAAGTGAGACATGAAGCACAAAACCTGGCTGCAAATGCACTAAATCCAGGTGCTATCCAATAGCAGTCAGTAAGTGCCACCATCGCGCCCTTAGCAAGATGACTGACGCCATGTGCCAGCTGTGCTAAAACTGGGTACAAACTCCTGGGTAGACACCACCTGTTGTCAGCGCTCCACAGGCCCTGCTGATTTTGGGTAGCATTACATTTGATCCACTTATCCTTCTCTTCATCAGGGGCCTGGTTCTGCAACTGAATTAGAGTTTCTACATCCCACTGCTCTTGATGAGGGGAAACTGTCCCCGCTACCTGGGCGACCCCTACAGTGGATGTGACTCTAAATGCCATAAGGGCAGCATCCTTTGCCGCTTGGTCCGCTAAAACATTTCCTCTGGCTGTCATGTCACTTCCCCTTGCATGCCCTTTACCTTCAAGATGGCAACTTCTGCTGGTTTCTGAAAGGCCTCAAATAGCCGCTCTATGAGTTTTGCATGTCTCACTGGCTTCCCTGCACTAGTCAGAAAGTGCCGTGCTTTCCAGATAGGCCCAAAATCGTGGGCTATTCCAAATGCATATCTGCTGTCAGTGTAAACATTTCCCCTTTGATTCTCTAGGAGATGACATGCTTTGACTACAGCATACAACTCCGCTTCCTGTGCTGACATCTGGGGTTTCAATGCTTCCTGATGTAAAATGGTGTCTGTAGTGGTTACAGCAAACCCTGTGTGTGGCTGACCATCATCAGTGTAAAATCTGGAACCATCTACGAATAAGTGTGTGTCACAATCTGATAAGGGCTCATCTTTTGCTGGTGTGACAGAGGCCCTTTCTACCTCCATAAGAGCCATACAATCATGAGAAAAACTCTCAGGTTCTACATCAGTACCATTTGTTGCATCTTCCTCATCAATTATAGGAAGAAGAGTAGCCGGATTTAAAGTAACACATCGTTTGATTGTTAAATTCGATGGAGCAAAAAGAGCAGACTGGTACTTGTCAAATCTACTGGCAGACACATGTCTAGTATTTACTTGATTCATGATTTCCTGTACTGCATGTGGCACATACAGGATCAGAGCAGAATCTAGTACAAGCTCCGTTACTTTGTCTAGCAGCAAAATTCAGGCTGCTATGGCTCGCATACAACTGGGGAAGCCTTTGATGACAGGGTCTAATGAGGCTGATACATACATCACAGGCCTCTGTTTGTCTCCATGTAGCTGGGTGAGTACACCTGCAGCAAATCCATTGACTTCATGACAGAACAACGAGAAAGTCTTAGTATAGTCAGGAAGTCCAATGGCGGGAGCTTCAGACAAAATTTTAATAAGCTCCTTCATCTGCAATTCATTGTCCCATGTGAGTTTTGAAAGGGTTTCTAGTGGTAGCCTCATATAGAGGAGCCATAAGTTCTGATGCATTTGGAATCCAGTCCCTACAATATCCCACTAACCCCAGGAAGGCACGTAGTTGCCGGACATTTCTTGGCTTTTCAAAGTTTTGTAGAGTTTTAACTCGATCTGGGGTTAGGTGACGGATTCCATGTGAAATGCAGTGACCCAGGAAGATCACTTTCTCTTGGCAGTATTGTAGCTTATCTTTGCTAACTTTGTTGTTACTGTTATAGAGAAACAGGAGAAGGCTTACTGTTTCTCTGCTACAAATGTCCTTTGTATCAGAACAAATAAGCAAATCGTCTATGTACTGAAGCAAAACAGTGTTTGGGTGTGAGGGGGACCATTGGTCCAATACTTGCTTTAACGCAGTATTATATTCAGAGGGGCTACTCACACAGCCTTGGGGCAATCTTGTCCATGCTAACTTTTGGGCATCATGGGTAAATGAAAAAAGGTGCCAGCAATCTGGGTGCAGGGGCACCGAAAAGAAAGCATTTGCAAGATCAATCACTGTAAAGCAGGTGCTGGAGGCAGGTATTCCACTTAGTAAAGTGCGGGGGTTGGGCACGATCGGGGTATCTGCCTCTATTATATTGTTAATGGCTCTCAAATCATGCACCATGCGATATGTCACCTGCCCACCCTTCTTGTCTGGCTTCTTTGCAATTGGGAACGGGTATATTGACCTGGGACTTAATTGGTACAACAACCCCTGCTGCTTTCAGTTGAGTGATTTGATCCTTTATCCCCTCAGTCTGAGCAATACTCAGTGGGTACTGTTTAATCTGTGGGAGATGGGCTCCTGGTTTAATTTTTATCATGACTGGGGTGCAATCCAGCAGACCTACATCACATTTGCTGGTGGCCCATAATTCAGCGGGAATCACTTTCAATTCTGGTGGAAATGGCAGAGTGGAGTCTTGGATTAAAAATACTCCACAGGCAGAATTTAAAACTTCTCCTGATAGACTACTGACCACTTGGACTCCTGTAGGAGTGTAGTCTATGTTTGCTAAAATTTGGTTCAAAATGTCAGCTTCCAAAAGATTGGTAGGAACTGTGTCTGAAACTAACACTTTAGTGACAATTTCTGTTTGCTGTCCTAGCCTGAGTTTAAGTGGCTTGGACTCAACCAAATCAGTAGAGGTCCCGGTTAGGCCAACACCAGAGATAACATTTGTAGATAATAATCCTGGAAGTAAGTCCTCTATATTAAAAACACTTCGGCTTGCACCAGTATCAATTAAACAGGTTAATTCTGTTTCTCCTCCAGGATAGGGGAGTTCTTGTAAAAATACTTTTACTCTGGCCTCGGGACCATTGTCTCCCCTATTTAACATGATTGATACTGGCATGCCATTTTCCTATGCCTGATCCACTGCTTTTGGCAGAGAACTGGGATCAGCATGAGGGGCCTCTAAGCTCTTTCCTAGTCTACGGTCAGGAAGATGGCAGAATTTGGCTATGTGTCCTTCCCCATCACAATTGTAGCATATAATTGGTCCCCGATTGCCATGATTTCTGAAATTGCCTTTGCCTCTTCCTCTTCCTTTTCCTCTCTGCTTCCCCATGTACATTACCTTGGGTTTGCTGTCTTTTTGGTTAATCCTGTTTTCTATGGACAACAGGATAGGCAGGACGTCTCGAATAGACATATTGCCTGCCTCAGGCCTTGCTGTGAACAACTTTTCTTTCAACTGGGGTATTAAACCATCAAGAAACCTTTGTTTCACCAGTTGTGTAGATGGACTTGCAGTTTCTCCCGCCTTCTCTTCCTCTATTTTAATGCCTGCTTCCTCAGCCATATCACTTAACCGCCTCCAATAAGCCCCTGCTGCTTCCTCTTTCCCTTGCTTAGCATTCATAAATTCAGCATGTCTGGTTTGTCCATATATTTGGGGCAATTTTTCCTAAAATTTCTCACAAACCTCCCGCCCACTAACCATCTTACCTAGATTTTTGACGTCTACACCACATTCTTTAAGTATATAGCCAAACATGTTGCTTCCCACTGCTTTAATAAGAAGCTGCTGAATGTCAGTAGCAGAAGCCTCATATGCTTCCTGTGCAGCACTAAGTTTGTTTGCAAACCCAATTGGATTCTTTCTAGGATCTCCCAATCCCTCTAATATGGCTCTCATATCTTGGGGACTAAAAGGTACATGCCATTTAATTTGAGACTTACTGTCAACAGCATCACCTTCAAAAACTAATTGGGTTCTGACAGGATAAACTGCAACAGATTTCTCTATGCCAGGGGCAGAAGGGCTGGCATCTCCCTTCCTTCTCTCTTCATCTTGCTGCCACAATTTGGAAATTATGGTTTGCTCTGGAAGTTCAGACTCTATCTCTCTTTCTCTGGCCAAAGCCTTAAGTTCAGAGAGATCTAGGTTTGCATATGTGCCTTTTGATTTATGCCAATCATCTGTTTCTAGGATACGAGCCAAATCCCTCTTTGTAGGTTGATATGGGGCTGTTAAACCTCTGCTCTCTACTATATTGCCTAGCTCATCTTTTGTGTGTTCCATGTAATCTAATTCTTTTGCTTTTGTGCGTGGACCCCTTAAAGCCAAACTGGCAGCCACATAAGGTGGGGGGTCCTCCTCTACAGAGTCTTCTGGCCAAACGTAGTAAATTTGGGCAGTACTTTTATTAAATATCTCCGTCAAGCCAGTTTGATTTGTTACTTTAGCTTCTGTCTCCCATGTGCAAGCTATTCTCCACGTTCCTTCACTGCACAGTAGTGGGCCATAATCGTGCAGAAAAGTTTGCCATACTTTTAAATCAAAAGTCCCTTCAGATTTTAAAGGTTTAGCTGTTCCCTTTGTCCATTCTACCCATTTATCTAGGGGCTCAGTATAGGCAGAACCGTACCTTCGGTTCATATATTCTCTAGCGCTCATCTTGCGCTGGGCATTTTCTGAAGGCCTCTCTCCCTTCATTCCCTTAATTAATTTAATGCCCATAATGACTGGCCAGTCTTCTCTCTTCTCTACTTGTGCCTATACCCTCTTGCCTCTAAAACAAATAGTACAGCAAATCTGCAGATTTACGAGAATAGTCTCCACTTATCTACGTGGATAGAAGGGGTTTATGACAATAGACAAAACACTCATTAAGAGACCCTCCTCGTCTCGTCTCTTCTCTGTGAGTTTTATCTGACCCTACCATGCGCCTCTGACCCAGGTCGCCCACAAGGAGTCAACGCAGGGAACTGCAGAGGATTTTCCCTATCCACACACAGTCCAACCCGTGAAGGGGGACACAAACACATTCACACACACACGTTACCCAACCAGAAAGGTCCGAGAGTGGTCTGGTTTCCTTGAGAACCGACAGATAGGATACATAGGAAAAGGCAGAAATATAGCAAGCTTAAGGGCAGCTTACCTAGCCGGCATTTGAGGTCTGCGTTTCCCGATGATCCCGATCGAAGCGCGGTTCCTTCTGGAGACTCTGCCAAACTCCTGTTATGGCTCGCCAAGACTGATATGACTGATTTCTGATTGGGACTCTAAAACAAAGTTAATACTGCAGCTGCAGGAACAGATTCACAGGACTCAATCACTGTGTTTAAAATGTCCGTTCAGAGCAAAATTTATTATTACATGTTATTTTATACATAGATAAGAAAGGGGTGGTGTGAGATGTTATTAAAAACTAACAAATAGCAATATGTTATTAAAAGCTAACAAATAGAAATATATTATTAAAAACTAGCGAATAGAACAATTGCAAAAGTAAAACCTTGAAAAGGGAGGGGGGGAGTAGAGAGCGTTTAGTAGAAGTGTCTGTGTGTTAGGTGAAGGTTACAGAACACATTTCAACAGTGAGAACAAAATGGATTCTCTTGTGCTTAAATGAACAGTACAATGAATGTCCATGTCAAGGTCGCACAAGTGCAAATGGGGCCTTATTCAAAGGTGTTATCAATTAATCTCATTAAGTTACATTCACACTTGGGTGACTTTTCATGCAGCGTTGGACCTCAGAGTCACATGAAAAGTTGTCCCCCATGATTTCCATTCATATCTATGCAACTTCATCCATGTTCACATAGCTCTGAATTGACATGTCAAATTGCAGGCCAAATCGGTACCTATTGATGGCAATGGAACTGTCCGAATTGGTGCGACGCCACATCGATTTCCAAAAGTAGTTCCTACACTACTTTGGGCTACTTGAGGGGGCAATTTCTTACCCCCCAACTTTTTGAGATGGGTATCAGGGACACCTATTAGCAAAAGTATGTAGGCATAGGACACACCTCCTAAAACACCTTCTTAAAGGAGAATTATTAAAAAAAATATATATTTAGTTAAACCTCCAAGTGCTTTTTTTTAACCAATAATATTCCTTTAGATTGGCTTTGGAAATTTACAAACAAAGCAATTTAGAAATTAGATGAAAGGTTTAGCGCTGGGAAACCCTTTTTGAAAGATAAAAAGTGCATTTTATATACAACTATACAGATCAAAACAAAATAAGGGACAAATGAGGAGGAAAGAGGGACAGAGGGACTTTGTTCCAAATCAGGGACAGTTGGGACCTATTGTATGTGATTTCATCAGACATCTGTGCAGGAAAGTGCACTGATGTCTCTGAAATCTATCACAAAGTCGGGCTGAGGCCCCTTTCACACTTGTGCGATTTTGGACATCAGAGTCGCATGACAAGTCATACCCCATAATTTTCAATGTGTACCATTCATATCTGTACAACTTTGAAGTCACACCGACTTCAAAGTAGTCCCTGTACTACTTTGGTCCGACTGTGATGTGAGTTGAGGTCCATAGACCTCGAGTTTACACAAGCATTCCCTGGAATTGTGGCAAAATCGTAGGAAAATTGCGTGCCTTTCCCTGCGACTCCTGCGTCCATAGACCTCAAGATTACACAGGCATTGCTTAAAGTTGAATAAAAATTGTGCAACTTTCAGGTCGCACAAGTGTGAAAGGGGCCTATGTCACTGTGCTGAGTACTATTATACCTAAAATATAAAGTAGTCCCACCATCAAACACCATCAAACACTAGTTCTCAATATAATTGTGCTCAAATGGCTGAAAATCACACAGATGGTATCACCTACTGAAAGCTTGCATTAGACTCAGCAGCATATGCTGAAAAGAGGCGAACGCCTATTAGCCAATGCCACATCAGCATGAGCATGAGCATGGTTATTACTATAATATTATTGCCTAGTAAATATATTTTCTCTGTAGGTAGGTGCTCAGCTCTGTAGCATAGCGGTATGCCCTGCTGCCCTCAAAGGTGTTCAAGCCATGAGTTCAAATCCCACTGACAGCATCACCTCCTGAAAGTGTGCATTGTACTCAGCAGCATAATTAGCCAATGCACATCAGTTTGGTTTATTCCATATTTTAACTCTTCAAATGCATGCAATGGTATGTACTTATTCAATTATATTATGGTGTGGAATTCCAAAAATCAAGGAAAAAAACATTGTAGGGTCTGGTATGGACTTTAAGGAGAACCCCACACCAAAATGTAAAATAAAATTGACGTGGGCCCCCCCAAAATCCATACCAGACCCATATTCGAGCATGCAGCCTGGAGGTCAGTATATTAGGGGACGAGCGAGCACCATAGAATAGGGGGGGACGAGCAAGGGCCTCTTCCTGACAACCCTGGTCGGTGGTTGTCAGTCTGCAGGCAGGGGGTTTACCAGAATCTGGAAGCCCCCTAAGGGGGCTCCCAGATCCTGCCCCCCTATGTGAATAGGTATGGGGTACAACATACCCCTACCCGTTCACAAAAAAAAGCAGTGAAATGTAAAAAAATCAATAGCCGCTTTTTCACAAGTTCTTTATTGTAAAATAGCTCTGAGCTGTCTTCTTCCCTGAGCCATCATCTCCAGACGCTGTCTCTCCCACCTCCATCTTCTCCCTGAGCTGTATTCTCCCAGAGCCGTCTCTCCTGCCGCCGCAGTCTTCTCCATCTGCTGTGATCTTCCGCACCGCCAGTTACCAGCTAATAAAAAAAGCTGCTCTTCTTCTGTGGCGGCCTTCCTCCACTGTGTTGTCACCCGCTGTGCGGCATCTCTTACATAGCCATGGAGCGGACTCTCCGGGTGACATTATCGGATGGCCACAGAAGACTGCCACAGAAGAAGAGAAGCTTTTTTTTATTAGCGGGTAACCGGCTGCGCGGAAGAACACAGCTGCGGGAGAAGACGACAGTGGCAGGAGAGACAGCTCGGGGAGAAGAAACAGCAAACACTAGTAAATGTATTTTCTATTAATGATTGTGCTGCGCCCAATAGGCTAGTGGTCAGCACTTCTACCTTGATAAAACTTAGGCTTTGAAGGACTCATGGGTTCAAATCCCACAGAGAGATGCTAAAAGAATGAATTATTGAAAGAAAAGGCAAATGACTATTAGCCAAAGCAGCATATGCTGAAAATAGGTAAATGCCAATTGGCCAATGCACTTTAATTTGGCTGATTCTATTATATTAACTCTTCAAATGCATGCAATGGTATGTAAGTATTCAATAATATTATGGTGTGAAATTCCAAACACCGCACACTAGCTAACGGGCAGTTTATATTTCTTTGTTTATTTTAATTTGTTTGTGCACTGAAAAAGTAAACACAGCTGGTGGATGGTATTTGAACTCATACCGTGAGTGCTGTGGAGACATCTGAGCAGACCTCTAAGCCATTGTACTAAGTACGAGACCTAAATAATTACCGCTTTATAGTCACCTTAATTAAAAAATAAAAAACATGAAAAAAACAACCCACAACAAATAGGTAACCTAAATGTTTAATACATGTAACTTTACAGAATAGCAGGCATTACTATATAATAATCATTCATAACTGCATTTGTTAGTAAAAGAAGGAAAAAACTAGGAATACTTATTGCAATATACATCAATAGATGCACACAAGATAGAGCACATCTCACATAAAAATGTTTCTTTCCCATACATGGATCACGGTTATAGTGCAGTGCTATATAATAACTTAGTAGAAATTGGCATTTATATATACGCAGAATCGCTAATTAGCGCTGATTTTTAATTTACTAACGTTTGTTCGCCGCTAATAGTGCTCTTTTTCATTCGCACATTCGCCTGTTGAAATTTTAATTGGCTAAAATGGGCGTTATTATTTGCAATAGTGCCCAGTACTTCCTGACGCTATAGTAAATGACCCCTATGTTTCAGATAAAACGTGTGGTAGCAGCTATTTTGTTTTGCATGTGTAAAGGGTTAACAGCAGAGTTAACTGTCCCCAATGATGATCACTCTCAGTCTGCTGGTAGTTAGATTGTTGTCCCACAAGCTGAAAACTCACTATACAATGTGAGGCTGACAGTTTCTATCATCACTTACTGATGGAAATTGTGTTTTTTTAGAATGCAAATGTCACATTGAGTGCTTAAACCCTTCCTACCCAGCCCCGGTGTCCTTTTAACCACTTGCCGACCTCCTAACGCAGATATACTGCGGCAGAATGGCACGGGCAGGCAAAATCACGTACCTGGTACGTGATTGCCTTCCCGCGGGCAGGGGGTCCAATCGGACCCCCCGGTGCCCAAGGCGGTCGGCTTTGGTCTGGCAGCGATCAGAGATGAGGGGGAGGCCATCCATTCGTGGACCCCCCCTTGCGATCGCTCCCAGCCAATGAGAATCGTCCCCTGCCTCTGTGTAGTACACAGAGGCAGGGGATGTGATGTCATCTCTCCTCGGCTCGGCAGTTTCCGTTCCGGCGCCGAGGAGAGAAGACATCTGAGTGAGTGCACAACACCACACCTCACAGTTGAACATGCCAGGCATACTTTACACCCCAGATCGCCCCCCGATCACCCCCCAATCACCCCTCCCCCGTCACACTGACACCAAGCAGTTTTTTTTTCTGATTACTGCATTGGTGTCAGTTTGTGACAGTTAGTGTGTTAGGGCAGTGAGTGTTAGCCCCCTTTAGGTCTAGGATACCCCCCTAACCCCCCCTAATAAAGATTTAACCCCTTGATCACCCCCCGTCACCAGTGTCGCTAAGCGATCATTTTTCTGATCGCTGTATTAGTGTCACTGGTGACGCTAGTTAGGGAGGTAAATATTTAGGTTCGCCGTCAGCGTTTTATAGCGTCAGGGACCCCCATATACTACCTAATAAATGTTTTAACCCCTTGATTGCCCCCTAGTTAACCCTTTCACCACTGATCACCGTATAACCGTTACGGGTGACGCTGGTTAGTTTGTTTATTTTTTATAGTGTCAGGGCACCCGCCGTTTATTACCGAATAAAGGTTTAGCCCCCTGATCGCCCGGGAGTGATATGCGTCGCCCCAGGCAGCGTCAGATTAGCGCCAGTACCGCTAACACCCACGCACGCAGCATACGCCTCCCTTAGTGGTATAGCCCAGATACCTGCTAGCAC
The DNA here is from genome assembly GCF_042186555.1 of Aquarana catesbeiana. Taxonomy (NCBI): domain Eukaryota; kingdom Metazoa; phylum Chordata; class Amphibia; order Anura; family Ranidae; genus Aquarana; species Aquarana catesbeiana. Next base: position 126,257,548 of record NC_133334.1, on the reverse strand, counting down.
CTGCGTTTTGCCCCTCCACCCGGCCCAGCCCAGCCCACCCAAGTGCAGTATTGATCGATCACTGTCACTTACAAAAAACTAAATGCATAACTGCAGCGTTCGCAGAGTCAGGCCTGATCCCTGCGATCGCTAACAGTTTTTTTGGTAGCGTTTTAGTGAACTGGCAAGCACCAGCCCCAAGCAGCATCAGGTTAGCGCCAGTACCGATAACACACACGCACGCACCGTACACCTCCCTTAGTGGTATAGTATCTGAACGGATCAATATCTGATCCGATCAGATCTATACTAGCGTCCCCAGCAGTTTAGGGTTCCCAAAAACGCAGTGTTAGCGGGATCAGCCCAGATACCTGCTAGCACCTGCGTTTTGCCCCTCCACCCAGCCCAGCCCAGCCGACCCAAGTGCAGTATCGATCGATCACTGTCACTTACAAAACACTAAATGCATAACTGCAGCATTCGCAGAGTCAGGCCTGATCCCTGCGATCGCTAATAGTTTTTTTGGTAGCATTTTGGTCAACTGGCAAGCGCCAGCAGCCTAGTACACCCCGGTCATAGTCAAACCAGCACTGCAGTAACACTTGGTGACGTGGCAAGTCCCATAAGTGCAGTTCAAGCTGGTGAGGTGGCAAGCACAAGTAGTGTCCCGCTGCCACCAAAAAGACAAATACAGGCCCGTCGTGCCCATAATGCCCTTCCTGCTGCATTCACCAATCGTAATTGGGAACTCACCGCTTCTGCAGCGCCCGTACTTCCCCCATTCACATCCCCAACCAAATGCAGTCGGCTGCATAAGAGGCATTTTCTTTATGTCCTCCCGAGTACCCCTACCCAACGAACCCCCCAAAAAAGATGTTGTGTCTGCAGCAAGTGCGGATATAGGCGTGACACCCGCTATTATTGTCCCTCCTGTCCTTACAATCCTGGTCTTTGCATTGGTGAATGTTTTGAATGCTACCATACACTAGTTGAGTATTAGCATAGGGTACAGCATTGCACAGACTAGGCACACTTTCACAGGGTCTCCCAAGATGCCATCGCATTTTGAGAGACCCGAACCTGGAACCGGTTACAGTTATAAAAGTTACAGTTACAAAAAAAGTGTAAAAGAAAAAAAAGACAAACAAAAATTGTTGGCATTTTATTGTTCTCTCTCTCTCTCTATTCTCTCTCTATTGTTCTGCTCTTTTTTACTGTATTCTATTCTGCAATGTTTTATTGTTATTATGTTTTATCATGTTTGCTTTTCAGGTATGCAATTTTTTATACTTTACCGTTTACTGTGCTTTATTGCTAACCATTTTTTTGTCTTCAGGTACGCCATTCACGACTTTGAGTGGTTATATCAGAATGATGCCTGCAGGTTTAGGTATCATCTTGGTATCATTCTTTTCAGCCAGCGGTCGGCTTTCATGTAAAAGCAATCCTAGCGGCTAATTAGCCTCTAGACTGCTTTTACAAGCAGTGGGAGGGAATGTCCCCCCACCATCTTCCGTGTTTTTCTCTGGCTCTCCTGTCTCAACAGGGAACCTGAGAATGCAGCTGGTGATTCAGCCAGCTGACCATAGAGCTGATCAGAGACCAGAGTGGCTCCAAACATCTCTATGGCCTAAGAAACCGGAAAGCTACGAGCATTTTATGACTTAGATTTCGCCTGATGTAAACAGCGCCACTGGGAAATTGGGGAAGCATTCTATCACACCGATCTTGGTGTGGTCAGATGCTTTGAGGGCAGAGGAGAAATCTAGCGTCTAATAGACCCCAATTTTTTCAAAAAAGAGTACCTGTCACTACCTATTGCTATCATAGGGGATATTTACATTCCCTGAGATAACAATAAAAATGATTTAAAAAAAAAAAATGAAAGGAACAGTTTAAAAATAAGATAAAAAAGCAAAAAAAAAAAAAAAAAAAAAAAAAAAGCACCCCTGTCCCCCCTGCTCTCGCGCTAAGGCAAACGTAAGTGTCGGTCTGGCGTCAAATAAACAGAAATTGCACCATGCATGTGAGGTATCCCCGCGAACGTCAGATCGAGGGCAGTCATTTTAGCAGTAGACCTCCTCTGTAAATCTAAAGTGGTAACCTGTAAAGGCTTTTAAAGGCTTTTAAAAATGTATTCATTTTGTTGCCACTGCACGTTTGTGCGCAATTTTAAAGCATGTCATGTTTGGTATCCATGTACTCGGCCTAAGATCATCTTTTTTATTTCATCAAACATTTGGGCAATATAGTGTGTTTTAGTGCATTAAAATTTAAAAAAGTGTGTTTTTTCCCCAAAAAATGCGTTTGAAAAATCGCTGCGCAAATACTGTGTGAAAAAAAAAAAAGAAACACCCACCATTTTAATCTGTAGGGCATTTGCTTTAAAAAAATATATAATGTTTGGGGGTTCAAAGTAATTTTCTTGCAAAAAAAAATAATTTTTTCATGTAATCAAAAAGTGTCAGAAAGGGCTTTGTCTTCAAGTGGTTAGAAGAGTGGGTGATGTGTGACATAAGCTTCTAAATGTTGTGCATAAAATGCCACGACAGTTCAAAACCCCCCCAAATGACCCCATTTTGGAAAGTAGACACCCCAAGCTATTTGCTGAGAGGCATGTCGAGTCCATGGAATATTTTATATTGTGACACAAGTTGCGGGAAAGAGACAATTTTTTTTTTTTTTTTTGCACAAAGTTGTCACTAAATGATATATTGCTCAAACATGCCAATGGAATATGTGAAATTACACCCCAAAATACATTCTGTTGCTTTTCCTGAGTATGGGGATACCACATGTGTGGGACTTTTTGGGAGCCTAGCCGCGCACGGGACCCCGAAAACCAAGCACCGCCTTCAGGCTTTCTAAGGGCGTAAATTTTTGATTTCACTCTTCACTGCCTATCACAGTTTCGGAGGCCATGGAATGCCCAGGTGGCAAAAAAAAACCCCAAATGACCCCATTTTGGAAAGTAGACACCCCAAGCTATTTGCTGAGAGGTATAGTGAGTATTTTGAAGACCTCACTTTTTGTCACAAATTTTTCGAAAATTGAAAAAAGAAAAAAAAAATTTTTTTCTTGTCTTTCTTCATTTCCAAAAACAAATGAGAGCTGCAAAATACTCACCATGCCTCTCAGCAAATAGCTTGGGGTGTCTACTTTCCAAAATGGGGTCATTTGGGGGGGGGGTTGTGCCACCTGGGCATTCTATGGCCTTCAAAACTGTGATAGGTAGTGAGGAGTAAAATCAAAAATTTACGCCCTTAGAAATCCTGAAGGCAGTGATTGGTTTTCGGGGCCCTGTACGCGGCTAGGCTCCCAAAAAGTCCCACACATGTGGTATCCCCATACTCAGGAGAAGCAGCTTAATATATTTTGGGGTGCAAGTTCACATTTGCCCATGGCCTGTGTGAGCAATATATCATTTAGTGACAACTTTTTGTAATTTTTTTTTTTGTGTCATTATTCAATCACTTGGGACAAAAAAAATTAATATTCAATGGGCTCAACATGCCTCTCAGCAATTTCTTAGGAGTGTCTACTTTCCAAAATGGGGTCATTTGTGGGGGTTTTGTACTGCCCTGCCATTTTAGCACCTCAAGAAATGACATAGGCAGTCATAAATTAAAGGCTGTGTAAATTCCAGAAAATGTACCCTAGTTTGTAGGCGCTATAACTTTTACGCAAACCAATAAATATACACGTATTGACATTTTTTTTACCAAAGACATGTGGCCGAATACATTTTGGCCTAAATGTATGACCAAAATTGAGTTTATTGGATTTTTTTATAACAAAAAGTAGAAAATATAATTTTTTTTCAAAATTTTCGGTCTTTTTCCGTGTATAGCGCAAAAAATAAAAACGGCAGAGGTGATCAAATACCATCAAAAGAAAGCTCTATTTGTGGGAAGAAAAGGACGCAAATTTCGTTTGGGCACAGCATTGCATGACTGCGCAATTAGCAGTTAAAGCGACGCAGTGCCAAATTGTAAAAAATGCTCTGGTCAGGTAGGGGGTAAATCCTTCCGGGGCTGAAGTGGTTAATAGAGTCTGTACACCCATAGGCATGCACAGGGGGTGTGCCGGGTGTGCCTGGGCACACCTTAATGCCCAGGTACACCCCAGGGTTTTTTTACTGTCACACTGTGTGACAACTCCAGTTCGGCACCCCTGCTAACTAATAGCGCTGCCAGTGTGACTATTTATCAGTTGAATGTACTTGAGGTGATTGTAGCCGTATTAGTGCAATTGTGACAGAGAAAATTGAGTACTGTCCGTGATACTTTTTTTATTTGCACTAACATATCATTTTTTATGGATGAGCTTTTGGGGTGTGTCCTCTTCTTCAAGGTCCAAGCAGTACTAATTCACAAAAAAGGGATGTTTACATTCCTTGTGACAGCAATAAAAATGATCAGATTTTTATTTATTTTTAAAAACAGTGTAAAAAAAAAAATTAAATTAAATTAAAAAAAATCATTTAAAAAAATAAATTTTGCTTCTGCTCGCATGCAGAAGCAAACACATATATAAGTTGCCCCCCGTAAATGTAAATGGTGTTCAAACCACACATGTAAAGTATCGCCACAATCGTTAGCGTGAGAGCAATCATTTTAGCACAGTACCTTCTCTATAACTCTAAACTGGTAACCAGTAGAAATTTTTAAAGTGTCGCCTTTGGAGATTCTTAAATACTGTAGTTTGTAACCATTCCACGAGCGTTCGCAATTTCAAAGTATGACATGTTAGGTATCTATTTACTCAGTGTAACATTATCTTCACTGTTTTTTTTTTAATTCATAAAAGTGTATTTTCTCCAAAAAAATTGGGATTGAAAGACCGCTGCGCAAATACCACATGACATAAAAAATTTGTAATGATCGCCATTTTATTCTCTAGGGTCTCTGTTAAAAAAATATTTATAATGTTTGGGGGTTCCAAGTCATTGTTTAGCAAAAAATACAGATTTTGACTTGTAAGCAACAAATCAATCAGAAATAGGCTTAGGCATGAAAGCTTCAGCTAAAATACACAAATACTACACAACATTTTATAACACTAAATTAATTTCCAAAGTTTATAAGAATAGAAGACATATATGCTTGTAACACATTTAAAAAAAAATAACAGTTTAAGAAATTAAATAATAAAAATGTTTATTTATTTTACCTTTTTTTTCAAATGGTTAAATATTTATTCTTCACACATCACTGTTGTCCTGTTGTTCTTTTTTTAAATTTTGGCGCAGGGTTCCCCTTAATAACCATACCAGACCTGAAGGGCTTGGTAATGGACTGGAGGGGGGGACCCATGGCATTTTTTTCAATGATTTTTATCTATATTGCCGGGACCCGACAATATATTACAGATGCGAGTAGTTTTAAATGACATTTTTTCCTTTTAGAAATGTAACTTTGCTGTGGTATTGTTCTAAACACTGGAAACATGTGCTACTTTACAGGCATACTAAGGATACCCAACCTCCTCCCCAGGCACGATAGTTAAAGGAAGGAATATTTAATTTATATTGTTTCACTTAAAGCATTACTAAAATCACTGCACCCAAAAAAACATCCTTTTTTAAAACTTTTTTTGCATTGATGCATGTCCCCTGGGGCAGGACCCGGGTCCCCAAATTATTTTAGTTGGCAATAACTTACATATAAGCCTTTTTAGATTAACACTTTTGGTTTTCATGTTAGGGTCCCATAGACTTTAACAGTGTTCCGCGGCTTTTGAATTTGCTGCGAACACTGCATATTGTTCGACTCGAACATCGGGCTCATCCCTATCTGTGACCAATGCAGGCATCCTTGTCCTGCATATGTCATAGGTATGTATAACATTGACCTATTGACTACCTAACATAGAGCCCACTGGAATTTTTTTGCAAATCACCTTTTTGCAAAATATATTATGTTATATTTTTTATAGATCCAACTGATCTTATCAGTTTATGGTGTGGTGTTTCTTTTGAGGGTCGGGTCGAGTGCCCTTTGTGGATGATTCTGGCCCGAAGTTGCCATGCACGTCTCTCCTGGGACTTCTCCTACTGGTCCATGGCAACAATGATTCCCTGTTTTTAATATAAATAAGCGATGCAATTCCAATGTCACTCCATATAAGTACATGGTCTGTACATTTATGTTATGTAAAATATTGTGTTTACAATGAAATGAATTCATGATGAATTGCTTATATGTCTTTTTTGTTAATTATAGATATTTATACTGTACCCATAACCACTTACCCCTGATGAAGACGATTCACGCTTTAACTTGAAATGCATTGGTTATACTCTGTTGTACAATGTCATCAGAACAGAGCCTGTGGTTGTCTTTGTATGCATTATCACTGTGTGTTTTCTTTTTGTGCAATTGCATCCATTGTAGTTCCAATACTGCGTACTTGTATTTGTTTTAACTTTTCAAATAAAATGTATTTTATATAAAACAATTTACTTATTCTGGGGAGGTCTTGCCCTTTAAAGTCCCACAGAGGAAAACTTTTTTTCCCAGCTTGTATGGATGGGTTTACTTCCGTTCCACTTTAAACAAGGTTTGGTCATCAGCTGCCACATATACATATAGCGAATCCCCTGGAAAAATAACAGAATACTGTAAAATACAGAAAAATGTCTGCACACATTCACTGTGCCTTATAAAAAGGCCCCCTAATAACTAATGTTGCAGAATTTTGGATTCCTGCAGTGAACATTTGTTAGAGAGTGGCCAATTTTGGGTATGTAACTTATGTCTTGCAATGAACTGCAGTGAAAATGTTTATTCCTTGTTCATCATTTCTACAGTTCCACTTGTGTGGTTGTTTACAGCTTAATTCTTTGCAGGTATACTGCAGGATTAGGTAACAACACTGCACCACAGAGTAGTGTATTGCTTTCCATAAAAAAAAATGTTACGTGGTGCAGTTCAACAACGCCAATGTAGGGGAGCGATGCGGACGCGAGTAGCGTGCACATCCGGGGGGAGGGGACTGTCACGCGTTCTGTGCGAGCCCATGGAGGAGCGCCCTGTGACCAGCCGAGATCCAAGCGGGGTGAGAGTTTGGGGAGCCCCGGCGGATGAAGGCTGGTGAGGGCATTTGTGGTAACAACAGCCTCCGGTAGCTTAGTGGCACAGCTTCTAATACGGAGGAAGGAGGATCGGAGGTTACTGGACTGGATGGGCAGGCAGGTGGGTGGAGCTCAAGGCGAACCTTCCCGAAGCCGCCGCCTGCTGCTGCTGAATCCTCATCCTCTTTCCTGTCCCTCCTTCCCTCATCTCTCCCCATCTCCTAGCCTGGCCGTTGCCCCCCTGCTTCGCTGCTCACTAGCTTGATGACACACAAGGACTGAAGCCGCCCTGTAAGCCATCCATACAACAACTAAAAGGTAAAGGAGCGCAGGTTGGAAGTGGGAAGCAGCGGTCAAACAAGGTTCAGGTAAAAACGACTGGAAAATGTGTTAAGAAGAAAGAAAACATCTCCCAGGTAATAGATATCCGAACTGTATGGTTCCCATAGGTGTGGTGCAGCTTTGAAAACGTATGGCATACTTTTTATTTGATTAAGGCTACAAATCAGTAGGTGACTGAGCAACAGTTTATATTGTCAAATCCATAATCGGTAAACCCTAAGTAGCATATACCGGGGTATTGGACTATATCTCAGCGGGGGAGGGAAGTAAGCGAGCCTGCTTATTTTTGTTTGATTAGTCAATACACAGGTGCACAGGGACAGGTGCAGACGGCCTGCTGTTCCACGTGTATCCTGTATTGGAGACAGGACTAGATAACTCGCCATATAAGGGACTGTCATTAGATCTGAAGGAGGCTTCCTTTATAACATAATGCCTGTGGCAACGATATGATGGTCCCTTGTTAAAAGCTCACCTAGGAAAATTTTACCTAAGGGAACCGCAACAAGAAGAATGAGAGGGAGGACACAGAGAACAACCGAACCTAAGACTCCCAGAGAAAGCTTAAATACAAGCTCAATTCAGAAGTACTTAAAAGAGAAGAGCCCCCAAAGCCCAGGAGAGGAGAAGAAACAGGAGACCATAAAAGGGAAAAAGAAAGAGGTGACTAAATCTAAGAGAGCCCAGAAAGATAAATCCAGGGAAGGTACAGGAATTGAAATGGCACTTAATACAACCACTTCTCAAGATAATGGCAGTATGTCCCAAATGCCAACTAAATTAGAAATGATGGAAATGTTCTCTAAACTGGAGAGCTCTATCAAAAGCGAGATCACTAACGTAAGAGGGGACATGGGCCATTTGTTGAAGAGAGTGGAAGAGGCTGAGGAAAAAACAGGACAGCAAGCCCAGGAGATTGGGGAGTTAAAGGCACAAGTAAAGAAATTACAACTGGCCCAGAGAGAACTCCTTTATAGGCTAGAGGACCAAGAGAATCATAATAGATTTCAAAACCTCAGGATACGAGCCCTTCCAGAACAGCAGGGGGAAGACTTGGTCATTAAAAACAAGAAAAATATTTAATCCAGTATTGGGTAGAAGTGAAGAACACGAATTAAAGATAGACCGAGTGCATAGAGTAAGGAAACCCCCCCGGGGTTGAAAGAAGAGACACCTCGAGATGTTATAATAAAATTTCATAAATACGAAGATAAAGCTAAAATTTGGAGTAACCTGAGAAGAGCGTCCCCACTACAGTACGATGGAATAAATCTTCAGGTGTTCACTGACCTGTCAGTGGGAACTCTAGCGCAGAGGCAACAGCTTAAACCTCTATTAGAACAGCTGAGGGTTGCTAATATTAAGTATAACTGGGGGTTTCCAGCCTCTCTAGTAGTCCAGAAAGAGGGAAGGACAGTACGACTAAAATTCGTTGAAGAGCTCAATGACTTTTGTAAAAGACTTGAAATTCCAATACCAAACATTCCGGGTGGACAGGAATGGGCAGGAGCAATGGGGGAGGGCGGTCATTGGCAGAGAGTTTGAAAGTATGTATAAGTTTACATAGGCTGGGTGGGGGGGATGGGGAGGGGTCTCTTTTGGGACGGGGGAGGGGAGGACCCCAAAGACAGCATGGGGAGTCCGGGTGGGATAAGGGTCAATGGGGCGCTAGGTGTTTTACTCCTGTGGGCTCGGTCTTGTCCCCATTCCCATTTGGAGGGGAGGAGGGACATGGACAATGGGGGCTGCGATCAGAGCTTTACCCTAGAATTTGATGGTCACCAGAAGAGACGGGATAGGGGAGAGGGGAGTGAGGGGTGCTTTGGGAGGAAGGGTGGTAAGGGGGGAATTCTCTGGTATTTCGCTAAGAAGTATGACTATCCCTTTGAAACCCAAGTAGGGGGCTCCTAACTAAAACTAAAATAGAAGAAGAGACAATACTAACCTTCATGACCTACAATATAAGGGGTCTAAATACCTCTACTAAGAGATATAAGATCTTAGAAGAACTTAGAAGACACGGGGCAGGGGTGGTCTTTCTACAAGAGACTCATCTGTCCCATGAATCCAACGTGAAATTGCACTCGGTCCATTTTCCAACATGGTATTATGGAGACACCATCACAAAGAGAGCTAGGGGAGTAGCAATAGGGTTTTCGAAAGAGGTCAGATTTGAATTAGAAGATAGGTTGACAGACCCAGAGGGAAGATTCCTCTTCCTGAAAGGTAAGCTAGGTAGAATGGAGTGTACATTGGCAAATATTTATGCCCCAAACAAGAACCCGTTTAAATATTTAATGGATATTTTGGGAAAGCTGATGGACTTCAAGAGCGGTTATGTGATCCTGATGGGTGACATGAACTTCTGTGTGGACCCAAGCTTGGATAGTACGTCCCGTGTGCAGGAGACAAGTAACGTTCAATTGAAAAGGGTAAAACATAAATTGCATGTGTATCAATTAGTAGACATATGGAGGATTCTTAATCCTAAAAAACAAGATTATTCGTTTTTCTCTCATGTACATGGGACGTACTTAAGGATAGACTATATCTTCATCGAACATAGATTGATTGAGTGGGTGAAACACGGTGGCATAGAAATATCAACACTATCAGACTACTCCCCGGTAAAAATGAAAATGGCGGTTCTGGGAATTTTTAGACAGTCACATGCTTGGCGCCTAAATGAACAGCTTATTCAAGATGAGGAGACCTCAGATGTCGTAAAAAAGGAACTAGAACAATATTTTGAAAGCAATGACACAACAGAGGTCGCGGGGTCCTCCCTGTGGGAGGCTCACAAGGCCTATATAAGGGGGATTCTGATAAAAATAGGATCAAGGGAAAAAAAAGAGAGATCGGAGAAAATTAAAAAATTAACGGAAGAGATTTTCAGATTAGAACAGGAGCATAAGAAATATCAGGGTAACCATACAGAAATACACCTAAAGTTAGTCAGAAAAAGGGATGAATTGAAATATCTCATAGATCAGGAAACAACAAGAGTTTTTAATAGAATATCTAAAGAAAGATACTAGTAGGGAAATAAGGCCAGTAGAAACCTAGCCCAGATGTTGCAAAAGAAAAAAATCTTTAAATTTTATAGACAAAATTCTAACAAAAGGAGGGGAAATGGCTTATACCACTAAGAGAATAGCGGAAACATTTAAAAATTATTATCAGGACTTGTATGCGGTAGCACATGATAGGGGTCAGACAGAAGATAAAAAAAACAAAAATTCCTAGAAAAAGCCGAACTACCCAAAATCCTAGAGAATATGAGAAAAGGTCTAGAGTCTCCGATAACAGAGGAGGAAATCAGTAGGGCTCTTGCAGACTCGGCCAAAGGGAAAAGTCCTGGCCCAGATGGGTTTACAACGTTCTATTATAAAAAGTTTAAGGATATTCTTATTCCTAGGCTATGTCAGTATATGAATAGCCTGGGGGTAGACTACGAAATGGAGGGAGAAGCATTGTCCGCAATCATCACAGTCATTCTGAAGGAGGGGAAGGATGAGACGAGGTGCTCCAGCTATAGGCCCATTTCGCTGCTGAACGCAGATACAAAACTGTACGCCAAAGTTCTAGCAGGGCGGATTAAAGGAGTGATGACCTTCCTGGTCCATCCGGACCAGGTGGGCTTTGCGTCTGGAAGAGAGGGCAGAGATAATGGGGTAAGAACACTCATTCCTCATCCAGCGGATAAAAGAAAGGGGGCCCCCGGGTCTACTCCTGTCAATAGACGCCGAAAAGGCCTTTGACAGGGTAGACTGGGGGCTCATGATACAGACGCTGAAAGTAATGGGAATTGGTCCAAGAATGATCCAGTGAATCAAAACCTTATATCATCATCCAACAGCAACCATAGGAATAAACAGCGTATTATCTTCTCCCACAGAGATGAAAAACGGGACAAGGCAGGGATGTCCTCTATCCCCGCTCCTATTTGTCCTATCCCTGGAACCCCTATTGGCCACGGTATGAAAGAACCCCAATATAAGTGGATTTAAGATTGGGGAAGAGGAGCATAAACTCGCAGCATACGCGGATGACGTACTGTTTTACGTTACCAATCCGGGGATTTCCTTACCTAACTTATTGAACACCATGAAACATTACGGCGAGATATCTCATTTCTGATTAAACCTTGCAAAGTCAGAAATTCTCAACATAAACATATGTATGTGCCTGGAGGAGAGAACTGAATTATTTGGGGATTAAACTAGCAAATACCATGAACAGAATCTACAGAGTAAATTTTGTAGTATTACTGGACGAAATTAGAACCGAGTGCAAAAAGAATAGTTGGGAGTCCCTTACCATGGATTGGCCGGATAAATATCATAAAGATGGTTTTAGTACCAAAGATTTCTTATAAGTTCCAGATGTTGCCAATAGCTCTGCTTTTATATTATTTTAAAAACTAAAAACAATAATCATGAACACAATATGGAAGCAGAGAAAACCGAGAGTCTCTTTCGCAGTCCTAAGACAGGCAAAGGAAAGGGGAGGCATAGCTGTACCAGACATCTATAGTTATTATAAAGCTATTATCTTGACGAGAGGGATGGAATGGGCCGAGGAAAAGAAAGAAAAAGGATGGGTCAAGATAGAAAAAACACTCAGTAGGGCACAATTAGGAAAAATAATATGGAATCCACCACACTATAGAACGATTGACGTAAACACACCTTCACTTACACGGAATATTTTAAAAATATGGGATAAAACCTATAAACAACTAAATGGGAGTTATAACTCTCCATTAATTGGGTTAAAAGATAACGAGTTTTTTGCACCAGGGGTAAAGGTTATAGGCGGAAATTGGATAAAAAAAGATACGACACAGTTAAGAGATATACAAAAAAAGGGAAAATTCTCTCACTTTTGGAGTTAAAACACAGTAATAATTTTTTTGCGGATAGATGAGTGGCGGTATCTCCAGTTGTATCACTTCACACAGAGTCTTCCACACCCTATTAGGTCAGGAGATGAGCCGACCCCTCTGGAAAGGATGTGTTGCATGAACAATGTCAAAAAGACGACCTTTAAGCTTTACATCCTGGTGTTGAAGGTGAATGAGGTGGAGATACCGCCATATATAAAGAAGTGGGAACAGGAGCTGGGGTCACAGAGGGATAACACTTGTATTGGAAAAATGCTGACCTTGACATATGTCTCAGCGGTTGATTCCAAAACCGCAGAGATGAACTATAAATGCTTAGCGAGATGGTATGCTTCCCCCGATAGAATTAGTAAATATCAAAAGGACAGACCAGCAGAATGTTGGCAAGGTTGTGGTGATCGAGGGACAATGGCACATATTTGGTGGTTCTGCCCTAAAATCAGAAAATATTGGAGAAAGATTATTCAGTATATAAAAGAAATCACTAAAAAAGAAATCAGGGAGGATCCGTGGGTGGTGCTGTTTCATGGAGTAGAGGGAGATGTGAGGCAATATAGGGACACTCTGATACCACATCTGCTAAACGCGGCCAAAAAAATCATCCCTAAGAATTGGCAAGAGGAGGAAAGCCCCCCCAATATGGGAATGGATTAACGCGGTTGAGGAAACTTATAGACTAGGGAATCTAAGAACAAATTTCGAAGATAACAATGAAGGGTTTAGAGCAAAATTGGCCTGTTGGAGGGCATTTAAAAGATCGTGGAGCTATGCCAAGAAGCTCAGATAAGAGTTTTTAGATTTGGGGAAATCGGTGAAATAAAGTTTTCTTATAGGGTGAAATAACAGAGGCTGAGGGGGGGGGGGGGGGGGGGGCCGAGGGGTGGGTAGGTGGGAATACTTGGGAATTATTGGTTTTCTTCACCTTCATTACAGCATATGCCAAGCTATGATGATGAGACAAGAGTAGGAAAAGTAATGAGCTGAAAGATGATCTTAAGCTCTTAAGCTCCCCTATAAGAGTCTGCTGAAGTCAGGGGCGGATCCAGAGTCTAGTCTCGGGAGGGGCACTGCCAGAAAATACGTTTTTTTGTGGGCAATTTATCGAGGAAATGGCTGGTGTTGGTGCTTCAATTATCCCAGCACCATGGTTGTTATTTCTATTAATATATTGTAATATAAAATTTAATGGTTCAACTCACCATAATGCAGAATCAGTGGGAGCCCTGAGTGTGTCACTTGCCACCGTCACCTGGAACACATTGCGGATTATCACTTGCCACGTCACCTGCCACATGTTGCAGATTGTCACTTGCCTGCCACCAGATGCGGATTGTCACCTGCCACATGTTGCAGATTGTCACTTGCCACGTCACCTGCCACACATTGCAGATTGTCACTTGCCATGTTACTGGCCACACATTGGGGATTGTCACTTGCCACGTCACCTGCCACCAGATGCAGATTGTCACTTGCCACATCACCAGCCACACATTGCGGATTGTCATTTGCCACGTCACCTGCCACCAGATGCGGATTGTCACTTGCCACGTCACCTGCCACACATTGCGGATTGTCACTTGCCTGCCACCAGATGCAGATTGTCACCTGCCACATATTGCGGATTGTCACTTGCCACGTCACCTGCCACCAGATGTGGATTGTCACTTGCCACGTCACCTGCCACACCTTGCACTTTGTCACTTGCCACGTCACCTGCCACACATTGCAGATTGTCACATCACCTGCCATCAGATGCAGATTGTCACTTGCCACACATTGAGGATTGTCATTTGCCACGTCACCTGACACCTTGCGGATTGTCACATAGCTGCTTAGGTGGTGTTTTGCTTGCCTCCTTTCAGATCGGGCAGCAGAGAGATAATGTAATCTCTCTGCTGCCCACACTGCCTGTACATTGAAGGCAGAAGTTACTGCAGGGATGCGGGGCAGTGAGAGATGATGTCATCTCTCTGCTCCCCTGCACACCGGCTCGCTGATTGGCCAGCCGCCCCCACTCACACCACCTAGCCTGCTCTCACCCGCCCAAGCCGCCCGGTCCTCCCACGGAGCCGCCCGCTCCCGCATCCGCTCGGGGAGCCGCCCGCTCCAGCACCCGCTCGGGGAGCCGCCCAGTCCCGCACCCGCTCAGGGAGCCGCCCGCTCCCGCACCCACTCTGGGAGCCGCCCGATCCCTCATCCGCCCGCTCTCTCACCCGCCCGCCCCACCCGCAACAAATTTCTCGGGGGTGGCAATTGCCCCGTTGCCCCCCATGGATCCGCCCCTGGCTGAAGTGGCAAAAAAAAAAAAAAACAACGCCAATGTACACCTTTAAAATAAAATTGGCAAACCCGTTTATTACAAGGGGTAAAAAAAAAGTACAAGTAAAAGGACAATTGTAAAAAAAAGGTTGCAAACCCAGAAACAGCACAAATTCAGGAAAATGACTGGCATTTGAGGTCAGTATTAGATTAGTGAGTAGAGATTTTTATCTCAAGTTCCTTATTTTACAGGAAACCTGTGAAGTTACCTTCAGACGAGATAAAGTTCCAAATTATAGTTATTTGTTACATAATTACATTACATAATTTGGGAGAGCACACACACTTAAATGGCCTCCCAATGTATGCTCGATGCTAGGTATCCCCTTATATTAAGGATTCCTATCAAGAAACAACACACAAGGCAAATTGATTGGTAAATGGTCTGGTAAACACATTGGTAAAAGACCAGGCATGTCCCCTTGAGTTGTTTACCACACAAAGCTCAAGCCTCCATTTTAGCTCCATTTAGACAAGATGGAGGATACAATATATAAACCATATTATCTATTACCATAATTAATGTGTACACTAACTTATAATTATGTATGTGTACTATTAATAACTAATATTAACCACTATTAATACATACTGTGATGTGAATCAGTAAGGATCATTATTGTCCCTATACATTAGTATGACCTCAGTTTAAAAGAAAGGTGAGGTCGGTTTAGGCCACGTTTGAGATGCATTTATATTGACTTCTATGGAAGAAGACAAGCAATAGTACAAGAGCAGCAATAAACACAATTGTTCACTGCTCTTATGATTCAAACCAAAATGTAAAAAATGCACTTCAATGTGTTAATAAATGCACAAATCAAGCTTTGCTGTAGTAAAATGCATTTGCAAGGACAGAAGACTGAACTATTTCTTAGTCATCAAGTAAGCTGTTTTAAAAATCACTTCCCCAAATGCTACACTATTATAAGTCTGAAATATAGAGATAGCGAGCTATTAAGACATCTTGTTATGGATATTAGTGTGCATCCTTTGGGCAAAATTTGTGTGTTGAGAAAATTAATCATACAAGAGAAAATGAGAAGGAGGATAAAAAAAATGTATTAAAATATATATAAAATAAAGATCATACGTCCTTTACATTTGAATTACTCATCCCATAAGCATAGTTTGAAAAAAAAAAAACACAATCATAAAACGATCCTATTTTACTCCTTCCTACTTAGCCCTCCTAATGTATGCCATTACTGCTTGTATGTTACCATGGCAGCAGGTTCTATAAACTGTACCAAGAGGCTGCCATGATAGATTACATATACATGCTGTGTCATATCCAATTAGCTCAAATTGACTGTATACTGCATTATGCTGTTAATGCAGACAAGATCAATAAATATATACAGAATGCAGCTAGTCTCTTCCTTTCCCATACAATTCGAATAGGTCTTGAGCAGATCGCACTACAACAATGTTTAATACTGCTGGTAAAGGGGCAGGTGGTGTATAGACACTATTCAGACTCAGCCTATTCAATCCAAAGTCTCCTAACTCTTCATTCATGCATAGCAAAACACCATCTGGTCCTGTTATGCCTCCAGCAACCACAGCTGACCAAAAAATGATAATAACAGCTGTTACAACACAAAAGCCAAACAAAGGAAGGGAGGGAAAGGTTAGAACCATTTCTGATGCTGAGATAGTGAAGAGGGGATGGGAGAGGCAGCTCGTTCAAGCATTTAAAAAAAAAAAAAAAAAGCCTTTTAATTACACCGGCAAAGACCATACTTAAACCTGAGAAATGTAATCTCTGCTGTGGTCTAAAAAAAATATATTAAGTACATCACCTTATGTTCTCTAAACACAGAGGTTAGTAAAACCATTGCAGAGTCGATACACTAACTGGGCTGTGTACTGCTGAACATAGGGCTGGCGAGCTGTTTTGTTGTGACACACTTGCCATAGTTTACTTATTAAATGGCTAAGATAAACAATACTGACCCATAGCCTCCAGCTCACAGTTAAAAGCCTTTATTATACAGAGTAAGTTCACAGAGCAGGAAATGCTTAGCCAGGGTTATTAAACACCTGTTACAAGCCTAAAGGGCTTTAGAGAAAAAGTATAAACATTTATTGCCATGGGGTTTATTTATAAAAAAAAAAAAAAAAAAGACTAAGCTGGAATTTGCATGTTTGTAAAATCTGTAATTTATTAAATAGGTGTATCGTGCATGTAAATTTCAATTACACAAAAATGATAATTGCTTTAGTCATTATTGAAAGGGAAACATTTTTATACATAAACTGACTGCCTGACTAAATGAGTTAGTCATTTGAATTTGATAGTCATAGCACAATAGCCCTGCAGACAGTTAAAGTGTATCCAAATGCATTAACAAAAATGCAATATGTTGCAGCTTACCAGTCCTTGGATGTCGTAGCTGCATTCATTTCCTTTTTTTTTTCGGCTTATTATCACCTGGTGATTCAGACAGTAGAGCAACCTGTCCATACAAAGTAGCAGTCAGAGGATTGAGCTAAACTATTCATTACTGACAGGTGTGCTTACAATGGTCAGTTGTAATTCATTTATGTCAAACCTTTATCCCAAAAGGAAAAAATAATGTTTGTTGTAACTGTTTATAAAGTGTTAAGCCCCATACACACTATTAAGGCCTGTACACACGGTCAGAAAATCTGAAGATTAACTTCGTCCGATGAACGATCTGCCGATTTTCTGATCGTTAGTATGCTGCTTTTGACAGCCAATTATGAATTTTCGGCAGACAAAAACTGCATGTGCAGGCTTGAAAATGTTTGTCTGATGTGACCACAATGTCCAATTTTCTTTTTATAAGTACGGTTTTCTGACAAAAAAAATCTGAAGAGCAAGACTAGGCATGCGCAGAAATGAAAGAACACATACAAAACAATTCAACACTTTACGTCACTTCTGACGTTGAATTCTGTCATCAGAAAATTTTCTGATGGTGAGTATCCTCTTCACTTTCGATTTGAGACTAGCATCAAACAAAAAACTGATGAAAACTTGTCCAATAATCTGACCGTGTGAACAAGGCTTTAGAGTTTCAATTTGTATGCAATCAGGCAGGCCCTTGCACTGCATGGTTTTGGTGAATCTGAAGACAAAAATCTGCAGAAAATCTAATAGTGTGTATGGACCTATGGTTGGATTACAACTTCAATTTGTTAGTCATGTCTGTCCAAATCCGCTAGTCTAATGCTGGCCATACACTAGATGAAAAATCGTCCGAAAATCGGTCATTTGGACAGTTTGTTCGTTTGTTGGCCAGTTAATGGGCACAAAAACGCTAACCACTTGCCGACCGTCTCACGGCGATATACATCGGTAAAGTGGCTCGCTCACACGAATCGCCATACGGGTAAGTCTGTACCTTTAAGGGTGATAGCAGGGGCGCGCGCATACCTGCTGCACAGCGAGCAACCCAATGCGCGTGGGCGGCGGGGGCGCGATCGTATGCACAAGAGCAGGAACAGGGATTTGAGTGTGTAAACACACACAAGAGACATATCGTTTGTTCCTAAGTAGGAAAAATGATATGTCTCTTCCTCTAGTCACTTCTATCCCCCCACAGTTAGAACACACACAGGGGACACAAATTTAACCCCTTGATCACCCCCTAGTGTTAATCCCTTCCCTGCCAGTGACATTTACACAGTAAACAGTACATTTTTATAGCACTGATCGCTGTATAAATATCAATGGTCACAAAAATGTGTGAAAAGTGTCTGATCTGTCTACCGCAATGTCGCAGTACCGCTAAAAATCACTGATCACCGCCATTACTAGTTAAAAAAAAATTATAATAAAAATGCCATACATCTTTCCCTTAATTTGTAGACACTATAACTTTTCCACAATCCAATCAATATACGCTTATTGCGATTTTCTTTACCAAAAATATGTAGAAGAATATATATTGGCCTAAACTGAGGAAGAAATTAATTTTTTTTAAAACATTTTTGGGGATATTATTATAGCAACAAGTAAAAAATATTGTTTTTTTTCTCAAAATTGTCGCTCTTTTTTTGTTTATAGTGCAAAAAATAAAAACCGCAGTGGTGATCAAATACCACCAAAAGTAAGCTCTATTTGTGAGGAAAAAAGGACATCAGTTTTGTTTGGGTACAGCGAAGCACAAATGCGCAATTCTCAGTTAAAGCAACGCATCACCATATCGCAAATAATGGCCTGGTAATTAAGCAGCCAAATCTTCCGGTCTATAATTGGTTAATCGCTAGTGAGTTTTTTTAGCCAATAAAACGAAGGACAAGTTTGAAAATGTTTTGCCGTATGAACGACAAATCATCAAATCGTTGTTGTGTGTGTAATGCGCATGGCATAAAGAAGTACCCTGAAGTTCAGTTCCTTTGCAAGAACGTTCATTCCCAAAATGAACGATTATCCTCAAAACATGAGCAAACACAGCATGAGAAAGATAACCAAACCAAAAAAAAAAACAGCAATTACTGCAATAATAAAACTTTATTACAAAGTAGAATCCAGCAACATAGCAGAAACTTTAAAATTTCAAAAAGAGTTTACACAATGATTTTTTTTGGAAAAGTATTATTACAAAATACCAACATACATATATCTTTGTTAAAGTTATCACTGATTTTTGTGTTCAAAACAGACCTTTCAATGATTTTTACTGTAATGTTTGTTCCCAAAAATTTTATCAATGATTTTCATAACAATTGCTTTCTTTGAAACAAAAAATGCAGATAGTATGCTTGTCTTTTTGTTATTGTGATGAAAAAGGAGAACCAAAGTGTACCTATAAAAAAATAACAAGAACGCAGATAGTATGCCTTCCTTTACATGGGCATGAAAAAGGAGCACCAGTGGTTCATGTGCCGCAGATATTTCAAAAGACGGCACATGCACCACTGAGATCTGAGCCCTGGATCCACATATCTACATGTGCAAAGATCAGATGTCATACAAAAGTGACACATGGCAAGTGCAAAACTTCAATAAAGTGTACCTATAAAAAAATGAAGAAAAAGGCCATGGATCATAAAACACTCTTCAATAACACCAAAAACGGATCATTAACACATTTAAACTTTAGCACAGACCTCAACAACATCCACTAAAGTTTTAATTACAGAGTACACATGATCCTTAATTTTTTCCAAGTTGCATTTTAAAATGACAGAAGATAACATCTGTGTGGTGAACCCATCCATAGTGTTCTCTTCAGAGGGTGGATTGGCTGTAAAAAAAGAAAATGGACTGTAAACAAAGCTGCAAAAAAAGTTGTGTGCATGTACTGTGTGTTTTTTACAGACAAACCTGTGCTGCTAGTAATCTCCCTGGACAATGCTATAGGATTTTGTAGCTCCAATCACATTCAGTTGTCGGTAAAGCTAGGACATCTCCGCTGTCATCTTGCAGTGGAATGATATCATCACACTTTTCAGCCTCAGGAACAGAAGTCAAAGCAGACTTCCTTTGTCTCTCTGAGTTTACAAAAAAAAAATAATAATAATAATAATAAATTCACATCAATATTCAAATTTTAAATTCAAATAATACAAAGTAAAAAAATGCCAAAATGTTATGTTATGCAAAGGGAGGTAGGGTATGTATAGATAGGGAAATATGTCCAGACATTACCTACCAAGTGTGATCTGAAAAAATGAGAACATAGGAAACAAGCAACAGCATGAGCACACACAAGCACATCTCAATGCAACATAGCATTCATAAAGCAAGACTTCTAATTAAAGATATTCTGACTCAGAAACCATTACACTGTAATTAAATAGATGATAATTACCTTTTTTAATGATTTTGTGGATTCTGTGAAGTTGTTCATGCTCTCTCAACTTTAGGTCTGACCACATTTTCCTTAGCGGTTCCTTTGAACATTGTACATCATGTTTGCTGTACAGGGACTCCACCGCCTTCTGCATAATTCTGTCTTTTCTGGTATTTGGCTTTGGAAGGAGCAAGTATGCTCTGAACGCAAAGCCACCTCCTCTCACCCGGAAGTGATGTCATCTCCAATTGCCCCTGTGTTCCCTGCTGTTCTCATAGGCTGCGAATGCTGGAATCCACCTGCAGGAGCTGTCAGCTGCACTTCAGAGACACGGATAATTAGGAGAAAACCAGTTTACTACAGGATTACTATAATGCTTGTGTTTATGCTCCCTTTGTGAGTAGTTTAACTTTTGACTTATCATTAAATGGTTTACCAATACTGCACTTAGAAGTGCTGTCTTTCTTTTCCTTTTATGCACTATTGTATATGCAAAAGCAGATATTAAATATGTTAAAGGAAAAATAGCAAATTTGCGCACCATATTCAAAAAGGAAATTAATAAAATCATAGAATCCAAAAAATCTGGAGCAGGTGCAGATGAAATATATGTTCCACGCTTGTGGTATTATGAAAGTTTGCGTTTCCTCACTGATCAAGATGATGCAAGACCCTCAGTGTCCAGTTTGATGCTAACTGAATCAATGTCACCTGAGCTTGAGGATGTGAGCACAGAGCAAAACACAGACAGTCAGGTAAACTAATTTATTTTATTATAATAATTTTTGTTTTCCTCATGTTTTAGGAATATGCAGGACTTTAAATTCACATGGAACTATGAATGTCAAACAGAAATTATATTTGTATAATTAATGGTAACATTGCATTCAAATCTAGTTTTACAGGCTTTATTTCTTATGCAACTACATAAACTTTATATATCCTCCTTTTTATATCCCTATAAAGACAGCATTAAACATTTACAAAAAATGATTAAATATCATTCTGCCATTCAACAGCTCCACGTTCCAAAAAGTAGTCCATTTAGTCTAGACGAATTTGGTGTGAAAGTTGAGTAGGAAGCCATGGTTGTGCACAAGCTATATTCATGAGTCCTCCACTCCCCAAGTATGACATCTCCTGCAACAGCATCTTCCCTGTCAAGATGAGACTGTGCCATGTAGGAGGCACTAGTACAGCGCAAATAGTTATGTAGTACACAACAATGTACAATCATATCACTTTTGTGAATGCTAAAGTTGATTGCCATGTGAAAAATTCTAAATCGATCAGACATCATTTCAAAAGCATTCTCAACCACACTCCCTGCCCTGGATAGTCTTTAATTGAAGATTGTTTGATCCCTTGAGAGGTTCTTTGGGGGAAAAGGTTGCAAAATAAGTTTAAGCCTTCGACCATCTCCTCTTTTGTGGGTAGATGTAATGTTACATTTCACAAACAGGTGTGGAATTCAGTTTTTTCAATTACTCCTCCATCAGAATTTCTTCCATTTTTGCCAATATCAACAAATAGGAATTCATATTTGCCATTGATTCAAGCCATTAGAATAATACTGAAAAATCTCTTGTAGTTGTAGTAATAAGATCCCGAATTTGAAGGAGGCAGGATCCTTACATGTTTGCCATCTAGGGCTCCTCCACAGTTTGGGAAATTCCAGTGATCCTGGAATTGCTTGGCTATAATTTTCCATTCACTGGATGATGATGTGAACTGTAAAATTAAAAGGAATATTATGTCAAGTACAGGATCTATTTTTAATCTTCTACTTTACTTTATTACACAGGATATGGCAAATACAACCAAGCTTCCTTCCTGCATCAGAAACAACACCAAGTAATAAGAAAAAGAGGTCATACCAGGACTCAACAAACAATTTCTTTTTACAAGCATCTGCTGCTCTTAATCAGAAGAGAGGTGAATGCAATGATTTGGGTGGCCTAACCGCTAAAAAAATTTGCAGGATGTCAGATGACCAGAAACAACTTCTTGAGCCAATATTAATTCAGCTACTTAATAAGGGACTGAGAGGTGTATTAATCAAGAATACACATTTGGCTGAGTGCAACACCTCATATGGCAATCCTCGAGTACAACCTCAGCACCATAATCAGTGGCATGCTCCATTAGCACAACAAGAAGGTCCACAAAGCAGCTGGATGCCAGAATATTATTACACATCCTTGTAATATATGTTTGGGTATTGAGGTTTATTTTTAAATTAAAATAAAATATGCCACATTTCTTTTTTTGCACACATTTTCACTATGTCATGTTTAAAATATTTGGTTATTGAGATTACTCTGTCCATGATGACATATGACAAACTGTTCTGGTTTTAATTGAATTTATGTGAGCAGAACTATTGCATTACGCGGTTCAAAATTTAACTATCGATATACTGTTGTCAGGCTGTGGTGGAGCCTAAACCACATTTGTTCTGTCTAGTTTTATTTCCAATAAACAATTAATTTTAAAAAATTACCTTCAATTAATTTTTCAACACATTTATGATGGCTTCATAGGTTTCAGGAATTATGCGTCCCAATTAATGTGCAGAGATCCTTGTGCTGAACTTTAGGTCCTCCAAACTCCTACCAGTGGCTGGGAAACAAAAGGTTGCAATGAGTCTCTGGTCTGGAGTTATGGAGCATCTCAAAACTGTGTCTTGTTTGGTTATTAGTGGTGACACCAATCCTAATAGATGTTGAAAGCAGTCATCTGGCATATGTAGATAGTTCTTAAAGTCATCAGGATTATACTCCTTCGATTCCTTTAGTAATTTCATGAGGGAAAAATGCTCTCTGTTCCTCAGCCAATCCTTGCTCCATATTCTTCTCCTTTTATTTCACTCTTTCTCCGTTTCTTGTATGGCCAGCACTGACAGCATTGCAATAGCAATTTTTTTTGTGTTTCGTCTACACATTTTATAGTGAATAAATGAATATTCTCTGTGCAAACGATCATGATGGAATATTTCCTGCTACCACGAACTATCGACCATCCTCACCGGATATGTACGGGTGTGAAAGGTCAAATATTGTGTCACTTCCCCAAACCGATTTCTCAAACGTTAAATCATGACATAGTGTGGCATTTGAATGATTTATCGGTTCAAATTTTGAAACTGCATGATGGTAGAGTAGTTAGCTCTAAACAACCGATTTTTCATTTACACTGAACTTAAAGGGGTTGTAAACCCTTGTGTTTTTTCACCTTAATGCATCCTATGCATTAAGGTGAAAAACTTCTGGCAGTAACCGCCCCCCCAGCCCCCCCCGTTTTACTTACCTGAGCCCCTTCATTCCCTCAGTGGAGACGTGTTCCCCCTTCTCTGCACGGGGTCCCGGTTCTTGATTGATAGCAGCGCAGCCATTGGCTCCCGCTGCTGTCAATCAAATCCAATGACATGGGCACCGGGGGCGGGGTTGATTCCAGCATTCGTGTCTATGGATGCAAATGCTGGAATCGGGAGCGCACCCGCACTGTACCCCACTGGGAGAGCGCTTCTCCTAGGGGGTTATCTGATGCAAGGAGGAGCTGCGAGAGCTGTCGAGCGACCCCAGAAGACGGGGATCAGGGCCACTCTGTGCAAAACGACCTGCATAGTGGAGGTAAGTATGACATGTTTGTTATTAAAAAAAAATAAAACACAAAGGTTTACACTCACTTTAACTGGCCAATTCTTCATCTAGTGTTTGGCCAGCATAAGACCCCATACACACTATTAGATTTTCTGCAGATTTTTGTCTTCAGATTTACCAAAACCATGTAGTGCAAGTGCCTGCCTGATTGCATACAAATTGAAACTCTAAAGGTTTGACCTCATATTATATGGTTTTGGTAAATCTGAAGACAAAAATCTGCAGAAAATCTAATAGTGTGTATGGGGTCTTACACTACCCTCTCCAAAGACTGACAATGCTGATGTCCAAAGGTGTCTGCTTTACAACTGCATCCAGCATGCAGATACCTTAAGACAGGAAGTATGCTACTGGCAGGATCACCAGTTAAAATAAAAGAGAAAAAGCCTAAAAAAAGAAATCTAATGCAGCCACCACATCCAAGGATTGGTGAGATGCAATATATTAAATTTTTGGTTTTAGGTTTTTTACCACTTTAAGCCCTGAAGAAGGGGTCCCTGAAAACATGTTGGTTTTATCTGATGACCATTATTACTAGGTGCTTCTAACAACAGATCCAAGATTTGATCTTCTGTTGGGTGGTTCCTCTGTCGATTGTGATTGGAGAGGCAACAGCCTAGGATTGTGTCGCTTTTTTGGAATTAATCTAGAACCATTTTGTTTCGTATTGGTCCAACAGTACCACATACTGTATCTACCATTATAAAAGGTTGAAATTCCCATCACTTTTCATCCTGACAATGGTTAACAAAACAAGCAGAATGAGTGGGGACACATACAGCAATAAAAACGTTACAAGGATTTTAATATTTTGGCACTATGTCCAAAGCACTGGGAGAAGACTGGAAAATGTCTGCAAATAATCCTCTTCAAAAGGATTAAGTGATTCTGGGTTATTTATTTTTATATGACAGGTATGTAATTGCCATGCTGTGATTTTTAGTAATCACAAAAATATATTGCAACTGTACATACACAATCACTTTAGTAGTATCTGACTACCCACTGACATAAAGTGACCCTAATAATAGGTACCTTAGTCATTTTTTAACAAGGAAAGTATTACAATGTGCAGAACCACCTTTTATAATAGTGGGTTAAGTGAAATTCAAGTCTAATTGTGACATTTTCTCCTGCTTAAGCAGCTCATATGGTTGACAGTGTTTTTCTATTAATAAAAGATTTGCATTGTCTTCTTCTGAGACATGGCATTTAAACGGAACAAATTATATTTGAGAGCGTTTTAAAATACCAATTAAATAGGCAGTATTATGATAGATCTTAAAATATTCTAAGGAGGATAACAAATAAGTAATTTTCTATAAATATAAAATATAATGTTCCAAACGTAATACTGTCAACAAAATACTGCCTCTTTTTTTGTAGATCTAAATCCAATCAGTAAAATTTAATAAATACTTTATTTACAGCTTTCATTGTGATAATACCTGATGATTGAGCCATAAACATTTTTGTTAATTCACTACCTGTGCTCTGCCCATGTCTTCCAATATTTTTCCTGTATGGTCATCTTGTCACGTGTTCACAATAGAGACCACTAGCGGTCATGACAACACTCATTACTAAGTCCATCTTTGTCACCATTATAAAGCCTGCACTGAGCAATGAATATACATACACACAATGGAAGTGGCAGCATAGAAGCTGGTGGAGATCAGCAGTCCTGAGATGCAGAGTGGGGTAAAAAAGATGACAATAATATTTTTTAAAAACACACATAGCAATTATATTTGATACAGAGTGCTTTAGTAAATTGAATATCATGCAGCTACGGTTTAGATAAAAAACAACAAAGAACACTGACCAAAAAAGTTCACCTTTTTGTGGATCTTGATTTGGGAGTCTTGAGTATTGAATTATATTTTCATATTTTGTTTGCATTATGGACAACTCAGCAGGACTGGCAATAGCTGGAGTGATACTCCATAGCACAGGAGATGCACCTGCTATTTCCAATAACTAGACCTCAATAAAAACGCTGTATTAGAATTAAGTAAATGTAATATCAATTTTAGGCTCATTAAAATAACTTACAATATTTTAATTTCGGGTAGTGGATTTTATGGCCGACCAGCTTCTCATTTCTATTGGGGTCTTTGTTCTGATACCTATGCATTTTTCATTTATTCAGTCTTGTATGAGGCAGCAGGAGGAAACTCCATGGTGTGGGCTAGAAATAGAAAATGAAGAGGACTCAGAGTTCCAGACAAAAAGCAGTAGGTGATTTAGCCAACTAAAGTCTAATACTAACTAAACATCACTTTTGAAGGTACAAAACATCTAAGTAATAATAAAAAAAAGTTTTGCCTTTAGTTATACTTTAAGTAACATCTTAGTGGCTACTGGGTGGAACCACAGTATGTAACAGGTAGCCACATGTATCCAACGTACACATATGCTGAACATTCTTTGGTTAGGGGGGTATAGATCAGTTAGAAGGCAAAGATTAGATTTACTGGTTGCAGAACTGGCAAGTGTTAGGCTAGGTTCACACATATGCGAATTGGATGTGTTTTGAAGTGCATCGAATTTGCATGACATGTGACAGAACATTGCTTTCTATTGTGTCTGTTCACATATATCCGATGCAGCCAGGGTGCGGATTCAGTGCCAATTGAAAAACAGTTCGGTCAGTTTTCTGAGCAGTGCGGTCCGGCTCAGGTGCAAATTTAGGCCCATTGACTTCTATGGGAATGCTTATGAATCACCCATATCATTCGGTTGTGAACAGGATAAAATCCTGACCTGAACCTGATGCAAACCTGACCTGATCCTCAGCAAAAACTGACCTGAAACACTGAACAACTACTTAGACAATTAGCTGGGAAAACGGAGCTTCAGTTCGCACCGCATATGTGTGGACCCAGCCTTATTAATGTACTTTTACAGCTTGCTGTTTTTACGTTTTTTTCTAGTGACTGAGCTACATTAAATGTTTTCCTGAAATGCTTATAAAATATAATGTTCATATGTGCATGCATGAGTGACCAAACTGATAGTGATGTGCTAAAAGCTGCCAGTGAAGCTGGAAAGAGTGGGTGAGAAAAATACTGGTACCAACAATATACTGAGCAATAATGATGAGATTTATAGTAATAAGGAATCAAACTCAAACTAAATCTTTTCATACCTAGTATTTCTATTCCTGGACAGTCAAAGCTCAAAAATAACAAGATGATGTTCATAAAATATTAAATGGTAAATTTATTATTAATACTGCTCTGTATACCATACATTTTGGTCAACAACGGCTCTCAGCCCATTCAGCATTCAGATGGTATTGCTGACTGTATTTGCTTCTTGGACCAATCTCTAACAATATTATTGTTTGGGAATTAGGATTCCGATCAGGCCTGTTAGTTTGCTGTTTTTAATTTTCATTTTATCATAAGCAGTTTGATTGTTGCCAGAGGTAATTTGCAATTTTTATCAAGACCTCTTCATTATAGCTTGTGACAGGACAGATGCTGTAATTAATCTTGCAAGACAACTGGGGAATTGTGTCCGTAAACCTCACAGTACAGCAGGAAGAGAAGAGAGAGAAACTGAGAGGCCAATAAATGAACCTATTTTGTTTTGAAATGTAAACAAGAAAAAACAGATTTGACATTATCCCTCAGCTGTATTCCTAAGGAACCAGGTATCTGTCATGTCACATAAAAGATCATTTGTACAGCACCTTCAATGTCTAAGATCTCAAAATGTATTTTTGTTCTTCCAGGTGGTTTAAAGAAAGAATCAAAATTGCATTTCTGCCATTGGCCAAATTAAATATGGAACTTAGGGCCAAAGGCTTAATACCAGTTTAATTACATATAAGGTAACTATTTTACCCACCAAAGGTCTTTCATTTCTGCTGCCATACATTTCACAATTAGGATCACTCTGCAACTCCTGGGTTCAGTTTTACTCGTTCATTAGAAACTAGAGGATGCTAATTCATTGATCAATAAGCAGGCTGAAGGAAGATAAACTGTATGACACAAGGGAGTTGACTTACTAAAACTGGAGTGAAAAATCTAGGGCAGCTGTGCATGGTAGCCAATCAGCTTCTAACTTCAGCTCGTTCAATTAAAGTGGATGTAAACCCGAAAAAACATTTTTAATTAGGATTTGTACCTTGTAGAGTATAGGATTTCATGTAATCTGTGCCCAGTCTTGCCACAAAGGGTTAATTCAGCTCTGAGCAATCCTCTCTTTTTTTTTTTGTTTGATAAAAACTGACACACACAGAGAAATAGTAGTCAGTTCTTCCACCTTGCTGTGACAGACAGGCAATTTCCTTATCTCATGCCCAAGTCTGAGAGTCGCATTCTGTGTACTTTCTTCTTCAGCTCTCCCAGGATTGGCTGCTCCACACCTCAGCATGATTGGGCATGCTGAATTCATGTGGTGCCTTTCCTGAGTTTTGACTGGATGTTTCTCATCATGGGGTGTGATCTACAGATCAGTGTGAGAGAAGGAAATGCATGCACACAGACAAATGGTTTGATTTAGGGGAGATGTATCTAGTCAGAGCTAGGCAGAGGAGAAGCTCCAGTGATCTGATTATTGTTATGGTGCAGTGTGTGTGTGTGTGTGTGTGTGTGTGTGTGTGTGTGTGTGTGTGTGTGTGTCTGAGGTCACCTGATTACAGCTGCAGCATTCATTTTGATCACAAGGATGTGTTATGTGGGGGAGGGGTGGATGTCTCACTTTTCATAGATTACACCCAGTAAGGCTGAATGGGCTCAAAGCTTACAGCCTACCCATGTCACCTGACTGCTCCCACCAAGTCCCTACCCCTGTCACCTGACTGTTCCCACCAAGTCCCTACCTGTGTCACCTGACTGCTCCCACCAAGTTCCTATACGTGTCACCTGACTGCTCCCACCAAGTCCTTACATGAGTCACCTGACTGCTCCCACCAGGTCCCTATACGAGTCACCTGCCTGCTCCCACAAAGTCCCTACAGGAGTCACCTGCCTGCTCCCACCAAGTCCCTACCCGTGTCGCCTGACTGCTCCCACCAAGTCCCTACCCATGTCACCTGTCTGCTCCCACCAAGTCCCTACACGAATAACCTGACTGCTCCCACCAAGTCCTTACCCGTGTCACCTGACTGCTCCCACCAAGTCCCTACCCGTGTCACCTGACTGCTCCCACCAAGTTCCTACCCATGTCACCTGACTGTTGCCACCAAGTCCCTACCCGTGTCACCTGACTGCTCCCACCAAGTCCCTACATGAGTAACCTGACTGCTCCCACCAAGTCCTTACCCGTGTCACCTGACTGCTCCCACAAAGTACCTAACTGTGTCACCTGACTGCTCCCACCAAGTCTATATTTTTTTGTACAAACATCACACCGATTAAAGAAGTCCTCCTCTCCAGCCTGCACCACAATGTCTCTTCCCATCCCCACCTTTTACCCAAATCATAGATGTCTAATTATGACTCAAACATCTCCATCCTGTCATGTCCCATATACATCCATCCACATGATACAGGAGTTGTTCAGAAACTGTACTTACATGATACAGGAGTTGGTCAGAGTGTGTGCAGACATGATACAGGAGTTGGTCAGAGACTGTGCTTACATGATACAGGAGTTGGTCAGAGAGTGTGTGGACATGATGCAGGAGTTGGTCAGAGAGTGTGCAGGCATGATATAGGAGTTGGTCAGACTGTGTTTACATGATACAGGAGTTGGTCAGAGAATGTGCGGACATGATACAGGAGTTGGTCAGAGTATGTGCGGACATGATACAGGAGTTGGTCAGAGTATGTGCGGACATGATACAGGAGTTGGTCAGAGTATGTGCGGACATGATACAGGAGTTGAACAGAGAGTGTGTGGACATGATACAGCTGCTGCGAAAAGTGGGCATGGCTTAAATTAGGTAGCGATACCCCGTAGAGGCTGCCGAGTATATTGGTCTGTCTGTCACCATGCCCAGCCAGGCACACATTTTTTCATTCCTCAGAAACAATAAAGCAGTGTTTTTGTTTTATTGAGGGAATATTAAACTTGGATAGGGATGCGGACTCATAAGTAGGGATGGGCTTTATGTTCGGGTCGTACATGAGTTCGACTCGAACATTGGCTGTTCATCCGTTCGCCGAATAGCGAACAATTTGTTTGCAGAAAATTCAATAATTGTAATAAAAAGTGTTTGAGGACCCAGGTCTTGCGCCAGGGGACATGTATCAATGCAAAAAAAAGTTTTAAAAATGGCCATTTTTTCAGGAGCAGTGATTTTAATAATGCTTAAAGTGAAACAATAAAAGTGTAATATTCCTTTAAATTTCATACCTGGGGGGTGTCTATAGTATGCCTGTAAACTGGCGCATGCCTGACTGGACGGCGGTGGGTAGTATATGCAGGAGAGGAGTGTGGAGAGTATGGAGGTGGGTAGTATGTGCAGGAGAAGAGTGTAGAATGTATGGAGGTGGGTAGTATGTGCAGGTGAGGAATGCGGAGTGTACAGTGGTGGGTAATATGTGCAGGATGGTGTCAGTAGGACAGTGGACAGTATCAGTAGTTCTTTATTTTTTTTAACAATTACATTTTTTTTTATTAGCCCTGTTGGGGGGCTTTGGTGAGATGTCAGAAGTCTACATGACATCTCCCATTCATAAAAGGAAGGGGCCAGTGAATAACATATATACTGGCCCCTTTCTCTGCTCTCTATCCTGACAGATCCCCCCCCCCCAGCCCACGGGAGAGGAGAGAAGCCGGCTGCAGAGAAATGAGGGGGGGTGGAGGAGGAAGACACAGAGACACAGCGACCGGACACAAAGGACACGGAGGGGGGGCAGAGAAGAAGGGGGGTAGTGGAGGAGAACACGAGAGCTGGAGGAGGAGGAAGACACTATTTCAATTTACTAAGACAACTTTGCAGCTTCTTGGGGTTGATTTACTAAAATTGGAGAGTGCAAAATCTGGTGCAGCCCTGCATATAAACCAATCAGCTTCCAGATTTTTTTTTTTTTTTGTCAAAGCTTAAATTGGATGTAAACCCACTCTCATCAATTATAAAGTAATGGCATGGTGCTGAACTATAAGGATATACATGCCTCCTGCATGTATCCTTACCTTTCAAATATCTCCCCTTTCTCTATTTGCAGCCCCCCAAAACTCCGGATTCAGTGGACGGTCTGTTGTGCGGCGCTCGCGTGTGGAGTCGTGACATCAGCAGACTTCCCGCCCACCTCTACACTCCCCTTGGCCAGAGCGTGCACAGGAGAGGCAGATCGCATTCTGGGCAAAAGCAGAGCATGCTCACAGCCCCCTGTCAATCCTGCACATATACACATGGATGTCCAGTGACAGTTGGGAATGATCGTTGCGGAAACGCAATATTTCAGTAAAAAACACACTAACGTGAATTTTTTTGGTAAAATATAAAAGACAAGGTTGTGCCGAGTAAATAGATACCCAACATGCCAAACTTTTACTTTTTTTGTGCCCGAGAAATGGCGTCAAACTTCAGTACCCCATATTTTCTATAGGCAACGCTTCAAAGGCCCCCTATAGGTATCAGTTTAGTGTTATGGAGGTGGTTTGGTGCTAGAATTATTGCGCTCACTGCGGCATACGCAGCAATAAGCAACATGTGTATCGTAATGGAGGTTTTCATGTGTAGGCACCCTGACTCATTAGTTTACATTTGTGTGTGTGTATATGTGTGGTAGTGGGGTAGCCTCAAATTTTTTTTTTTTGGGGGGGGGGGGGTTATGTGCTTGAGTACAACTTTATTATTTTGCAAAAAAAATGCTGTTTCTCTTCCGTGCCCCCCCCCCCCCCCCAGCTCTTATACAGCTGAGAACAGAGGGAATGTGATCACTTATAAAAAAAAAAGGTGTATTTATAATTTTTTTATAACTATACAAAAATGTTTTGGCTTTCAGGCTTTCATTTCCATTTTAAACTGGGTTGTTTTACCCATTCATTCACAATTACGATTATGTACAATCACTTTAGTTGTCAGTTAGTTTGTACATTCCCTAAACTTTTCTGTCAGTGTCACAATACATTACCCAAATGGCATGGTTAGTGCAAATATTAACCACTTCCGGACCTCCCACCGCCATTATACGTCGGTACTTTGAAGGAGGATATCTGCCATAACCCCGCTATCCTCTTCTTCAGTGAGCGGTCCGGTTTAGGATAAAAGTGGTCTCTGCGGCAGATTCACCACGAGATCACTTTTATAGGTGGCGGGAGAGGGGGCCCCTCCTTCCGCCGCGATCCGGTGCCCTTTGATCCTTCCTGTGGCCTGACATGGAGACGAGTGAGGGGAAGATGGCCCCCACCCGTCTCCATACCATTGCAGGGCGGAAGCGACGTCAAAATGTCACTTCCGCCCATAGCTCTTAAAGGGCCATTTTTTTTCATTTTTTTAAATGACAATTTTTTTTTTATTGCATTTTAGTGTAAATATTAGATCGGAGGTCTTTTTGACCAAAGATCTCATATTTAAGAGGTCCTGTCATGCTTTCTTTCTATTACAAGGGATGTCTACATTCCTTGTGATAGGAATAAAAGTGACACAATTTTTTTTTTTTTACAACAGTGTAAAAATAAAAAAGGTAAAAAAAAAGAATAATTTTTTTTTTTTAAACGCGCCCCGTCCCGTCCCGTCGAGCTCACGTGCAGAAGCGAACGCATACGTGAGTAGCGCCGCATATGAAATGGTGTTCAAACTACACATATGAGGTATCCCTGGGATCGGTAGAGTGAGAGCAATAATTCTAGCTCTAGACCTCCTCTGTATCTTAAAACATGCAACCTGTAGAATTTTTTTAAATGTTGCCTATTGACATTTTTAAGGGTAAAAGTTTGTCGCCATTCCACGAGCGGGCACAATTTTGAAGCGTGACATGTTGGGTATCAGTTTACTCGGCGTAACATTATCTTTCACAGTATAAAAAAAATTGGGCTAACTTTACTGTTGTCTTATTTTTTAATTCAAAAAGTATATTTTTTAAAAAAAAGTGCTGCGCAAATACAGTGTGCCAGAAAGTATTGCAACGGCCGCCATTTTATTCTCTAAGGTGTTAGAAAAAAAAATGTATAATGTTTGGGGGTTTAAGTAATTTTCTAGCAAAAAAAACTGTTTTTAACTTGTATACAACAAATCTCAGAAAGAGGCTCGGCCCTTAAGTGGTAATTGGGCTTGTATGAAAACAAGTGTGAGCATGGGCAGGATTTAAAAGGACCAAGGTGTCACAGCAGGTAAAAAGATAGACTTAATCCCTGCATTTTCTCATAGAATACAGGGAGAGATACATGAAACTACCATGTGCATGCAAGGGTTGAACTGTTTACAGTGAAACTAAACATCGGCAGTGGACCATAGATATAAGAAGGGACTGTTGCCAGCTAACAAATTTTAAAAATGGCAGATGATGAGTAACCTCTGCACTTGAAACCACATGGACTTCATACAGTATACTCTTGTGTTACAGTTAAAATAGAAAATTGCAACAGCATCATTCAACTTTGTACTGTTCTGTAACAGTTACTCATATGTATTATACTATTATTTTCTATCATTCTGTGATATTATACAGATTACATACCATTATACAGAGCTGTGATAGGGACCCGGTTGCTTTCCTCGACTGACAATTGAAGTAAATCAAGTAATCCACAGTCTTTTGACATATAATTCCCATGACCAGGCAGAGTAATTACTTTCAGTTATGTTTGCACTGATTGAACTTT
Organism: Aquarana catesbeiana; assembly: GCF_042186555.1. Classification (NCBI taxonomy): domain Eukaryota; kingdom Metazoa; phylum Chordata; class Amphibia; order Anura; family Ranidae; genus Aquarana; species Aquarana catesbeiana. The sequence goes on along the minus strand of NC_133334.1, from coordinate 126,223,762 downwards.
ACAACTGTACATTCCTTGGTGCCATGGGTTTGTCAGATCATGACTGTGGAAAGTTCATAAAGCAAGTAGATTTTTACCCTTCTGGAGAAAAATGTACAGTATGTGCCTAGAGTCTACACTATACATAACCTCAGAACTACTTTTTTTAATCACTTTGCTGTGTATTAGAATACTGATGTGTCACTAGCATCCAGTAATTGTAGAAAGTTTTCATTGTATGACTTGTACCCTGATAATCAGTGATCCAAACCATGGGTCTCTTTTATTAAGACTAAAAGATATAAAATTATTTGTATTGCCAATGACAACTAGATCTTCAGTACTACTTTTCTTGTCCAAGTTGGAAAACCAAATTAAGGAATTAGATTATTACAGCAGGAAACATTTTTTTAAACCATGCAAGAATTACGTTTTGCATTATATAATTTGGAAGACAAAATAACCCTTTGATTATATCTTGGTTCAGAATCGGTACATTGAAAGACATTGTGGTTTCCTGGTGTTGAAAACATAAATGGGTTGTGCATACATAATAGATATTAAAGGACAAGTTCAAAAATGAAAAGCAAAAAGTGCCTAGTCCTTCCACGACACTTAACTGTGCCCTTGTGTGCTTACCACCTTCAATGGCTGCATCCTTCTTACATTTTCTACAACTCAGGAGGTAAAATCATAGTGCTGGGCTGCCCTGCACCTCCACGTTATTGTCTCAGACTATAACAGGAGTCAGGACACACCCATACTGCAAGAGCAACTAATGCAGACACGGGCAGCAACTACATTTTTTTAAACAGCTAGGCTGCTAGACAGCGTGGGAGATTTCAGTTATGTAGGCAGATAAGTTAAGGATATTGAGAAAGGTGGGCATATTTGTATACATTTAGAAATGTGTCCTTTTAAAAAAGCAGTTGTAATAAAATAGATTTGTAAAAGTGATTTTCTCGAATCATCTTTCAGGGCAGCATCCAAGAGGTAGGCTCCTCCTTCCTCCTGAAACAGGAAACACATTAGTCCACCATTATAAATTTGTTAGCCTTACCTGCGTGCCTCAGTTGTTTTGTGTTATCTCTGGAACCACAGGAGCTGCAAAAACGTTTATTTTCCAAGTCTCTGTACTTGTTGCAGGAGACTCCCTGTCTAGCATCCCATCCAACCCAGCAGGCCTTGGGAGGGCGAGCAGGGGCAGCAATTTGAGCAAATCACTCTGAATGAGATTTCACCCCTACAGAGGGGTCTGCAACCATCCCCCCAAGCTGAAACGCATGCACTGGCATTTTCCCCTGGATACCGCTCTCTTTGCTGGTGGAGGCACCAGTCTGCTGCTAGCATCTGACCACCAATCATCTGTGAGCAGCAGCTGTGCACAGCCTCTCTCCCGCTGGTCTGGCCACCTGTCCGCCCGCCCACTTGCCGCCGCACCACCGCGAATGGCGACCACTGCACTCCGCAGTCTGTCTCGGCTCATCTCCCTCATGGAGGCCCCACAGGGTGTACCAAGATGGCGCAGATGCCAGAAACATCATTTCCGGTCACGCGGTTCTGGTCGACGGACATTTTTCTGAAGACTGGAAGCCTTCTAAGGAAAGAATAGAGCGTGGCATCTCCGGTGATGTCATTTCCGCCGGCAGCACGAATTTAGAGAAAAAAGGACAAAAAAAATCTGCGGAAGTCCCCCTCCCTAATGGAAAGCCAAGAAGGAGACACCAGCAGGAGCGGCATGTGCAGGTATGTCCACCAACCTGCACAGGGTCAGCCGGGGGGTGGAGCCGGAGCTTATGCAGGAAGCAGTTAAAAAGGTCCCACTAAACAGAGGACACTGGTGGCTGACCATGTTTGATGCTTCTCCACCCTGCCCTGCAGATCCTGCAAGCCAGGACAGCTCCAAGGTAAGCCAGAGTACTCTGGAGTCACCTCTGTCTTCACCTCACTACAAACTTGTCTATTTACATGCAGTTTGGCAACCGCCTGAATCACAGGGACCTTTGTGCTTGATTTCAGGCAAGGCCCCAGAGTGAAGAAAAGTGAAAAACAGCAACAAAGCATGCACTTCGTGCGGCCACCGTTTTCCTTCTGACTGGAAAAAACCTTTATGCCAAAAATGCATAGACAAGATGGTGGCCAAAGAATCGTAAGGTTACCTTAAAGACCTACTCAGCTCTTTGAAAAAAGAAATAAAGAGCACCATGGCACCACTACGCTCAGTAATTGAGAAGCTAGAGACACCGGCAAGTGCCAGTAAAACTAGTACCCCATCTACCAGCGGGACATGCGTCCCTTCGGGTGGCAGGGAGCAGGCAGAGTGGCAAGAGGAAGATTATGATAAATCTGAGCAAGGATCTGAGGATGGCCTATGCTTAGACTCTGAGGAGGAAGATCCGGCATCAGAGGGCATCTTATTCCCCTAAGAAGATACGGACAGTCTCCTAAAAGCTATAGTTGACAGGCTGGGCATCAAATAACAAAAAGCCGTAGAACTACACGACAAATTGTATAAAGGACTACAGCCCAGGAAACCTAGAACATTTCCTGTACACCAAACTCTTAAAGACATCATCAAAAGAGAGTGGGAAGAACAAGAGGAAAAGCTCTTCATACCAGCATCGGTTAAATGCAGATATCCATTTGCAGAGACAGACACCAAAACCTGGGCTAAATGCCCCAAAGTGGATGCCTCTTTAGCAAGAGTCACAAACAAATCCAACTTAGCTTTTGAAGATGCAGGTATCTTAAGCAGCCCACACCTTACTAATTTGGTTGACCCAGCTACAAGAATTACTGGAAAGTGACACACCAAGAGAAGAATTAATAAGAACCATCCCCACACTGAACAGAGTGGCAGCTTTTCTAGCAGATGCCTCAGCTGAAACCGTGAGACTACCTTCAAGGGCCACAGCTCTAGTGAACTCAGCCCGCAGAGCCCTGTGGCTGAAGTCATGGGAATGTGATATCCCTTCCAAGAACAGACAATGCAGAATCCCATTCACATGAGATCTGCTATTCGGGCCTGACCTAGAAACAGTGCTAGACAGGACTGCAGCAAAAAACAAGGGGTTCCCCAAACCAAAAAGAAGCAAGGGAAGGCACCCTTTTGGCAATTCAAAAAATGTAACAAGCTGGGAGCAAAGAAGCGCTGGGGACAGCAAAACAAAAAAGGCAAGGATGAATTCATCCTCAAGCCTCCTAACCCAAAATAACAAAAAACAATGACAGGTGGGGGGCACACTCTCAGCTTTTGCCCACTAGGGTTAAGACAACAAGGCATTGGCATCATACCTAAAAGATTTACTGTTCTTTGCGGATTCAACAGAGACCCTAGAGACCAACCTTCGCACAAGTATGTCCTATCTACAAAACCTGGGGTGGATAATTAATACAGAAAAATCGCAGCGGACCCCAAGCCAGAGAGTTGTGTACTTGGGTTATGCACTGGACTCCAGACTAACCAAAACCTTCCTAATGGAGGCAAAAAATGAAAAAGATCACACAGACAATAGCCTCTCTAATGGGGGCCAACTCTATCACGATCAGACAAGGAATGGCAGTGCTAGGACTGATGATGTCTTCAATCCCAGCCATCACCTGGGTGAAGATTCACATGAGACCTTTACAGAATTTCTATTCTGTCCCAGTGGGATGGCAACCACTCATCCCTAGACACGTCCATTTCTGTTCCAAACTCAAACAAATGCTCGAGTAGTGGCTCAACCTGCTCCGATGCATTGAAGGGTGCAGATGGGCTCAATCCAACCCTGTCAGGATTACCACAGATGCCAGCGCCCTAGGTTGGGGAGCACACATGGAAGAGCTGTGCACTCAGGGGAAATGGAACTCCAAATGGTCCCAAGCCTCCTTGAACATGAGGGAGCTAAAAGCTGTGGAAGAAGCATTAAAAGCCTTCCAACCAGTGATACAGGGGAGAGACATACTGTAAGGGTTCAATCAGACAACACCATGATGGTAGCATATCTAAACAGGCAAGGGGGGACAAAATCCCAAAGCTTAATGAGGCTGACGGAAACAACTCTGTTATGGGTAGAAGCAAACATAACATCAATATCAGGCATCCCCTGAAAGGAACGGACAATATGCTGGCAGACTTCCTGAGCTGGAAGACTATAGAACAGACAGAGTTGTCACTAAACCAAGCAACCTACTCATACATCACGCAAACATGGGGGGTACCCAAGGTAGATCTGTTTGCCTCCAAGACAAACACAAAATTACCAACGTTCGTTTCACTGGATCCCACAGATGGCAACAGCGGAGTAGATGCTTTCAGCCAAAGCTGGGGATGGCAGTTGTGTTATGCATTCCCTCCAACTGCCATAATACCAAGAGTGAATAAAAAAATCAAGGCAGAGAAAGCAACAGTGATACTCATAGAACCGTACTGGCCCCAAAGAGCATGGTTCAGCCACTTGAAGAACCTCAGCATCTAGCCACAACTGACACTGCCGGACCTTCCAGATCTCTTATCACAGGGACCTGTCAACCATCCGAACCACAGAATCCTGAAGCTTTCAGCTTGGTTACTGAAAGGGTAAGACTACAAAACAAAAGGTTGTCAGGCAGAGTGATCAACACCATCCTAGACAGCAGGAAACCCGTGACTAGAGCAATCTACGAGAAAGTGAGGAAAAAAATTGTATCCTGGAATAGAAACAAACAGATTCCCGACAGAGGGATAATCCTGATGATTCTGGATTTCCTACAGGAAGGAGCAGACAAGAACATCTCTCAGAGCACGCTTAAGGTACAAGTAGCAGCACTCTCCTGCTTCATGGACACCAGACTTGCAGAGTATGCCCTGATAAAGTGATTCCTAATGTCAATAAACAGAGCTAGACCTACAAAAATTGACAGAACTCCCACATGGGATATGTCCACAGTGCTCAGAGGGTTTCTCTCTCCCCCATTCGAACCGATGGAAGACAGCTCAGACAAAAATCTTACTCTAAAAACAGCACAGTGGCCCTGGTATCGACCAGAAGAGTGAACGAAATCCAATCGCTTTCCATGATGGAACCATATTGCCTGATACAAACAGACAAAATAATCCTCTCGCCAGACCCGGCTTTTCCATAGGTTTCCATAGGACCCAAAATGTCATCATCCCATCGCTTCCAAAAGTTATGGTCAGCAGGAAAAGAGACACAATAAGCTAGATGCAAGAAATACAGTTATAACATACCTCGAGAGAACGAAGGATTGGCAAGGAACTACCTCGCTATTCATCCTCTATGCAGGAGCCAACAAAGGAAAACAGGCATCAAAAAACACGATCAGCAGATGGATAAGAATTGCCATACAGACGGCCTATGAGGCACCAAACCTCCCCCCTCAAAGCGGGATCAGAGCACACGCAACCAGAGCTTCGGCAACCTCAGTCACAGAGAAAGCAGGGGCAACTTCGGAGCAGATCTGCAGGGCAGCGACATGGTCGAGGTTCAGTACTTTCGCAAGGCACTATTGTATGACCAGCTGTCTGACCAAGATCAGGCATTTGGTCGCAAGGTGCTCCAGTCTTTATCCCCACCCTAGTAAGTATTGCTTGATACATCCTCTCGGATGCTGCCCTGGAAGTCGATTCGAGAAAACAGAGTTAGGCACCTGGTAAATCTTTTTCTAAGAAGTCTTCCAGGGCAGCACTAGTTCCCACCCTAAAGCGATAATACCAGATATAGTGGGGAAGCTTTAGTTTACCGAGAGTTCCTTTGGTGCTTTAAAGCGGGGGTCCACCTATCTATCGTTTTTTTTTTTTTTAGTTCATTCACAAACTTTTCTTCTCAGCATTACATACTCACATATTGTGTGTAATATGTCCGCCTGTGTCAGATTTCGTCAGAAAGAATAACTTATATTATTCACTGCAGGCGGTTTCCATCTTCATTGATGGCATTTGAAGCCCACAAGCATTTATTTCCTGGATGTGGTGAATGCTGTGCTCCCAGCATTCACCGCTCGTTCCCGCACATGCTCAGTGGCATCCTGGGAAGCCTGAGACTAGCTCCCAGGAGTCTGGGAGAGGCTAGAAACACGCCTACTCCCACGGGAGGAGAACCAGGAAGTGCAAAGAAGAATAGAAAAATAAAAGGTAATTACGGCAATTTAAATTTTTTTAAACGGCATGTCAGCATCTAGGCAAGGAAGAGAATACATACAGATAGTGTTCAAAATTTGGGTGGAACTCCGCTTTAATATAACTGAGGCACGCAGGTAAGGCTAACAAATTTATAATGGTGGACTAATGTGTTTCCTGTTTCAGGGGGGAGGATGCTGCCCTGGAAGACTTCTTAGAAAAAGAGTTACCAGGTACCTAACTCTGTTTTTGTTTTTTTTATATTTAATTTACAAGCAGGTTTATACCTACCTGCTTTAATGTAATTGCACAGAGCAGCCCAAACCTCCTTCACAGGTATCCCGCCAGTGCTCCTGGCTCTTCCTCCCCAATGAGTGTCCCCATAGGAAGCTGCTTCCTATAGAGTACTCACATGGGCTTGGCCCTGTCCCCCATTCCCTCATCACTGGCTTTGATTGGCAGCAGCTGGAACCACAGCAAAGCCTGTGAGACCAGCAATTGAAGAGAGAGAAGAGCTGCAGATGTGCACATTGCTGGATTGAATGAGGGCTCAGGTAAGTAAAAGAAGGGAATGAGGGGGATACTTATCGCTAATCATTTTTTACCTTAATGCAAGGAATGCATTAAGGTAAAAACTGTTTAAGCTTTGAACCACTTAACCCTTTCACCGCCAGGTCCATACATCGTACAGACCTAAAGGTGGGGGCCCCCCCACTTGTGCACTCCCTTATGCTTACCAGGCTCCGCTTGCCCATCGGCAGGCCCGGGACAGTCATGGTGGGTGCCAGCAGGTAGAGGGGAAGGAGAAGACTGGATACATGTCTGCTCTCCTCCCCTTCTTGCAGTGACCCGGAAAGCGGCATCTCTGACGTCACTTTTGGGTCACGTTCTCTGTGTCCCCGGCTCGCTTTGCCGGTGTAGGATGTTTTGCAATGCGATCTGCTTTGTAAAACATTCAGTGAAATACAGGGAAGACATGCAGGGTGTTTTAGATCCTGCATATCTCAATAAAGAGAACCTGTCACCAAAAAATCATCACATAGGGGACTGTTTGTCCCCTATGTGATGAAATTCTGTGATATTATGCAGACTACATACCACACTGAGCTTCCCAGTGAATGGCTGCGTAGCCGGGGCATGTCAGGACAAGTGTGATCATTGGAGGAGAGCATGCAGAGTTTTGTTTTCCTGAGGGGAATGCATACACAACAGAAGTTGGATGCAAGCAACTATGATGGGGAAAGGAAGATGCATACATTCACTCCTGGCCTGTATTGATCCAACCCTGGTCAGACAGAACAGGAAAAATTGGGCATGCCAGGCGGTACACACAACAACCAAGACCCCAGCATCCCTTCCTCTCAAACCAACAGAAGAAAGCCATACAATTAAGCAATCACAAAAACCAAACCATCAGTATGGCTGTACAATTGCAGTGAACAAAGAACGACAAACAATTGGAAGATCACCATTACACATATCTAAGTAACAGGGGCCACACATGCGAAATAAATAAAATAAAATAATAATAAGTAAAATAAAGACCATATAATCACCAATGCAAATTTTACAGAAATTACATAGTATATAGAATGTCCACAAAATACAAAGTGTACAAACTATACCGAATACAAAAAAAAAAAAAAAAAGAGAAAAAGGGAAGGGGTAGTTAAGCAGGGGAGGGAACAAGGGAGCCAGAATGACTAGTATGTGAATATGTATACATCATGTGGTGACCCATTTTTTATCACCTATGCATACATTCAGGCCAGGGGGAATGTATGCAGCTTCCTTTCCTCATCCAGGTTGCTTGCATCCCAATTCTGCCCGGCCTCATGTGTATTGGTGGCATGATGATGCATGACGTCATCCCACTTTTTTGGGGCAGGATTGCGCCGCTTTGCGGGGGACCCCTCCCGAGCACTGTTCTTGGCATGTCCTCTTTAGGTGGCATCTTGGCACTGGTGCATGGCTGAAGGCATTTACGCTGATGCCCTAATTGCTCCCTTTTCCTCCTCTCCAGTTTTCTTTTCCCTCCCACATGGAAGGTACTATTTAAGCTTTTATTCCCCCATTGATCAGCCTCTGCTATGTGCGGACTGATTGTGGTCTCTTGTTAATACTCTTAAAGTGGAACTAAACCCACCTATCCTTTTCAGCAAAGGAAACTGCCATCTTGGCCTCTGTTTAATCTACAACTGCCATGATACTGCACATGTGATTAGTTATGACACCAGCCATTGGATGGTTTGACAGGTTGGTTGAGAGCACAACCAATTGGAGTGTTACATTTCCGGCAAGTTCCGGATATGTAACTGTTTTTTTTAAACCGCTAAATGGGTGGATTTACTTCCACTTTAACTCAAGGTAACACACTGATATGCTGTTTTTGATGCCTAGGTCCTCTGCACATTGAAGGTATGGAATTGGAGGATTTGTAAATATTGTCTAACAACTTAATGGTTTTGGGAGTGTGACTACTATCAACATTTTCAGTTTCCCTTGTATTAAATGACACACTTGTGCATATATAATCCTTTATTATCCGTTGAGGGAATGTGTTTTTTTTTTTTGTTTTTTTTTTATTAAATCCATATGGGGCTTTGTGCCCCCCTCCCCCTACTTGTTTGAATTGTACATCAGACCATTATCATTATCCCCGTATTCACAGATACCTGTGGCTGTGTGCTGGCAATGTCAAGGCCTCTTTTGCCCCTACTGTGGTCCTTGCGAGTTTACATTTGGTCGCTGCTCTACCCCCTTGTCTCTCAATACAGGTGCTGTCATGCAGTCATCCTAGTAAGCAGGATCTATTGTGGCTCTACTGTTCATGTGCATTTATATGGTTGCTTCTTGTAAGTATCAGTAGCAGCCAATAATATGATTTGCTATAATGACACATATGTACAAAATTTATACTTTTTGATGTCATTAATAGTTCTTATGCATCTATGTTTGAGAAGTGCAAATAACCATCATCTCCCCTGAGGAAGGACTGAAACATGCTGGGCATCATCAAGGAAATGCATTTGGGTTGATCTTGCCCTCTGCAATGCCAGCCTTTTAGATACATCTGATGGTTACAGGGTATAACATTAGCATGATATAACAATGCATGTACTGATATTTTTTTGAAATGTCATTTTATTAGCACGTGTCCTTTTTATGAATTGTTTTTATAATAAAAGTATTACCTTTTAATCACAGTTTGATATGTGGTTCTGCCTCCATAGTCCCTGAGGGGTTATGATTCACAAAATGCACAGATCTTTTTGTCTTAGTGATATTTAGGAGGTTGGCAGAAAGATTGATACCACACTCTACCCTCTACACTGTTTTTTCATTCCTTTACTAGAGATGCAACAAAGTTAGGGGAATTTAGTTCTCAGACAGTTGTCCCCAAAAAAAAGTGTCCCGATGTGAAAGATTACTCTCAGCTTTTGTTCTAGTCATAACCTAAAATGTGGGATTTCCTAATATTTTTAGTCTTGATGACAGCATTCAGTTTGAGCTAGCATCAGATCTTCATTGTGAACACCTTGAAGTAGTCAAAACTCGAGTGAACAGAACTGTTGCAGGCTTTATTGGCGTTTTATACAGGTTTATTTGCTAATGGCAATAGGCTGTTCATTTTGCAAGGAAATTTCCCTTCACTTAGTTAATAAGGTGAAGCTCTTCTGACTTCCACCATCCAATCAAATTTTTTTTTTTTTTTTTTTTCTTGCGCGTGCCTGGCATTTCTTTGCAAAGTGAATCTTTACCACATTCACTTTAACCCCATGATGTCTCCACTACATAGAACGAAATAAGGCATACAGCAGCACATATACATTGGCTGCTTTGCTCCCCTCTGAGTTTGAGAAATCCTACAGGCTTTGCAAATCTTTCATGAAAAAAAAAAAAAAAAAAAAAAACTTGGCAGAGGTAGTATAAAAGCAGAGAAAATATATTTCTTACAAAATTGTGTAAAGGGTGTTTTAAATATAGGAATTCTCCCTTTTAGGCAGTAGGTTCCCTTGCCAGCCAATCAAAGCATTTAAAAACATTATAAAAGTTACATAATAATGACTGGACAACTTCAATAGTAACGCCTCTCATATATTTGTTTTTTTCACTTTAGCACATATGACAAAATCATACATATACCTATAGCTTGACTGATTAATCAGCTGTAAGGCATTAAAATGAAAAACAAATTGGTACATAGAAAAATCCTAAAAGAAAAAAAAAAAATAAATCATCGTGCAATCTATTACAGAATTGTGTTTATTCTATTGCAAGATAAAAGCATTCTTTTTTTCAGTTAAGCAAAATACAAACAACTTAACTGCTGCTATCAGAACTCATAAAAAAGTATAAAACAGCATAAAAACACAATAAGCGATGTAGCAATTAATGGTTCTGTAACCAGTGTTACATTAAAGCCTTATTTATGAAAACATTTTACAACAAATTATTTAAAACATACAACTCAGAAAGAAAATATATACACCTTACATAGGGTACCCTTTTTAAATATTTTACTGATCATACAGTACTTTGTAGCATTTGTTAACTTTAGCTCTTAGAATATCCGTTTATTAAGTGCATCACCCTTTGAAAAATACATTATTTTAATAAGAAAAGGGTCACTTAAGCACGGTATATTCACATTTGTTTTCAAATTTATATGAACATGTTGGGACACCAAACCAATCAATATACTGTTACAGTGTATCGGAAACCCACATTTTGGTTGCTAATGATAGTTTTTTTCTTAATTTAGTATAGATTAAAAAAAAAGGAAAAAAATAAGAGCTTTGGCAATAATTTGCAATTTACATCAAATGACAAAAATGCCATTAACTACATATGTAATACGAATGCTCTTGAATGATTATCACTCTACAGGTAGTTACAGCTGCGTGTTTGGCCCTTGTTGATTTTCCAGTGCTGACAATGCACCAACGTCCTTCAAAGTATCTTATGGCATGCTAAGGTCAACTCCTACTTTTCATAGTCATCTTTAGTGATTTTCCTGTTGGGTTTTCAGAGCGTACAATTCACATATTTTAGGAAAAGCTTTAATAAATTAAAAAGGATCCAAGTGAAAAAGAAAAAAGGGCAGCTTTCTTTAGTTTCCAGAGAGCTAGTTAAGAAGATACTAAAATATGATACAGGTTCCATTGTTCTTTATTGCCTATCTAATAGACATTTAGGAATTTCACCTGGTCTGTTACGCATTCTTGCGTAACACTTTTAGACAATTTACAGCTTATAAACCTTCTCTTAAAGAGATGAATATATTTGCGATGAGATCGCGGGAGGATTAAAAAATACTGACTTGGGACAGGACTTGAGTCTGTGCCTGGGACTGTATCAATGGCTGGTGGTGTTGGGATGCAGGAGGAGGGCTACTGATATGTGGAATGGGTGATGCTATTTGGGTAGGTACTCCCGGCTGGGAAGGAGCAGGTGATTGCTGCTGTGGAGACATTTGAGACTGATGCTGAATGTGTTGCATTTGCTGTTGCTGCTGTATCTGCTGAAGATGTATATGCTGCAACTGCTGCTGCATTTGTTGTTGTAGCTGCTGCTGCTGCTGTTGTTGAAGCTGCTGCTGCATGTGATGCTGAAAATGCTGCTGCTGCATTTGCTGTTGGATCTGCTGGTGCATTTGGTGCTGATGAAGCTGCTGTTGCTGCATTTGCTGCAACTGCTGCTGCTGCAACTGTTGGAGGTGATGCTGCTGGCTCTGCAGGGAGGGGCTGACTTGAGAAGATGGAGTGGCAACCATAGGTGAACCCATGGAGCTCATTATAGGAGTTCCCATGTTTGATGGCATGTTTGGTGCAATGGTAACTGAAGTAACAATCTGGCTAGATGGTAGTCTCATGTTTAAAGGTTTAGGCGCAATCGCCCTTGGGAGCGATTGCTGGAGGTTTTGGGCTGCCACAGATGCAGATGCATGTTGGGATAATGAAGAGTTGAGAAGAAGAGAAGATGAGAGGTTGGTTGATGCCAGTGTTTGCTGAACAGAGCGAATTGTCTGAGCTTCTGCAGATTCAGCTGCAGCCTGAAACACAAATGAAGCAAAACAGATAGTAAAATCTCTGTATTGTTATACAATGTATATACAATAATTCAATAGTGTGATATCAGAGGATTCTGAAATGTACAGTAAATAGTACATACAGTAGTTATAAACAAATTACATCCAGACGTGTTAACACTATACAATTGCAATAACTAATTTCTTTTCCATATAACCTGGACTAGTAAACTAGCCATCAAGGCATTTGCCAGAATTACTAGTAAATCTGTGCCATGCAGAAGCCCACGCTTGTGGGAGTTTGTACGGCTATCTTAGGATGCAGCGGTATGGCATAGTGATGTTACCAGTGCCTTACAGGTAAGTATTTTTTATTTTTATATTTTTCTTAAAACACTGAAACTGAAAATACAATGGTTTATGTACTGTTTTTTACCGATCTGTGGGGCAGTCATCTAAGCAGACCTTCCATTTTTATGGAAGATACACATGTATAAAAAATGGAACCCGTATTAAGTCATTCAACACAAAAACTGATGATTTTTTGGTACTATTTTGCATACATTTATTATGCATCCTTATTTATTATGTTCAGGACCAGACAACACAATTCATTATTTCTTTTTAACCATGTAAATGTAAAATACTGTAAAAATAAATGGCCAGAAAGTATAGAAAGCAACATTATTCTTCAAGGTGTTTTTTAAGGCTCGAGTATTAGATTAACCTGCATAGGCTCTGTTGTGAATAGACCTGAATAGCAAGATATCAGATTATAAATGCAGCTGGTTGAGTCAGGAGAGACACAAGCCACTCTTCATCCAAACAATGAGATGATGATCAACTGTATTTGTAATATTAAACAAAAAAAGACAAGCGCAGAGGCAGGATTAAATTTGCTTTTTGGAATTTCCAGAATGCTCTGCAAACTTAGTTTAAAAAAAAATACAAATGTTTTATACAAATAATGGAAAAAAAGAAAAACATCTAAATATATAAACTCTAAAAAAAGTAATAACTATTATTAACCACTTCAGCCCAGGAAGAATTTGCCCCCTTAAGGACCAGGCCATTTTTTGCGATACAACACTGCGTCGCTCTAACTGACAATTGCGCAGTCGTGCGGCGTTGTACCCAAAAAAAAAAGAGCTTTTTGTTGGTGGTATTTGATCAACTCTGCGCTATAAACAAAGAGCGACAATTAAAAAAAAAAAATACTTTTTTGCTATAATACATATCCCAAAAAATCTATATATAAAAAAAAGTATTCATCAGTTTAGGCCGATATATATTCTTCTACATATTTTTGGTAAAAAAAAAAAAATATATATATTGCAATAGATGTTTATTGATTGGTTTGTGCAAAATGTATTGTGTCTACAAACTATGGGATAGATTTAGGGACTTTGATTTTTTTTTTAATTGTTTTTACTAGTAATGGTGGCGATCTGTGATTTTTAGTGGGACTGCGACATTGCGGTGGACAAATCAGACCCAAAATTACACTTTTTGGGGACCAGTGACATTATTACATTGATCAGTGCTATAAAAATGCACTGATCAATATAAAAAATGACACTGGCAGGGAAGGGGTTAACACTAGGGGGCGATCAAGGGGTTAACGGTATTCCCTAGGTGTGTTCTAACTGCAGAGGGTATGGGCTGCCAGGGACATGACAGAGATCACTGGGAACCGTAGATCTCTGTCATGTCTCCTGTCAGAATGGGGATCCGCCTTGTTAACAAAGGCAGATCCCCATTTTGCCTCTGAACTAGGTGATCGCAGGACGCCGGCAGACATTGAGTCCACCAGACTGGCAGGCATGCTCCTGCAGAGTACAGCGAGCGTGCGCCCACTATCCTGCCTGTGCGAGCCGCCGCACAGCTATGGCGATTTGCGCAGGAGAGCTGGCCTGCCATTAAACGGCAGCTGGTGGGCAAGTGGTTAAAGCAGTATTAAACCTAAAACCAAAAATGTAATATATTGCTTACCAATCATAAGGCATGGTGGCTGCATCTGTTTTTGAAGCCAAACTCCAGCTCACATTTTATAAGCAGTTATAGCAAACAGTTTGTGTTTAGGACAAAGGTTTTACATAAATAAAAAAAGCTGATTATTATAAACACCTATGTCAGTGTTAGGCCCCTTTCACACAGGGTTTTCACTGCTCCACTTGCTCAGCGGGGATCGCTCCGTTGATCCCCGCTGAGCTGGCAGATGACAAGTCCGTCTCTGCACTCTGTGCTATCCCTTATTCTTACAGCACTAAATCACTTAAATAACACAAAAAAGTATATAAAGAAATATTTAAAGTGGTTGTAAACTCTCCCCCACAACTTTGTCCCATGTAAATCAGCATAAAAAACCCTAATGAACACTGCTTGTAGATATCTCCTTACCTGCTTAGTATTGTTGTAATCCTTTATGTTCTTTAGAATGACGTCACTGAGCATGCCCAGATCTCCCCTGATTTACGGCACACTCTGTGTACTAATCTATCTATTATCAGGACTTCCTACGGCACACCACTGCAATCCCAGGAGACTTCATAATCACTCAGAGCTTCCTCCTACACCCCATGTGACATCACATGGAATGTAAACCAGGGCATCGGACAGCATTACTGTAGCCTTATCAGCTAAAGCTGATAAGACTGACACAGGCAAACACTAGATTATCGGCACAAGTAAATACTATAAAATAAAACAAGTCAGCTATTAGCAGGGAAGCAGGGTTGCCATAGAAATGTTGGATTAAGAAGGAGGCTTGGTTAACAGTACAGGAAGTGCTCAATGTATGGGCGGAAATACACTCCACTGTGGACTCAGAAAACAATACTTAAGATGGTGCTGCCTAACCCCTGGAAACAAGTTTTTTAAAGTTTCTTTAAACAGTAAGTAATATGCAATTTGAGCTGGATTACAGTGGCTATAGTTTGATAATTACTTATTATAATGGACTAAATGAAAAGAAGCATCAGAGTGGGAGAGTTTACTTCCTCTTTAAGAGATTTAGCACCATATACTGTAAATAAAAGAAAGCCTCTTAACGCTCATCTGTTGAAGGGTTATTACAGCAGCTTTTTCTCACAAAAGTGAGTACTCCCCTCACGTTTTTTGTAAATATTTTATTATATCTTTTCATGTGTCATTGAAGAAATGACACTTTGCTACAATGTAAAGTAGTGAGTGTACTGCTTGTAAAACATTGTAAATTTGCTGTCCCCTCAAAATAACTCAACAGACAGCCATTAATGTCTAAACTGCTAGCAACAAAAGTGAGTACACCCCTAAGTGAAAATGTCCAAATTAGGCCCAATTAACCATTTTCCCTCCCCGATGTCATGTGACTCATTAGTGTTACAGGTGTAAAAGGGGAGCAGGTGTGTTAAATTTGGTGTTATCGCTCTTGTCCTGTGGTCTGATGAGACCAAGATGAACTTATTTTAACTTATTTGAATCAGATGGTGTGTGGTGGAAACCAGGTGAGGAGTGCAAAAGATAAGTGGGCCTACAGTCAAATATGGTGGTGGGAGTGTCATGGTCTGGGGCAGCATGAGTGCTGCCGGAACTGGGGAGCTACAGTTTATTGAGGGAACCATGGATGCCAACATGTACTGTGACATACTGAAAACTGAAGCAGAGCATGAACTCCTCCCTTTGGAGACTGGGCCGCAGGGCAGTATTCCAACATAACAACCTCAAGCACACCTCCAAAACAAACTTTTCCTTGCTAAAGAAGCTGAGGGTAAAGGTGATGGACTGGCCAAGCATGTCTCCAGACCTAAACCCTATTGAGCATCCTCAAACAGAAGGTGGAGGAGCGCAAGGTCTCCAACATCCACTAGCCCCGTGATGTCATCATGGAGGAGTGGAAGAGTACTCCAGTGGAAACCTGTGACACTTTGGTGAACTCCTTGCCCAAGAGGGTTAAGACAGTGGTGGAAAATAATGGTGGCCACACAAAATATTGACATTTTGGACCCAATTTGGACATTTTCACTTAGGGGTGTACTCACTTTTGTGGCCAGTGGTTTAGACATTAATGGCTGTGTGTTGAGTTATTTTGAGGTGACAGCAAATTTACACTGTTATACAAGCTGTACACTACACTTCATTGTAGCAAAGTGTAATTTCTTCAGTGTTGTCACATGAAAAGATATAGAAAAAAAATTCACAAAAATGTGAGGGTGTACACACTTTTGGGAGATACTGTATAATATTTGACTTTGGGCTTTTCACACTATGTAGTGCGGAGTGGGGGTTTATATAATTATGTCAGTCAAATGGTTTGTCTCATCCTTCTGCTACAACTTCAAGATAGCTTGTTCTTTTGGAAAACAACAGTCTTGCTGGCCAGATCACCAGGAGAAAATAAGGGAAAGAAAACCTAGGAAAAAAAAAAAACAAATGCAGCCACCACATCTAAGAATTGGTAAGCTGTATTATAATAAAATGTTTGCCTTTTGCTTTATTACGGATTTAATGGCCATAATTTAACATGCAGGTCACATATATTTTACTGATGTTGTGACACAAGAAAGTCAGTGATCCATAGAATAATATACAATACACTGTACAAAATAATTTATTAGATGTAAAAGCTGAAAATAAATCAGACCAATTTAGCATGGAAACAGGTCAAGAGCACAGTGCAGCAATCGATTAGATTGCATTTTAAATTAATCAGACTTCAGTGAAGAGTAACCTGATTGGCTGAACTGTTCATTTTTGTTTAGCTTCAGCATTAGGTAAACTAAAAACAACAATGACTGCTGTCAGTAATTCACAAAAAAGGATATAATGTAAAAATATTTAACCACTTCAGCCCAGATTTACCCCCTTAAGTACCAGGCCATTTTTTGCGATACGGCACTCCGTTGATTTAACTGACAATTGCACAGTCATGCAATGTTGTACACAAACTAAATTTATGTCCTTTTTCCTCACAAATAGAGCTTTTTTTTTTGGGGGGGGGGGTATTTCATCACCTCTGTTTTTATTTTTTGCGCTATAAACAAAAAAAGACTGACAATTTTGAAAAAAAAAAAAACAATGTTTTTTTTACTTTTTGCCATAGTAAATATCCAGAAAAATAAATAAAAATGTCTTCAGCAGTTTAGGCCAATATATATTCTTTTACATATTTTTGGTAAAAAAAAAAAAAAAAAAAAAAATCGCAATAAGCGTATATTGATCATCAGGAACAGCAGCTCTCTCTTGCCTGCCACACACATTGGCTCCGGCGTCATGCCTCCAGGGGTACGCGCGTGCCTGCATTTTTCTTAAAGCGTCTGATGTACACTTATGGCAATTTGCGCAGCCGCACCAACCTGCCTCAGTATGATGATGGCGGCTGGTTAGCAAGCAGTTAAAGATTAAGTTCACCTTTCGTAAAACATATCACATCCATACTGCTCAGTCTGAGGCTGTGGAACTCGGTGTAAGTGGAGCTGGTATAAGTGGGAGTTAAAAACCAGGGTTAGAGTGAACAAGTCTTGCTTTTTGTTTGCTGGGTTTGCTGGGTTGCATTTTTGGGGCTTTTCCTTTTAGTTTTTCATTTGCCTTTTTCTGTCACTTTTTAAATAGCTTTTTTTTTTTTTTTTTCTGCTTCCTTCAGTCTATCAATTAAGGGGGTGGTTAATTGCTCACAGGTGCCTATTTAACTGGGTGTAGGACTCAGTCTGAGCGTGCTCAGTCTGAGGCTGTGGAACTCGGTGTAAGTGGAGCTGGTATAAGTGGGAGTTAAAAACCAGAGTTTAAAACAGGAGGTTATAACAGGGGTCATAGTACCTGTGTAGTGTGAGTATCTGAGTGTTGTCTGAGTAGTGTGTGTGGATCGTTAGTACTTGTGTATTGTGTACTGTATACTTGAGTATTGCGAGTGCACGTAGGTCTGCGACTGTTCTGCGATTGCACGTAGGTCTGTGAGTACCTGTGTATTGTCTTGTTGTGTACCTGTGTATTGTCTTGAGTATTAGTGCCAGGAAGCTAGCGGTTAGGTAATTTGGACAGGGTAAAATCCCCAAATCCTCACTAAATTTAATAGGTACGATGCCCGGCGGGTGTGGAGAGGCGACTCTTTGTACGTCTTGCGGCATGTATGCGTTCCTTGATCATCCGATCGAGGGCGAATACTGCTGTGCAAAATGTAAGCACATCGTTTCCCCGGAAGCCCAGGTTCTGAATCTGGGGAAGCAACTGTCAGCACTGAGAAGTCCCTCCATACTAAAGGTGAGCCAGGAACGTACACGGCAGGTGCTGGCAGGGGCCAGCACAGAGGCGGGTGGAGACAAAGAGGTGCAGGCACTAGCAAAGAGTAAATGGGTGACAGTCAGGAGGGGTAGAGGGGGAATTGCCAGAGAGGCCGATCCAGGACTGGAGCATCCCAATAAGTACGCTCCATTGAGTGAAACCAGTCAGGGACCAGCACTGCTGGAGATGAGGGACTCTCCTAGCTGCCAGGGGAAGAACTCCTCCAGTGAGAGTGGGGGGCAGCAAAGGGAAAGGAAAGACAGATTCTGGTGGTAGGGGACTCAATTCTTAGAAGGACAGAGAGGGCAATCTGTAACCAAGACCTGAAGTGCCGAACAGTATGTTGTCTACCGGGCGCTCGGGTTCGGCACATCATGGATCTTGTGGACAGATTACTGGGAGGGGCTGGGGAAGACCCGGCAGTCATGGTGCACGTTGGCACCAATGACAAAGTCAGAGGCAGATGGAGTGTCCTAAAGAACATTTTTAGGGACTTAGGTGCTAAATTGAGGAAAAGGACCTCCAAGGTAGTGTTCTCAGGAATACTACCGGTACATCGAGCCACACCAGAAAGGCAGAGGGAGATTAGGGAAGTAAACAAGTGGCTGAAGAGCTGGTGTAGTAAGGAGGGTTTTGGGTTCCTGGAGGACTGGGCCGACTTCTCAGTCGGTAACCGGTACTATAGAAGGGACAGACTGCACCTAAATGAGGAGGGTGCAGATCTGCTGGAAATGAAGATGGCCAAAAAGTTGGAGGGGTTTTTAAACTAGGTGATGGGGGGAGGGTCCAGAGACAGTGATAGCCAGCACGGAAGATATTCCAGAGGGTAGTATTGGGGGCATTAGTGGTAGGTTAACCAAAGCACAAAAACACAAGGTGAGTATAGTAGTAAGTCCTAGTTGCAATCTTGAAACACCCAATACGAGGACAATATGCGACCGGTCTAAACTATGTGGCATGTTCACCAATGCCAGGAGCATGGCGGACAAGATGGGTGAACTAGAGATACTGTTGTACAAGGAGGATTTGGATTTTGTGGGAATTTCAGAGACCTGGTTCAACAGCTCTCATGATTGGCTGGCAAACATTCAAGGGTATACCCTATACCGCAAGGATAGAGAGGGTAAAAAAGGGGGAGGGATATGCCTATATATCAAGAATAATGTACAAGCGAATGTGAGAGATGACATCACTGAGGGAGCTAGAGAGGAGGTGGAATCCTTATGGGTAGAGCTCCAAAGGGATGAAGCTAAGGGGAAAATAATACTGGGAGTATGCTATGGGTCCCCTAACCTGAGGGAGGAAGTGGAGACGGATCTCCTATCACAAATTGGATTAGCAGCAAGGATGGGAAGTGTTATCATAATGGGGGATTTTAATTATCCAGACATAGCACATTCATTTAAGGCTCGCCAGTCCCTAATGTCTTGCAGGACAATTTTATGGGTCAGATGGTAGACGCACCAACTAGAAATAAAACATTACTGGATCTACTGATTACCAACAATACAGACCTGATCACAGATGTGGAAATACGGGGCAATTTAGGTAACAGCGATCACAGGTCAATTAGTTTCAGTATAAATCACACAAATAGGAAACATGAAGGGAACACAAAGACAATGAATTTCATAAGAGCCAACTTCCCTAAACTACAAACCTTGCTAAAAGGCATAAATTGGGATAAAATATTAGGAACAAAGAATACGGAGGAGAGATGGGTTTGCTTTAAGAGCATATTAAATAAGGGCATTAGCCAATGTATCCCATTGGGTAATAAATTTAAAAGAGCGAACAAAAATCCTGGATGGCTTAACTCCAATGTAAAAATGCATATAAAAGCAAAGGAGAAGGCCTTCAAAAAAAACAGGGTTGAGGGATCATCCTCAGCATACAGACTTTATAAAGAATGCAATAAGAAATGTAAGGGTGCAATTAGGACGGCTAAGATAGAACATGAAAGACACATAGCGGAGGAGAGCAAAAAAATCCCAAGAAATTCTTTAAGTATGTAAACAGTAAAAAAGGGAGGACAAACCATATTGGCCCCATAAAGAATGAGGAAGGACATCTGGTTACAAAGGATGGGGAGATGGCAAAGGTATTGAATTTATTCTTCTCCTCAGTCTTCACGAGTGAATCGGGGGGCTTCAGTAACCAAAACTGCAGTGTTTATCCTCATGACACAACACAGGAAGCACCTCCATGGTTAACAGAGGACGGAATTAAAATTAGACTTGAGAAACTTAACATTAATAAATCACCGGGACCAGATGGCTTGCATCCGAGGGTACTTAGGGAACTCAGTCAGGTGATTGCCAGACCGTTGTTCCTAATTTTTACAGACAGTCTATTGACTGGAATGGTACCAGCTGATTGGAGAAAAGCCAATGTAGCACCAATATTTAAAAAGGGCCCAAAAAACATCCCTGGGAATTACAGACCAGTTAGCCTAACATCAATAGTATGTAAACTCTTGGAGGGGATGATAAGGGACTATATACAAGATTTTAGTAATAAGAACCATATCATTAGCAGTAATCAGCATGGATTCATGAAGAATCGTTCTTGCCAAACCAATCTATTAACCTTCTATGAGGAGGTGAGTTGCCATCTAGATAAAGGAAGGCCCGTAGACGTGGTGTATCTGGATTTTGCAAAAGCATTTGACACAGTTCCCCATAAACGTTTACTGTACAAAATAAGGTCCGTTGGCATGGACCATAGGGTGAGTACATGGATTGAAAACTGGCTACAAGGGCGAGTTCAGAGGGTGGTGATAAATGGGGAGTACTCAGAATGGTCAGGGGTGGGTAGTGGGGTTCCCCAGGGTTCTGTGCTGGGACCAATCCTATTTAATTTGTTTATAAACGACCTGGAGGATGGGATAAACAGTTCAATCTCTGTATTTGCAGACCATACTAAGCTAAGCAGGGCAATAACTTCTCCGCAGGATGTGGAAACCTTGCAAAAAGACCTGAACAAATTAATGGGGTGGGCGACTACATGGCAAATGAGGTTCAATGTAGAAAAATGTAAAATAATGCATTTGGGTGGCAAAAATATGAATGCAATCTATACACTGGGGGGAGAACCTCTGGGGGAATCTAGGATGGAAAAGGACCTGGGGGTCCTAGTAGATGATAGGCTCAGCAATGGCATGCAATGCCAAGCTGCTGCTAATAAAGTAAACAGAATATTGGCATGCATTAAAAGGGGGATCAACTCCAGAGATAAAACGATAATTCTCCCGCTCTACAAGACTCTGGTCCGGCCGCACCTGGAGTATGCTGTCCAGTTCTGGGCACCAGTCCTCAGGAGGGATGTACTGGAAATGGAGCGAGTACAAAGAAGGGCAACAAAGCTAATAAAGGGTCTGGAGGATCTTAGTTATGAGGAAAGGTTGCGAGCACTGAACTTATTCTCTCTGGAGAAGAGACGCTTGAGAGGGGATATGATTTCAATTTACAAATACTGTACTGGTGACCCCACAATAGGGATAACATTTTTTCGCAGAAGAGAGTTTAATAAGACTCGTGGCCACTCATTACAATTAGAAGAAAAGAGGTTTAACCTTAAACTACGTAGAAGGTTCTTTACTGTAAGAGCGGCAAGGATGTGGAATTCCCTTCCACAGGCGGTGGTCTCAGCGGGGAGCATTGATAGCTTCAAGAAACTATTAGATAATCACCTGAATGACCGCAACATACAGGGATATGTAATGTAATATTGACACATAATCACACACATAGGTTGGACTTGATGGACTTGTGTCTTTTTTCAACCTCACCTACTATGTAACTATGTAACTATATTCAGGTGTAACATGTTACGAACGGACCGGCCCCCACGCACCCCCTTTCTCAATCTGACAGCTAGCGGGCTTCTCCCCCCATTAGCTGTCACAATTTAAAAAAAAACGCGCCTGGCTGCGTGACTCATTTACAGTGTTCTGTGAATGGAAAACTACAAGGTCCGGCAGCCTTTGCGGCTTCAGCTTGTAGTTTTCAATGAGTTCTTTTTCTATTCCTGTCAGATTGTATCTGCTTGCCTGTATGGGCACACAGATACACTGACAAATCCTAGTCCTGCGTGGTACCAGTGATCTGTTGATCACTGGTGAAATGCTTTAGAGGCTCCAAAAACAAAAAAATAATAAATGCACTTTTTTTTACCTGCAAAAAACGTTCATTTATTATTTTTTGTTAAAAGGTGAATTTATCCTTTAAGCTCTTATATGTATGTAATTATCAAAATAATAGTCTTTAGGCTATAGGTGCTCAGCCTTTTGAAAAGTGAGGTCCAAGTGCTTTTGTAACCGCCAGTCATGGGATATCAAAAAATTTTGCTGCAACATTAAACATTTTTATTGCCAAAGTAATCTTTACTGTAAATACATACCACACATATACATGTACCATGGGACTAATATACATTTAGGTATATTTGTTTTACTTACCTTGGACACAAGGCTTGCTCTATAGGCTGCAAGGGCTTTTAAATATTCTTTTTTAGCAGCTTCAGTTTTCCTTTTATATACCTTAAAAATAATATTACAATAGCAAGTTTGTATTAATGGAAAATACAGGAAAACCAACATCAAAGTGCAAAATATCAGTTTCTGCATGGTAAAAATTGACATAAGAAGACTGATTTCCTCTTCATTGTGAGGATGTTGTTCACGGAAAAAAATGTGTGAATATTTACATCCACTGTCAAATTGAATAATTGAAGCAAATATTCCCATTATTTTTTTAGTAACAATTGTCAACTCCTTTAGTAAATTGGCCTCCTTGTATGCAACGCTGATACTCCCCTACCATTTAAGACCCTGTCCTGTAGTCAACAGATATATTTTATTCTCCAGTATTTATTAGTGGTAAATACATAATTTGCATACAGAAATGGAATACATATAAGGGGGCTGCTAAAAGTATATTTATTTTGTTCATCGAATGATACAGTGGGGTCTTCGCTATGCCTCAGCTGATTCGACACCAAAGCGAGGCATGACAGGGAGGAGAGCCTCAGAGTTAAAGGATATTGGGGGCCCTATGTTCCATCTAGTCATATGTGAAATATATTTAAATTCTATAAACTTCAATTATATAGCCAAGTACCAGACACCAGCAACAAAGGGTTAATATTGTATTACAATATATCTCTACTGCCTTCTCCAGGGCCTCACTGTTAAGCCAAGTGTAAGTTTTTTTTTCTTTTGAAGTTTGTTTAATCCAATGTTTCTGAACTTCAGTCCTCAAGTACACCCAACAGGTCATGTTTTCAGGATTTCCCTCAGATGAAACGGCTGTGGTAATTACTAAGGCAGTAAAACTGATCAAATCACCTGTGCAAAATAAAGGAAAGCCTGAAAACCTGACCTATTGGGGGTACAGTACTTGAAGACTGGAGTTGAGAAACATTGGTTCAATCCATGAGAAAAGTAAGGGGACTAGGGGAAATAGGGGGACAATGGGGACTTTATATGAAACACATCACTAGGGCAGGCTGAGTCATCAGATGTAAAAAATGTAAATTTATTGATACCACATGAGAAATCCATACCTAAATCAGCATGCTTCAATTAAAGGTAGCAAAAAAGCATCAACAATGTGCATACAACACTTCTTAAAAAGCCTGCTATATCTAGATCATATTCTAGATCACATTAGAATTATATTATGTTCATAATTTATTATTATGGATCAATATGTGATAATTTAAATATTGAAAGAATATTGGGAGATTGCTGTACATTCACATTAGTTTGTGAAATATCTATGGTTAATACTATAACAAAATAGCTCATTAAAAAAAAAAAAAAAATCAGCCAACTCAGTAAAAAACTGAACCCTTTGAAAAGTCACCCAGTTCTGTGAATGACTGTGATTATGTTTTCACTGACTTCCTGCCTGTAGAAGTCTGGCCCTTGCTAAGTATTTTTTGTGCCATTCAACAAAGGCCCAGTTGTTGCACACAGCTACAAATAGGCTTGATTAATCACCATCATTAAATCATAACAGGGGAAGTCTGGTAGAGAGCAGATGTCTTAAAAACGTGTACACAATGCCTTCATGTAACATTAACAGACTCCAAATAATAATTAAAAAAAAAACATTGCCTTGCAATTACAAGGTATTACAGGCCACAAATCTAAATTGTAACAAAGGCTAAAAGTGAATACCTTAAAGTTGTTAAGTATTATATTTTTTAAGTATAAGTTAAGTATTATATTTTTTAAACTACAGATTAGAAACCTCAAACATTGTATAAAGAGTAAAAAAAGTGCCATGCAGTTATTTTATTATGGAGTTTTGACATGGTCATTATCTAGCTTGCAAAATTGAATTTATCATTACTTTAGATTAAGTTAATTTACAAATGCAAAATATATTATTATATATCTCATGCATGAGATGTGTCAGCAAATCATTCATCTGTTTAAGATGATAATTGCATGTGTCCATTAAGAGTTTATCTGTAAGAACGTTTTTAAAAACACAGAGAGCATGCTTTGTGCCTGGGTAGGAGCTGATTGCAAGCGTATGGTTATAAATCACAACCGCCCAAAAGTTATCTGCTTAAAAATGTCATTTATTAAGTGTGTCTTATATATGCCTTTAGTAAATCAACCCCAATTGGTCTCAAGTCTTAGCAGCCCTGTCAATTTAAAAGGAAGAGTACTACTATTATTGACCACAAAGGCAAAATGTTAAAAAAAATACATTACAATCTATATTTTAGGATACCTGTTTTTGCTCTTCTCCAAGGCCATCCCACATAGAAGCCACAATTTTTGACACTTCACCAAAAGTAGCATTGGGATTTTGACCTTTGATTGCTGCTTGAGTGTCCCTAAAAAAGAGAGCATATGCAGACACTGGCTTCTGGGGTTCATTGGGATCTTTCTTTTTCTTCTTTTTTGGGGTCTTGGGTTTCTTCCCAGAATCCGGGGCGGCTCTTTTTTCTCCAATAGTCTAAAGGTTAGAATGGATTTTAGAGAAACAAATATTCACATTTGCACTTCAAATAGCATGTTACATTTTAAGTGCATCCTTTTCTCAAAAAACATTATTTTCCATAAATTATTTCTTACAATGTGGAATTGTTATCTGTCTATAACAATTAGAAATGTAAAAAGGGGGATTAAAACAGAATGTTATACTTCCGGATCAGTTATTTATATTATTTTTGAGAATATTTTTTTTTGCATAATATTTGTGCAGCCATTTTTAAAACACAACTATTCTGGAAAAAAATAAACTTACATTAATTTATGTAACACAAACACAAAATAATGACCATTTTTTTGTAAAATATAAAAAATGATGTTACGCCGAGTAAATAGATATCGAACATGCCTGTGGAATGGAGACATTCATTTATCCATAGTTGACACTTTAAAAGCCTTTACATGTTAGGAGTTTAGAGGTAAATAGGAGGTTTGCTGCTAGAATTATTGCTCTCACTCTGATGTTCGCAATGATACCTCACATATGTGGTGCGAACACCGTTTGCATGCGGGACCTGCGTATGCCTTTATATTTGCACATGAGCATAGGGAGACAGGGGCGCGCTTTAAATTTCTTTTTTAAATTATTATTTTATTTACATTTAATTTTTACACTGCCTCTTAATGTTCATCCTAAAAAAATGTATTGCCATCAGAAGGGGTGAACAACATCCACTGTGATAACACGGGTTGTGACAGGTACTCTTTACTGAGCAATCTGCCAATGTTATTGTAAAATAAAAAAGTCCAAGATAAGTTTGACCAGATGCTTTAGAAGCCAGTAATGGCTTCTAAACTGCAAACCAAAACCACAAGTGATTAAATCCTTGTCTCTTCCGGTTTCATTTGTCAATGAGTGGAGGGGGGTGTGGATGTACCTTCCATTCCTGTGTGTTTAGCTGACCACTCAGATTACAACTACTCCTTCCATGCCATGTAGAAGTGTACAGGTAACCGTAGAGTCACTCGGATCACTTCTAGAAGGAAGTCCATTGCCAACTGCAAATTTTGATACCAGGATCATGGCTGCAACCATGATCCTGGTATAATGTATACACATATATGCCAGTGCTTGCACTAACGACACAGGTGACCTGTCCAAAGAGAGTCCAAGATTCAATATAATTCCAGCCTTGAAAGTGTTAATCTTCAATAGCACCACAACTTTGCTGCTTTTACAACCAGAGGGCACTAGAAACTGCAAACACACAAACAGAAGAAAAGAGCACAGGCTCTGGTGCAATACCCTTTATTTTGTAATAAAAATTAGATAAAAATGCACTCACAAGCAAAGATGAATCAGAGCTTATCAATCACATCTCCTCAATATATATACTTACTTTATGTCTTTATTATTCTTGCAATTTATTTTTTGTCTTTTTTTTGTACAGAGGTATCACGGGACATCTATTAACCACTTTACCTCCAGAATATTTACCCCCACTTCGTTGCCAGGCCATTTTTCCCGATACAGCACTGTTACTTTAACTGACAACTGCGTAAATAGCATCTACAAACTATGGGATTTTTCTTTTACTAGTAATGGTGGCGATCAGTGACTTACAGTGGTACTGTGATATTGCAGCCAACATTAAGATAGGAACTGACACTTTTGACACTTTTTGGGGAACAGTGACATCACTTTTGGTCCTCGCTCCTACAGACTCCGCCCTACACATTACGTTACGTCACATGCCACATGACTTCATCATGAGAAAAAATTTTCCCCTGATGAAGTGACATGATGTAACACATAGGGCGGAGTCTGTAGGAGTGAGGACCGAAAGTGATGTCATACCAGGAAGAACGGTAACCCTGATATGCCTGTGTAGTTTTTAAAAGGGACCACAGCTCCAGTACTGAGGAGGAAGATCTAGGTGAATAATGAATATCCTGTTGAGTAGGAGACCTTACAACAAAGTACCCTGGGATCTTGGAATACCAATCTGGCCAAAGAAAAGTGAGCTGGATATTCCTGCACATGTGTGTCTACTACAATATTGAGGTGAGGACACTGAAAGCACTGAGGTGATTGGGGAAGAGGCTTTAAGATTTTTGTAAAGAAGAAGTCATATTTATTTCACATTTTATGAACTGCAATACCATGGTTTCCATTATTGGATCATTATTATTCACTATTTATTGTTTAGTACACTAATGGTGACACACTGTTTCATTTAATGTAATTATCTTTATGTAATCACTTAAGAGGGAGCATGGCATCTTTATCCTATTTATTGTTTAGTTGTTGGTTGAACAGCATTTGATGCAAGCTGCAAGACATCATTAAATGTTACATTGTTTTATATGTATATGCAATATTTTTTAAATTAGAGCACAAGTGGTAGTGCAGGAGTTATAAACCATCAAACTAATACAATGATCAGTGATAAAAATATGCACTGTCACTGTGCTAATGACACTGGCTGGGAAGGGATCATCTGTGTGCCTAACCAGTGTTTTGCTACTGTGGGAGGTGCTTTAACTAGGGGAAGAGATGGAATTTGTTCCCTGCTTTACAGGGACACAAATTCCATCCCTTCCCTCCTGTTAGAACAGTGATCTGCCTTGTTTACATAGGCAGGCTGCCTGATGATCGGTGGGTTCCGGTGGACATCTCTATCTGTATCTGCTGATAGGCTCCTGTTGGGCATGCGCCCCCCTCCCACTTGGAAGAGTCGGGTCACGTACATACACTATATTACAAAAAGTATTGTGACGCCTGCCTTTACACGCACATGAACTTTAATAGCATCTCAGTCTTAATCCAAAGGGTTCAATATTTAGTTGGCCCACCCTTTGCAGTTATAACAGCTTCCACTCTTCTGGGAAGGCTGTCCACAAGGTTTAGAAGTGTGTCAATGGGAATGATTGACCATTCTTCCAGAAGCGCATTTGTGAGGTCAGGCACTGATGTGGAAGAGAAGACCTGGCTCGCAGTCTCTGCTCTAAATCATTACAAAGATGTTCTATCTGGTTGAGGTCAGGATTCTGTGCAGGTCAGTCAGGTTCCTCAGCAGACATTTAACTCTTAGATCACCCTAGATGTTTAACCCCTTCCCAGCCAGTGTCATTAGTACAGCGATGATGCGTATTTTTAGCACTGATCACTGTATTAGTGTCACTGGTTCCCACAAAGTGTCAGATTGGCTGCCATACTATCACAGTCCCACTATAAGTCACTGATCATCACTATTTCACGCAAACCAATTAATATACACTTATTGCGATTTATTTTAGCAAAAACATATAACAGAATTTTCTTCTTCAAATTTTAAGATTTTATTTATTTATGGCACAAAAAATAAAAACCCAGTGGTGATCAAATACCCCCAAAAGAAAGCTTCATTTGTGTGAAAAAATGTATACAAGTTTATTTATGTACAGCGTTACGGTGTGTCAGTTGAATTAACGCAGTGCCAAAAAGCAAAAAAATGGCCTGGTCACTCATGGAGGGGGGTAAATCTTTCAGAGGTCAAGTGGTTTTGAATATGATTCCAAGGTTGCAGTATAAGATGATTGAATAACGTAGCTACCAGAAACCTTTGTGATTTTTACACCACCTTTTAATATTGATATTTATTGCCAGTTACTATATAGTTCATTTTTCTAATCAAAGTAGTACTTTATATGAGTCATATGTGTATAAACATATATATTTAAATAGTTGCTTCCTTACTTGCGTTACTATATCCAGTTATGCAACAGTAGGATTATATGTTTTTTTTTATATGAAAGTTAGAGTAGATACTAATGAGTTTTTATATGAATTGCACCTGGATATTGTTGTGTTGCTTATAGTAACCCTTGCGCTGTCAGTATCTGGCCAGTAGTGGCTCTGTGAATGGTAATCCCTCAATACCAAGTCATGCTATTTAAAGATTGCCTATAATGGTGCTGGGTGAACTTGATAAAGGAGGCCACACCCTCAGAAACATGTTTTAGCAACAGTTCACACATCTCGACAGCAGCCAGCTGCTTGAATCACATAACCCAAGCACGCTGGCTTGTCTGGCAGTCGGGAGGCTTCCTGTATATGTGAACTGTCAACGTGTATGTGATCAAACATAACAGCAATTGCATTCAGGACTGCAGCCATGTCCACGCTGTCATCTGGGGCTTCTATCAAGGGCAGTGGGAGGATTTCTGTGCACGGCACCATGGTTTGAGACATGTGATTCATCTTTGTGAGTGTATTTTTTCTATTTTTTTTTACAAAATGATGGGTATTGAACCAAAGCCTGTGAGCTCTCTCCTGTTTGTGTATTATAATGGTATAATGTAGGGGTACGTCCTGAGGGCATGAAGTGGTTAATTTTATTTTAAATCAATCTCTCTGGAAATATATACATCTTTAAACCGTGAGTAATTAGTCTTAAATAATAATTCATATTTATTATTAGTAATTATTATTGCATTTATGATATGCATTTACTTGTGCAAGTTCTTAAAGTATCCATTGAGCTTCATGAAGAATGTTATGTTTTGTTAATTGCTATATTTAGATACCTAGAAATCTGTGCTTCATACACAGTTATAAATATTGTTTTTAGCCAAGTATCTAGTTCATTCAGGGCAATGAGTGAAGTTAATATAATACATGTCATAAGTAACATATAAAAGGCTGCCATTGCTGATATCCTTATGAAAATATTAGTTTGATTTCTGTGATTTCTGGGTCTCTGACCCAGGATGGGTTGTGAGATAAATAATTCTAACGTTCCTCAGACTTTCATTTGTATTTAATATTTTTTTAGGTTTCTTCCAGACTAATGACCCAAAAGTACAGGAGCCAGTCATCAAGGAGATCAGTAATGGTAGCCTACGTAGTTTTCCATAACTCTCAGTGCTATAAACATATGAATTTTATAGGTATAGCAGGGACCAAAGTTGCCTACCCATATATTTTCTTCTTTTTTTTTTTTTTTATTACAGTGGGTAAGAGTTAAAATTTATGTAAGGTGTTTATTTCTGTCTGTGACTTCATGGGGAGAAATTCCTTGTGTGTGGCTCCATGGATAGATACTTCCTCACTTTGAGTCCCTGTGACACCAGACAAATACCAGAGCATGTGTCACCAAGACAGGAAGGAGTAGACCGCAATAAAAACATAGTCAGAAAGTTTGATCCTTCCCACTCTCCTAAAAAATTGTTTTTGTCTGTGGCCTCATTGGAGAGATTTCCCATAATTTCCTATCATGACAAAGTGAGGTGAAATCTCGGATTAGAGACAAAAAACGGACAGTCTTTTACTTTCCCCTGTTGTGTCTAAAACAAAATACTGGCAGGAGTTTGGCTTTAAAAAAATAAACAGTAAATAGTTTACAGTTTTTTTTTCATTTAAAACATGTTTTCAAATACATACTCTGGTTGTATCATCTGCATCCTCTTCATTGATGGAGCTGGAAGGAGATGGTGTTGCAGACTTGCTGGCTGGTGGAGAGGGTGAAGTATGAGGAATGGCAGTTCCACCAATATTTAGTCCTAACTGGGCACTGAGTTGAGACTGGTTGATGGTGGTCAGTTGACTTGGAGACATTATTCCTGCCCTTGCAACATCGGACATATGTACCAGAGACCTCATAATTAATGCATGATCCTGCCGATACTGGGACATCTGAGCTTGTCTCTGATCCTAAGAAAGGAGAGATAAAGTTTTATATGATCAAAATGTAAGTTATTCACAGGAAATCCACAAATTACATAATAAAAGATTAATACAATTACAATACAATTAATGTATTAACTAATACAGTATTTTTAAATATTTAAATTGAAAACAGTTACATTTTTCTTACTATGCCCTTTCCTTATAGTGAATTAGTTCAAACATGGTTTCGACCTGGGTTTGCAGCAAGACAATATTTACTGAAGATTGCCTGTCTATTGGATGAATCGATCCGCTTTGTCAACTGATTTAATCCTGTGGACCCTTAACAGGTCATGTAGAGAGCACAGGCAGGATCTCAGTGCGCAGGAACGTTTCCCTATATGACGTTATTACCATAATAAATACTAGGATTCATTTTTATATTAAATTGAATATGGGATTATTGTACCTTCTTAACCACTTCAATACTGGGCACATTATTTAGTCCCTGTGAAAGTTAGAGTACACAAACTATGAAAATTGCTTAATCCGATCTTATTTCTTGAGCCCCGAAAATAGCAGGACAGTAAAAAAAATCCCCCAAAGGGCACCCTTTTGAAAAGTAGACAGTCCAAGGTATTTAGTAAGAGGCATGGCAACTCTGGCAAAGTGAGCAGTATTTTTTTATTTTTTTTTAACACATTATGATTCCTTATACCAGTGAATTTCGCTGGTCTAAGCCAGTATAACACATACATAAATACAAATTCCAGTATATATACACAAACCCAAGGTTTGTAAATGCTGTAACTTTTGCACAAACCAATCAATATACGCCTATTAGGATTTTATTTTTCCAAAATTATGTAGCAGAATACATATTGGCCTAAATTTATGAAGAAATTAAGATTTAAAAAAAAAAAAAATTGGATTTTAGGTTATATAGCAAAAAGTAAAAAATATTTTTTTGCTTTCAAAATTGCTCTTTTTGTTTATAGCACAAAAAATTAAAGGCAGCAAAGCTAAAATTCTTCTTTGTTTACAGTAGAAAATATTCTACTGTAAACAAAGAAGAATTTTAGCTTTGTTTACAGTAGAAAATATTCTAATATAGAAAGTGTGGGTTTTTATTTATTTATTTTTTTAGGAAATAATTTTCCTAATCAGTAATCCAGTATAACAACTAAACAAAAAGTCAGCATATCTAAATAAAAAAATTACAAAAAAAAGTGTTAAGAATGCTAAATGTACATGATCCTAAATAAAATACCAGCATTAAAAGGTTTTTCTATTTAGAGAGCTATTTAAACATAAAACTGTTTAAAACTACACCAACATTTTTTTAAATCTCATTTTAATGCTACACAAAGAGAGCGGTGTTATAAAACAGAACTGTAACTACATCTTATAATCAGTATGCATTTATCACTTACACCAACAAATTTTACAAGCAGTTAAAAAATAACTATATAGACATAATACAAACAGCTTTCACACAAGATAGCACAGGTGAAATATTATGTGCTATCTTTTTAGCAGCTGGGAAAGCAATTTCTATGTAAACTCAACAACAGAGATAAGCATGTGTTCAGTTAGTGAACTAACTGGTCTAGAAAACTGTAATGATAAATAAAAAGCAGGTCAACAGAACAATTTAAGTAAGGCAGGAGGTGGCAGGTAGCATAGCAACAGGGAAACCAGAGCTAACAATCATTAGTAGGCCCATGGCTCTGGGAGACCAGCTCTGACCCTGATTCAAGAATGCTTGTTTCATTCCCACTCATTAGGTGAATGGGACCATTGGCATGGTGTGTTTTTTGTCAACTTTGTTTTTATTAAGCTTTTTCAATTCAAGTCTTTCATTGCTAATGAGTTCCCATTCAGGGAGTTTCTACATAAATTGAAAGGACGCTCCTGAAAGTGGATTATTTTTGTTTATCATCAGTTTAAAGTGTAACTCCAAAAAAGTAATGGATAGGGAAGGGAAGGATAAAAGTATTTTTCACTGTCCTTTCTGTTAAAATATGGACTATAATGTACAGTAGTTGGGTAGAAAAATTAAGTAAGATGGTTCAGCTGAAATTTATCTTCCTTAAAATAAGTACGTAGCAAAAAATATTGAATCTAATGTTTTTATTCATTTCTAATTGATCAATTGTTTCCTAGCAATGTTTTTTTTTGTATATAGAAAGAAAATGAACCAGTTCACGAAGCATTATTAAACAATGTGAATAAAAGTTTGTTATTTATAGATAGGGAAACTAGGGTAAGGGACATATACATGCCCTCCCAGTCTTCATCAGTAATAGAGGAAATCAGCAACTGTCATTTATCGCTAAGGCTGCTCATAGATGGAGCAAATTTCTTTCCTGCAACCATGAGTTGACAGAGGATCCATTGTGTTCTCCCGGGGGCAAGCCACCCCCGCCAGGAGAACACAATGATTTTTTCTAGTGGCTATAACAGCCGCTAGCAATAATCGCATGTAAAATCCATCAGGCTGGTTGTACCCAGGTTGATCGATCAACTTGGGTGCCTTCAGCCTGTCCACACATCGTTCAGACTATGGTTGGCTTAACTTTAAGCGGTGACCTTTTTAGTATGGATTAAGCAGGGGAAAAGGTTGGATAAAAGATTTTTACGTTCCTGGAATTTTATGTTTCTGATAATTTGATTTGATAATTGAATATCTTAGGGTCTAGGATGGTAACTGACTTCAAAGAGGGTTGTTCCAAATTAATAAAGCATCAGAGAAATCTTGGTATGCTAGGATCAATTGTCGACCTCTTATTGACTGTGGCAACGGCACGCTAAATGAGGGACTCAACCTCTTTGTAAAGGAAAACTCTTGCTGCACACACTTCTGTTGCTCAGCTTGGTCCAAAGGGATTATTCATTGAAAGCAGTGAGCCAACACCAAACTGAAATGTAGCCAAAGCAAAGGAAGCAGGTGGAAAAAATGTAATGAGGTTCACGGCATAGGTGAGCTACTTGTGCCCAAACTCTAAATCGGCTTTTAAAAATGCCCTATTCAGTTGAAGAAAAGTAAAAATAATTTTACACCGAGGCACATTTAGGTTTTTTTATTTGCAATTTCACATGTAATACCATCTGAAACTTTAAATGCTTGTTATTTTGCTGGTTGAGCGGGAGATGGAAAGAATAGGATCAATTTAAATATGTTCTACAAGTCAGTCAGGGCTAGATCATAAGTGGCCAGGGGGCAGTAAGAACAAGTAGTGAGGAGGAAATATATTATCTACCAACTAACTGTCAACTGCTTTCTGAAAAGTGATCCACCATGGATTGCTGTTTAACCACTTGCCGACCTCCGCATGCTGATGTACGTCCAAAGTTTGCCAGCGGATATCGTTATGGCAGCAGCTAGCTGCCATAACCCCGGTATCCCCGTTTTCATGCGGCGGTCGGCTTTCAGATAAAAGTGGTCTCTGCGGTGGATTCGTCGCGAGATCACTTTTATCAGTGGTGGGAGAGGGCCCACCTCCCGCCGTGATCCGGTGCCCTCCGACACTTACTGGAGCCTTCGGTAGCAGCGGAGAAGATCGCGTCCTTCTCAGTGCTGTGCCTGGAGACGAGTGAGGCTAAGATAGCACCCACTCGTCTCCATGACACTGCTGGGCGGAAGCGGCGTCAAAACGTCACATCCGCCCATACGTCTTAAAGGCACATTTTTTTCAATGTCATTTTTTTAAATTACTTTTTTATTGCATTTTAGTGTAAATATGAGATCTGAGGTCTTTTTGACCCCAGATCTCATATTTAAGAGGTACTGTCATGCTTTTTTCTATTACAAGGAATGTTTACATTCCTTGTAATAGAAATAAAAGTGACACAATTTAAAAAAAAAAAAGTGTAAAAATAAATAAAATATTGTAAAATAAATAATAAAAATAAAAAAACATTTTTAAACCCCCCCGTCCCAACGAGCTTGTGCGCAGAAGCGAACGCATACGTGAGTAGCACCCGCATATGAAAATGGTGATCAAACCACACATGTGAGGTATCGCCACAATCGTTAGAGCGAGAGCAATAATTCTAGCCCTAGACCTCCTCTGTAACGCAAAACATGTAGAATTTTTTAAACGTCGCCTATGGAGACTTTTGGAGGGTAAAAGTTTGACGCCATTCCACGAGCGGGCTCAATTTTGAAGCGTGACATGTTGGGTATCAATTTACTTGGCCTAACATTATCTTTCACAATATAAAAAAATTGGGCTAACTTTACTGTGGTCTTATTTTTTTATTCAAAAAAGTGAATTTTTTCCAAAAAAAGCGCGCTTGTAAGACCGCTGCGCAAATACGGTGTGAAAAAAAGTATTGCAATGACTGCCATTTTATTCTCTAGGGTGTTAGAAAAAAACAATATATAATGTTTGGGGGTTCTAAGTAATTTTCTAGCAAAAAAAAAAATTTAAACATGTAAACACCTAAATTCCAAAACGAGGCTGGTCCTTAAGTGGTTAAAGGGGTATCAAGGGCTGTCACCCATGTAACATAGCCTCAGGGTCTTTAGCACTGAGCAGATTGTTAACTGCAGAAAAGACCTTCAGCTGAATCATATCTCAAATAAAAATCAGGACCATGGTCCCACTATGGATTTCCAGAAGGCTGTGGAAAGTATAGCGGATAAAACCCTTTGCTTATGGGTCCCTTATAGGTGGTATTTCTTTTATCAATATTTTATGTATGACCTATTGTATATCCTGTTTAGGAAAATCTCAAAATAATCAAGAAGTAATAGAGAAGTAAAAATAGCACAGCACAGACTTGTCGATTAAAGAAATGGTATTCCATTTTTAATTATAATTAGAAAAATATAACCACATTTCAAGGTGATTAAAATATTAATTACTTGCAAAACTGAGTTATAATTGCTCATCTTCAGGCTATTGGAGAATCCAATAATTCTATGTGGGCTGGTATTTTATTTTTCTAAAGATTGTTTGCATTTTGGATGCTAAAGAATATTATACTGGGATTTTTAAAGAATGAGAGATTCATCAGAATATATTTTACAAAAAAGAAAAAAGGTTTGCATTTACCATACAAATGTTGTTGCAGAACACTTTGATTTACATGGCAGACTATGAAAAGAAGTAGAGCAAGACTTGAGAAATCAGATGTGGCATGTGTTAATTTATTTGGCTCAGCTAAATTTAAAAGTCAAAGCTATAAATTGATTTGATGTAAAATAAAATGACACTTGCATAGGAACTTAACAGGAGGTAATAAAATGCCAATTTTCCCAACATGCTCCGTAATGACTGCAGAAAGTACAGCTTATACAAGTCTTTCCCATCCTATGTTTTGCTTTATTGTACAAATACGCCTAATGCACAGTTTACATACCTGTTTTACAATATTAAAGAGTACCTGTATATGTGGCAATTTCTATTGCATCATAAACATAATATATACAAATGATCGTAACTGTCAATTGTAACATAATGCCATTTATTTGGTTACATGGTTCTTCCATTTCTTATTTCTGCCCACAAACTTTGTTTTTTGAATGTGCTATAGAATGAGACATGTAGATACCTTCTTTATGGGGCCAATTCACACCACTGTATTCCGGTATTATTAATGCACAAGTGTTAATGTGCATTGTGTTTAGGCAGCTCATTCATCTGAATGTACAAAAAAGCGTATGTACAATTTTTAGCAATGCAGTACATATGCGGGTATGTTGGGGAGGTGCATTGGGATTCTTTTCAAAATGAAATGCTCCACTTCAGTACTCTGTGTCCTTCACTTGGAACAATCATGCAACTTTCACATATACATTTGTACAAGAACAGAAATAGACATTATGCGCTCTGCAGTTTAAAATAGGTAGTAGTAACTAATCTTTTATCATTTGGTATGTGCTAAAATAACCTAGTTACTTAAAGTGTATACCATGACCAATTGTGCGGCCCATAGGAAAAAGGGGTCTAAAGCAGAACCAGTGTTAAAGTGAGAAAAGTCCTCTAAGTATTTCTGCATACGGAAAGGACTACACGAGGCACGAGTTTGTTCTCCATAAGTAGGTGGGTTGGGAATGAGAGGTTTCCAGGCTAATGATGGTGATAGGTGAATGATTGGTTATTTCATGCAACTCCGAAGCTGTTGTTTTTTGAAGTAATCATTTGTCAATCAAAAAGAAGCCTCTTGCTATCTTTTTGGTCTGCTAAATATACCATTTAACCACATGGTGACCAGTGCGCAGCGATGTACGTCGGCACAATGGCACGGCTGGGCAAATGGGCGTACAGGTACATTCCCTTTAAATCGCGGCATTGTGGGCACGCGCATGCAACCGCCATGTACTCCGTGACCATGCCTGTGGGTCCCGCGGACTCGATGTCCACCGGGGGCCCGTGATCGTGTCACGCAGCGGCAGGATGGGGAGATGCCTATCTAAACAAGGGATTTCCCTGTTCTGCCTAGTGACATGACAGAGTTCTACTGCTCCCTGTCATCAGTGATCTCTGTCATGTTCTAGTGAGACAATACCCCTCCACAGTTAGAATCACTCCCTAGGACACACTTAACCCCTTGATCACCCCCCAGTATTTAACCCCTTCCCTGCCAGTATCATTTACACAGTAATCAGTGCATTTTTATAGCACTGATCACTGTATAAATGACAATGGTTGCAAAATAGTGTCAAAAGTGTCCGATATGTCCGCCATAATGTCGTAGTCACGATAAAAATCGCAGATCGCCGCCATTACTAATAAAAAAAATAATAAAATGCCATAAATCTATCCCCCATTTTGTAGACGCTATAACTTTTGTGCAAACCAATCAAAATACGCTTATTGCAATTTTTTACAAAAATATGTTGCATAATACATATCGGCCTAAACTGAGAAAGAAATTAGTTTTTGTATATATTTTTGGGCATATTTATTATAGCAAATAGTAAAAAATGTTGCTTTTTTTTACAAAATTGACGTTTTTTTGTTTATAGCACAAAAAATAAAAACCGCAGAGGTGATCAAATGCCACCAAAAGAAAGCTCTATTTGTGGGAAAAAAGAAAGTCAATTTTGTTTTGGTACAACGTTGCACGACCACGCAATTGTCAGGTAAAGCAACGCAGTGCCGTATCGCAAAAAGTGCTCTGGTCAGGAAGGGGGTAAATCCTTCCGATGCTGAAATGTTTAAAGGGTTTCGTTATATATGTTCAATGAGTGCAAAAATACCTGTTGATTACGTCAGAAATTTAGAGCAGTCTTTTGTCCTGTGCACAACTCTCTCAAGGAGTCCAATTAGCCCTCCTAGTTCTTATCTTAGACTTAGACTAAATAATTTGTGTCTTTGTTGTAGTAAAAAGAGAGAGGGAGAGTTTAGGTACTTTAGCCAAATACAGCTGGCATGGCTGACATAATTATTTTTAAGTATTTGTAGAGGTTTTAAGGGATAAAACATGGGATAATGTACATGTATTGCAGATATGTACTGCTTATGTTTTTTACATATGCTTTAAGTCAGGGGTAGGCAACCTCGGCCCTCCAGCTGTGGTGAATCTACAAGTCCCATGAGACATTGTAAGACCCTGACAATCACAGGCATGACTCCTAGAGGCAGAGGCATGATGGGAGTTGTAATTTCACCACAGCTGGAGTGCCGAGGTTGCCTTCCCCTGCTTTAAGTGAACTACAAAGAGCGGAGATCTTCCAGTTGAATATTGGAGATATTTTGTCCATATGGCACTAATGACTGAAAAGCTATAGTTCAAGGTGCATTTTGGCAAAGCTCATGACTGCATGTGGCCTTTCTTAAGGAGTGGCTTTTTTCTTGCAACCCTCCTATACAAGCCACATTTGTGGAGAATTTGTGATATTGCTGTCACATGCACACAATGACCACTTTTGTCACACAAATCCTGCAACTGCTTCAGAGTTGATGTAGGTCTCTTGATAGCCTCTCTGACCAGTTTCCTCCTGGCTCTTTTATCCAGTTTGGACGATGTACTGATCCAAGGAGGGTCTGTGTTGTACCAAATACCTTCCACTTCTTAATAATAGACTTCATTGTGCTTCTAGGCATTGATAAAGCCTTTGAAATGTTTTGTATCAATCACCTGACTTGTGCCTGTCCACAACTTTCCCAGAGATCTTTTGACAGTGCCTTGCCACCCATAGTTGATTGTTTGCTTCAGTTGCACTAACAGGGACTGGGGCTCTTTTCATGCTGAGCTAATTAAAATGACCACAGCTGATCACAGTTGAAAGTCAAATCACTTTGTGTGCCATGGAGAAGGTGATTAGCTACACCTGACTGAGCTTACAAGTCTTTTTCAGGAGGGTGGTTTTATATCTTTCACTTGGGTGTTATAAGTTATAACTACAGCTGGATAAAACAAGAAATGTGTCTGTCTTCTTTTCAGGCTGCTAAGCAACAACATGTTATTTTAAAGGGGGGTGATTATTTTCTATACACACTGTATGTGCTTGTAATGAGCAGTTTATTGGCATTGCATGCATGGTCCAAGCATTACTGTTTAATACAATTACAATTCAAGCACTCTATAATCTTGCAATTCACATATATTCATTACTGGTGAACCATGAGGGAATTACACAAGAGCCTAACCATTATTAATTTTTTTTTTTTTACAGAATGCACTATTTATTCTCCAAGATCAAGGACAGGAGAACTGTTTTCACTTCTACTTGTCCATAGACCAATGCAAATTCCTTTAGATAGCAGATAAAAGGTTTATCTAAAAGACAACTTTGGAGGCAGGGGTGGACAACAGCAGTGGCCATGGCCTGATCCTAGGAAAACAAAGGACACAATAATGAAAACTCATCTGGGCTATGACTAGCAGTCGTATGCAGGGTTTACTTTGAGAATAAGTAGAAAATAGCTTTAAGGCTCCAAGCTATTAGCATTTTTTCTGCTCCTAGAAGCTAAATAGCATTATCCTATGTGTCAATGCACACTACTTTAGGCTATTAGCTTTTTGAGCTTCAGCGACTAGGAGCAGAACACAAAAAACAATTTTTGTAGGGTTTCTTGGAGTGTTTTTCCAGCAGAAATGCTCCTAAATGCTGCTAATTGCTCCTAAACACTACTTTACTTTTACTGCAAAAATGCGAATAAAACACAAATGCTCTTAAATGCTGCTAAAAGGCTACTACAAAAAGCTATTACCAGCTTTTTTTTACCAGCATTTTTTTTAGCATAATAATAAAAAAAAAAAAAACGCTAGTATGCATGAAGCCTAAAGTAGAACTCCAGGATTTATTTTCCCCATAGGGTTGTACCCACACTGTATTTTATCCAGGGGCACACAAAGGCTATACTCACTTGATCCTTTAATCCTCCAGAAAACAGTTCTCTCCCAAGTCCAGTAGTGGACTGTTCCTGCCATCCTCACATCCATAGCCAGTCTATGGGTGTGATGAAGTCAGAACAGTCTATGCACAAGACCACTAGCCTGCAGGGGAGGCAGGAGTGGCAAGCACCGGTCTTGTGCTCAGAGGAGCGGTGAATTAGGCGGTTTTATCTCCACTCCCCAAGACATAAACAAGCAGCTAACCCCACTGCATGGAGAAGAAAAATTCCTGGAATTTTTCTTTAGCTGTTTGCCAA
This sequence comes from Aquarana catesbeiana, assembly GCF_042186555.1. Classification (NCBI taxonomy): domain Eukaryota; kingdom Metazoa; phylum Chordata; class Amphibia; order Anura; family Ranidae; genus Aquarana; species Aquarana catesbeiana. The sequence goes on along the minus strand of NC_133334.1, from coordinate 126,183,184 downwards.
CTGGCTCACGCTGATATACGTCAGCAGAATGGCACGGCTGGGCAAAATAATGTATGGGTACGTTGTTCCCTTTAAGAGCATCTGATCTGTCCACCGCAATGTCGCAGCACCACTAAAAATAATAAAAATGCCATAAATCTTTTCCATAGTTTGTAGATGCTATAACTTTTGCACAAACCAATCAGTATACGCTTATTGCGATTTTACCAAAAATATGTTGAATATATATTGGCCTAAACTGATGAAGAAATTTGTTTTTTAAAAACATTTTTGGGGATATTTATTATAGCAAAAACTAAAAAATATTGTTTTTTTTTTTCAAAATTGCTATTTTTTTTTGTTTATAGGGCAAAAAAATAAAAACCGCAGAGATGATCAAATACCACCAAAATAAAGCTCTATTTGTGTGAAAAAAAGGATGCAAATTTTGTTTGATTACAGCATTGCATGACCGCGCAATTGTCAGTTAAAGCGAGGTAGTGCCAAATTGTAAAAAGTGCTCTGGTCAGGAAGGGGGTAAAATCTTCCGGGGGGTGAAGTGGTTAAAGTGATATTAATATTAATATTTAATTTTTGCTAAAATAACCAACCTGTCATATGATTTTACACAGAGCATCCCCCCAGCAAGCTGCTTGATAAGGGGGTACGCATGCAGGCTCGACACAAGCTGCACTGTGTGTGTCTATTGACACACATAGTGTGGCGCCCCCACCCCACACACTCCATCATCGCTAAATTTTATTGACATTATTATTGGTAAAAATTTGCACCTGAACCGATGAACAGAACCGCACAGAATGGCGCACTAAAACTGTGGCCACATATGTGTGAACCCAGCCTTAAAGCCTTTAGAAATGGTAAGATGTTTGAAGACCTTCACTTTGGTAAATCACATTTGTTGCCATTACTAAGATGCACATTAAATGCTATAGATGTTCTATTATCTATTTTGTAGTGATATTCTAAGATAACTACAGAACATTAAAATTTAGGAGCAGTATTACCTGTGGCCTAAACATATCATTTTATGTACATAAATTCTATCAATATTTTTTTCTTTTTTAAATCCTACTCCATTTCTAAGTTTTTTTGGTGCACTGCTGTAAATTTATGAAGGTGTTTTCATGTTGTATCTACTAATCTCGAACTCGAAATTTTAAAAAAATATATGCTTGGTTGCTGGCGTATGATAATTCAGATATTGTGTAGAAGAAAACCCACAAACAAAAGGCACAACCTCACATTAGATGAATGATTACGGCCTTCAAAATGTAGTTGTTCTCTAGCTGTTAAACCATAGTAATAAACATCTTCATAAAAATAATAAGTGCTTGTTTTAATAGAATGTTCCACGCATTAAACACATTAATGACCCATGAAATAACTGTTTTATCTGCAACACATTTGGCAAGATTGGCCCTACACTGTATTAATTGAAAATGCGCTCATGTTAGCTAAATATAAGGTCATAAAGAGAAGAGATAGAAATATAAAAATAAATGCTTAAAATACACTTTATGAATGGCTAAACAAAAACAGACGCCTGCAAAGCTTAGAGTATTTAAAAAAATACATGTAATCTATATAATAAAATTTGTTGATCGTTTACATGAACAGAGTAATGTGTAAAGAGAAAAGGGGAATTCAATGTCAATCAAATATCAATACAGTTTTATTATGTGATTGTTCCATCCTGTGATTCTTGCCAAAATGCCATAATACTGAGTAAAAAATACAGTAGCAGAATTTGGATTTGAGAATTAGGATTCTAATTTTGATTATATATAATGTGTACACTTACACTTTAGAATTGACAGCGAGGATAGCAAAAGCCATGTAAGATTTCAGGTGCATGTCATGCAAAGGTTCTAATGATTCAATAACAATATGCTTTTGACTCCACCCACACAGAGGTGGTGAATGTAAAGCTAAGAAATCATACCATGCCCATCTTTTGGACTCCACAAGATGGAAAATCCAGTTGAAGATATTTATTCCTTCATAATGACTTCTGGTGTGTGGTACAGACAAAGACCAAAAGGGATACAACCGGTTGGTGGAAAATAAATGACTGCTAAGGACAAAACTTCTTCATATGAGTTCATTTTTTAGAACAGAAAACTTGTTAAAAGGAACAAAAAACAACAAATCTGAAAGTGCAGGGAACTAGAGCAACCAATTAGCAACCATCTTTAAGGAGTCTGAAAACTCTAAATGGATGCCAATACCCAATATCTTGGGTTACTGTCTTTTGCACATCACTATAGCATAAGCTATAAAATTACAAAAACATTTACATGTATACTTTACGTATTGTCAAATTCAATATAGCATGAATAACACTCATAAAATGGGGATTTACGGCTCAGAAAATTGCAAACCTAATTTAAGAAATACCACGAACATGCATACCAAAACATGAATATTATGTTGCAGGATTTGGCTTGTGATAGCTATATGAAATAGTGATAGTATGAAAAGGCTTGATGATCTTTAAAGAGGAACTGAACTCTGGAAGCAGTTGCCAAAAAAAAAAAAAAAGGCAGAAGGCAAAATTCTAGTCACCAGTATTGGCCATGGCATCTCTGCAGCTGTTATTTTCCCCATTACTGACTTACCATGACTTGTTCTGCTCTGTGTCGAAGTGGCCATCTTGGTAGAGGAGCAGAGTTTTGCTTTCTCATGTCACAGCCTCCAGCAAAGAAAACAGTCAAAAGCACAGTAATGACATAACAAAATCTAACACTGATGCAGAACTGCAGAATTTAGGCTAGGAGTTCCTAACCACCCTTACACCAAAAGCGCACTTCTATTTTTTGGGTGGGTATTCAATACAAAATGTACATTTTTCAGGATACTGTTTAGGCACAATAACATTCCTAAACATATTCTATAAGGTATCAAATCTTAACTTTCTGAGTTCAGGTCTACTTTAAGAACATCGGATGAATAAGGGTGATCAAACTATGATGCACCACAATATATCCTAATTTGGGTCATCAAGATCACCACCTTCCCCCTCCTCAACTGGTTTGCTGCTCTTTAAATCCCTTATGAGCTTAATTAATCTACTATCAATTGGGAAATTAAAGCGAAGCTCTAAATTTGTTACTACATGTTTTGTTTTCTTGGTTAGCAAATAGATAAACAACAATGCCACCTTTCTAGCAGTTTGCTAAAAAGCTAATGGTATTACACCACCCAATAAATCTGCAGTATAATGACTCCCCTATTTATTTATTTTTTATGGGTATAGAGTCACCCAAAGATTGAGGATTTATGATCAAACTGATCAAACCACTTCATTTTTCTCCATCTACAGAGGTACCATTGGTGAAGCAAAAAACCCTGTGAAAGTCAGACAGAGGGACTAATTACTTTAATGAGACATTAAAAACCTGCCATGATTAGGACTTTCATTTTACTCAGGCTGAATGGATAATTGTAATAGCTCCACACTATACTTTAACCTCTGTGTATGCTGTTTACTGCTAAACTTGCAGTTAATGCAAATTGTAACAGCTGTTCTTTATGAACACCACTGAATAAGTGAGGATTGGTGTATGTGCATATCTGGAAAATGTAAATATAGTAGGTGTTGTTCAATTAGATACCATGGATTCAGTGAAATGTGAATAATTTTTACACAATTATCTGCATCATCTAAGTAACTATAACAGGCTTCATCACTATACAATAGTAATGGCACTTTATTGAATTATTATTTAAATGTTATTACTATACCATTACTATAAAAAGCTCCCATGATTTTAAAATGGAAGATCATCTCCTGTCATGACAGATTTCATAGGTAATATTCAGAGAAAGACAAATAATTCAATGTCTAAGTCTAGTATCTTGTGGTACTATTCTAGTGGTGTAGGATCAGAGATGGTAGTTGTCTTTAGACTTTATATTGTTATCTGTATATATCTACAGATGTTCTATGTATGTTCTGTATCTAGTAGCAAGGATGAAGCATCACCCAAGCCAGATATATATATGTATTAATAAGCCTTTCCTTGCCAAAATGAATCAATATGTGTGGAAGACTGCATTTTGGTCTTAAATGGGTTGCCTAGCATCTCAAAAATTACTGAAGAAGCTTAAACTTTTCATTAAACATGTTATTAACAGAGTATAGTGTACTGTATATATAGAGTTTGCAAACTCTGCCAAACAATAAAAACAGTCTAGGCTTCCAAACCATCAACAAAACGTATGTGATGTCTCACCTTTCACTTGTCTATTTCCAGTGCACTTGATTTATGTGTGTCAGAGTCAGATCTCAAATATTTAAAACTAAATTGCAAAATCCTTTGTATAAATTGTATCTAATAAATATCTCCTATCACATAAGAATTTAATTATTTCCCTAGGTACAAGTAATCTGTGTAAACATATTTACCAGTCTTTACACACATTGTAAGCTATGTATCTTTGTGAAATGATTGAGAGTGCATAAGTAACATTACAGATGGTTTCTCTCATTTACTAAATCTATTTTATGTTTTTAGAGCAAAAGATAAAAGGTACCCAAATAATATATTTGACTGTCTTCTTTTTTGTATATTGAGAGGAAAGGGGATTTCTAAATTCATCAAAGCTTGCCTTCTCTTATGTACAACAGACTAAGCAGAAGAGAATGTTAACAAGTTCAATTTCCATTCAATCACTACTGCTATTCTGAGAAGTGTTTCATTGCGGGAAAGAAATAAAAATAATCTATATGGTAATTATAAGGACAAATTCCCAAGTAACTTTCAGCTACATGAAAGGTCAGTTCCATTCAAGATATTTTATCAGTGCCCTGCACATACTTTCTGTCCTGTCATTTTAAATCTGAACAGTATTTTATTTTCCCATTTAGAGCTACCTGCAGAATTAAGTACTTAAGCCAAATAAGAAAAAAAAGAAATGTTGAATTCTGGCATAGGCTATAATAGCACAGAGATAAATCGTTCAGCTGTTCACTTGCAAGCCTCTGGGGCTGCAGATTTTTCTTTCTCCTGGTGCACTGTGGGTATTCAAAACTTGTTCAACATGATTTCATTTCATTTCAGGCACTGCCTGAGAAAACTAAATTACCGAATCAATCATACAGAAGGTCAGAGTGAGACTTCATTACAAGTATTGCATGCTTGCATGAATATCTTTCATTTATGACTGACCCAATATGTCACAATAGCTGTCTTGTAAAAATAATCCACTTTTTTGAAATTGATGTAGCACTGATGTCAATACTGCTCAGCAAACTGGACAGATTATAGGGAGGTGTTAAAGAAAAGGTGGGGGGGGGGCTCTTGAGGCAAAGATGTAGTTATATACAACTGCTATCTTTCAGATATTTGCAGTCTTATAGAAAAACAGACAAAAGAGATGGGATTATAGTCTTTATTTAAATGCAATGTATCTTTTTTAATTTACATGCTAGTAGAGAGCGCATAATGAAAAAACGCACAACACATACACACACACACACACATTATATATATATATAGGGAATGCATTCCCAAAACACAAGCTCGTTGCTCTTTAGCAGACACACAGGGGTGCCATTTATTCTTATTAAAACCCCCACGCATTGGAAAATGTGGTACATTTTTGGAGCAGTGTGATTTTAAAAAGGGGTCCAGGACTTCTTTCCCTGCTTCTCTATCGGTACGGAAGCCCATTAAAATGCATGTATATATTAAATGTGTTGCGCTTAAAAAAAAAAAAAATATATATATATAGATATATATATATATCTATATATATAGATATATATAGATATAGATATATATAGATACATATATATTTATATATCTATATACATCTATATATATATATATATGTTCAGACAGTATACACGTGTGCAGGTGTCTTGAATGCCACAATCACCAACAGGTTACTCCACCTTGTGAATACACCACCACCAATCAATGGATGTGCTCTTACCAGAGAGCACTGATTACCTATTACAGGGGTGGGGGGGTCAAAAGAGGCTCTCGCATCTCATATACTCCATTAACTTTCATTAACGGAAGACGAAGGAGATAACTCTACATAGCCAGTGGGTAAACCAACATTCCTCTTGTCTTCAACCATAATACCGGATGACCCCAACAAAGAGATAAGATGGCAAATAGTGTAAAACCTTTACAATAGGGCTTTATTAAAAGTAATGCACTTACATGCCAGCAAGTTAAAATCAGCATAGTAAATGCCTTATGGACTTAGCAATGGTCGTATGCTCTCCTCCAAACGCAATAACAGGAATCGACACCTCAGCCCGATCGGTTTTGCCACCATTGATTGGTGGTGGTGTATTCACAAGGTGGAGGAACCTGTTGGTGATTGTGACATTCAAGACACCTGTACACATGTATACTGTCTATGAATTATTATTATAGTGTCACGGTAGTGACACCTGGACTCACTGTTTGATATCACGAGAGCAATCTATTTTTTTTTTTTCATTAAAATTAATAGGCTGCCTTACCTGCAGCATAGATGTAAACCCAGGGCCCATTTCCATGTGAGGTCGAGAGGGTAAAACCACAGGGTTGAGCTGTTTTACCACCCTTAACTGCTCCCCCTTTAGCTGCAGAGGCAGCCAGGGTTGTACACATGCTGTGGCCACAGTAGGAAGCAGACCTCCAGATGAATGGGAACACTCGGCTACCACTCCATAACCATGTGCAGTGCATGCAGTTGTGGCATGATGGTACTGCAATTTGGAGGTTAATACACACATAGCCTTTTAAAAACGCAGTACTTTACCCGCACACGCACTGCTGGGTGCTACACAGCTGGGGAAGGCAGAGAGATCAGGACTCAGGAAGACACCTCCCCCTTGCACTGATATTCACTTTATTGTCTTGATTGAGCTCCTGCTCTGCTGATGTACACGTTTGTTGGAGCAGTGGGAGTTAAGTCTGCATTTCTCTACCAGGATGGCAGGGCACCCCTGATGACCTCAAGAGGCACCCCGGTTGAGAAAGGCTGCACTATACATACATACAGCAGAAATTTATGAGGAGGATTAGATTGTATGGTGTTTTGATACATGTTCTTTTCTTTGTTTAACCATCTCCCACCCGTGCTATAGCCAAATGACGGCTACAGCGCAGGCCTTAATTGCCGGGAGGTTGTTAATAGATGTAAACAGACATGTGATGTAAACAGAAGACCGGTAATCTTTTTTTTATTTTTTCCCTCACGCTAACAGCGTGAGGTGAAAAAAAGCCAATCACCGGCTTCTGTAGGAGGGGCATTGGTCCCTCACACAGAAAACCACCATTGCCTTTTCCGTGCCCAGAGTGCCACCTGCCAGTACCCACCAGTGCCACCTGCCAGTACCCACCGGTGCCACCTACCTTTGCCCACCAGTGACACCCATCAACGTCTCATCAGTGCCACCGATCAGTGCTGCCCATCAGTGTGACCTACCAGTGCCCATCAGTTCCACATATCAGTGCTGCCTCATCAGTGCAGCCCATCAGTGCACATCAATGAAGTAGAAAATTTACCCAGTTTCAAAATCTTATAACAAACTATGAATCTTTTTTTCTTCAAAATCTTCAGTCTTTGTTAGTTTTTTTTTTTAGCAAAAAATAAAAAACCCAGCAGTGATTAAAAGAAAGCTCTATTTGTGAAAAAATGATACAAATTAAATTTGGGTACAGTGTTGCATGACCATGCAACTGTCATTCAAAGTGCGACAGCGCTGAAAGCTGAAAATTGGCCTGAGCAGGAAGGGGGTTTAAGTGCCCAGTAGGCAAGTGGTTAATATTGATAGTACTAAAATAATGCCACTTAAAAATTCAGATCAGATAAGGGAGTTAGAGGTTTTTATCATAGAACAATGCTGCAAAGCAGGCTGCTCAGCTGCACCTGTCTCTTTGGTGCTATGTAAACTGTCTGACATTGTTTATTTGTAAAACAAAGATCGTATACAAAAAGAATCAAAGAACAAGGCCACATTCTACAGAATACGTACAGTACTGGTAAGTTCATTGTGCATCGCTGTTTGTAGACACAGTGCCTGCCCTTAGGCCACACCCCTCAGATATATTTCACCCCTTCTAGGGCTAAATCATAAATATATATATACATACACACACAATTTTAAATGTACAGTAAACGCAAAGTCACATGCACATGAAGTCACATAATCGCTAATGACTTTATCTCACTTTCCATTACTCCTCCCCCCCAGCCCCCCCATTATTAAGAGAGATGGTAGATAAAAAAATGCATTGTTTCTGTTTAAAGTGTTCCATGCTCAGCTGGCAACAGTTCTAATAACAGGTATATCATACAGTCATAGTGGGATCATTTTAGAAGCCTTATCTGTTGTGAAGGAAAAAAATTAGGTATTTTGTAGCCTACAATCATTTTGTGATTGCACCAAAACTTATAGCTATTAAGATAACAAGCAAGTTCATTTTATGGATCTCTAGATGTCTATGAAGCTATACGAGAAGTAAGTCACTGTTCATTTTTAACACTTTTCCGCTGGGAAATATATGAGGGCAGTGCAAAAATATTATTATTTATCTAGCCAACACAAACCCTGAGGGAAGCGTTGATGAACTTTGACATAACCTATTTTTAACCATACCTCTGGCAATTGTACATTGAAGTTTATAGGTGAATGTGTCAAGTAGACTTCAGAACAATGATAAACAATATTACTCATAAGCTCTGTCATAATGCATTCGTTTTCCCTATAATGTGAGTATCTTCTGTACCTTTTTTTTTTTTTTTTTTTTTTAAGGAGAATCAAGATTTGTATTATAACCCAAAGTGACATGAAAATTTAGAGCCTTGAGAATATAAATTTAATTATGTATCTAATTTTACATTTTTCCATTTCAGGAGGTTCTCTCCAATAAAAGTTAAAAAAAAAAAAAATAAATAACCATTCACTTTGATCGACAGATTTATCTACCAATTATTAAAATAATTGAATACTGCTAAAACTCCCAGTTACAGTTTTCTTTTTTTTTTTAATATAAATATTTCTGCATATAGTAAAGCACCAGTAAAAGAAGTGAAATTTTCTTAATGTTACTTTTTGTGCTTACTTTCCCAACAAAATTTGATGCTAGATTAGACATGCCTACAACCTTGTTATTCTGACATCTTTATAGTGTTGCAGCAGAGTACCTGTGCATTAGCACCATGAAGAAAGTCCACCTGTCCAACTATCAAGCTGCAGATAGGTTTACATTGAATTGATTGGAGGCTGTGGATTTTAGCAAGGTTCATACAGGTCTGTGCAGAAAAGAGGATCTTGGCTGTTGGTAAATATGATTATGATTAATAAATAGCTAGAGGGAATGGGTCAGAAAAGGACAAGTTTGCATTCTTTAGTATTCAAAGGCATTCCGTGATGGATTCTTAAAGAACCCCTGAAACATCTGTGACCATTTCAGACTATGATATTATGATACATACAACAGTAACAGACTAACAATGAAGTGATTTTGAGAAGAAAATGTAGATGGCATCATAACATTTAAAAGTGCTGCTACTAAATAATGTATATATTTTTTAATTTCTCTAATAAACACATATATATTCAGTCTTCAGCTCCTGCAATCTTTACAATGAGGAGTTTTTAACCTTGACAATGGCCATGTATTTGAAAGCCTACTTGATCTTTGTGAGAACCAGATGTTGTTGGAACCATGCCTGTATACAACAGTGGTCCAAATATGGGCATGTATGGTCATTTAGCAAATATGAAGCCAATTACTACTACCAAAAAACAACAGTCTTGAGCTTATTTTGCCACTCAAAGTAAACTGCCAGCAACAAATCATGCAAGCTGTCACGTCCATCTTGGTTTAATAGGTGCAAGCGTCAAAGTTATCATATTTATCTTTGATTCACAAAGTATGCAACTTCATGATTTGAGTGTGGGATCTGTCCATTGTCAAAACAAAGGCTTCTGACATGCAGCAGAAGAGTGGTTAAGTGTACAGGGCTCATTAAAGGGGGGTGTAAACCCTCATGATTTTTCACCTTAATGCATTCTATGCATTAAGGTGAAAAACCTTTTTTAGTGCTGCAGCCCCCCACCCCCCCCGTTTTACTTACCTGGACACTGTCATTCTCCATCCGGAAACAAGCACACCATTTGCAGCTGGTGTCTCGTGTCCTGATTGGATAGATTGATAGCAGTACAGCCATTGGCTTCAGCTGCTGCCAATCAAATACAATGATGCGGTGCCGGGGGGGGGCGAGTCCTGCATTCTGTGTGAATGGACACAGATGCAGGACTGAGGAGTGCGCCCACACGGGTGTGCACCAAGGAGAGCGCTTCTCCAATTTGGACACTCAATGCGGGGAGGAGCCACCAGCGCCGCCGTGGGACCCCAGAAGAGGAGGTTCGGGGCCACTCTGTGCAAAACAAACTGCACAGTGGAGGTAAGTATGACATGTTTGTTAATTAAAAAAAAGAAAACAAGGGCTTACAACCCCTTTAAAGGTCTTAAAAAGTTCAGGTAGAGGGAGGATTAGTGTTAGAAGTTTATTTATATGTTTCCATTGTTCAGAAGCCTTGTGCTAAAAACTGCCAATGTCAAATTCCCAGTGATGAGAGCAAATATGGTTGAGTCACTACTCCTCAAAATGGTTTTAAAGGCTCAAGGTTTTTTACCCTCATGCATTCTATGCATGAAGGTAAAAAACCTTTTCTGTGCAGCAGCACTCCAACCACCCTAATACTTACCTGAGCCTTGGCTCTGCTGGGTCTCTCCCTCCTCGTTGGCTGAGACAGCAGTGGGAGCCAATGGCTTTAAGTCAGTGACCTGGAACAAATATCTAAGTCAGCACTCCTGATTTCAGTAGCTACAACCTGGTTTCAGATAAGAGACTCCCACACATAAAAATGATTCCACAATTACATTTTCCCTTCAAGATCAAGGTAAAAATTAGGGCTTAATGTCAATTGCAATCACCCAATAACATAGCATTAGTAGGTATCATCCCTTAAATATCATATCATGCCCCAAGTCCATATATTCCTGCTGCATGTTTGGCTCAAAACCCAAGCCCATATATCCTTGCACACCCAACTGGATGATGTATACTATCTATGATACTTTGTTATAGAGATTCATGCCTTATTGGACTGGGAACTCAACATAGTTTGTTTTAGATTCTATTAGTGTATTTGCTGCACCGTTGATTTTGAAGTTGGAGGGAGTATACCCTCATTATTAGATCCCTTTCACACTGGGGCCTAGACTGTGTTAGCGCTAAAGCGCTGTTTGTTTTAATGGCGCTTTATCGCTGTTTAAGCAGCGCTTTTGTACCGCTTTTCGGCACAAAAAGGGGTTAAAAGTCAAATTTTGCAGCACTTTTAAAGCGCTGTCCATTAATTCCAATGAAATAGAGGTTTTCAGGCACTTAGCAGAGGCTATTTCTGGCGCTAAAGCAACTGAAAACTGCCCCAGTGTGAAAGGGGTCCTATAACTTTTATAATTTCTCCATTTTTTTTTTTTATAAATACAGGGCTCATGTCCTAAAAAGCCCCATCCATAAACACCTACTGGTTGTTTTGTTGATTTCTTACCAGGATCTGTTATACTACCGATTACAGGTATTTGTAAGGTCTGTAATTGTTTTCCTTCCTAACTTTCTCCATGGGAAACAATGCCAGATAGTCCTGTATTTATTACATGGTAATGTTTATTTATGTATTATCAGATGTATCACGGTCTCTGTAACTTATTGGCAACAGTTATGTTGAATGACCGGATGAAACAGCTCTATCAGTCAACGCGTTTTTCTGAAATACTGTCTGTCTATATTTTCTCTGTAATTCCCAGAATATTAAGGGCTTTTATATTGGTTTTTAAGTTTTGTGTGCAATCAATTTAATTCAATGGTGCTGTCCAATCATTTAGTCCCAGGTGCCAATTCTCAGCTCACTTTAGCCACACATAATAGATACCAAATTGAAGAAAGAAGCTGCACTCCAGATTTATGCTACTTATATGTTTGTATTAAGCAAGTCCCTGGTGCATAGGTGCTCCACTTGAGATTTCTGACCCATTTCGCTTTATAGGAGCCTAGTCAGAGTTTGTAAGCTTGAAACGTAAAAAATCAGTTTGGCAACTCACATATTTCGACTGTGACCAGTTCACTTGACATACTTCAATCATAGGATTTTTATAACAGCTTACCTGTAAAAATCCTTTTCTTTGAAGGACATCACGGGACACAGAACCATACTAGTTACTATGTGGGTTATAGGCCACCTTCAGGTGATGGATACTGGCACGCCCTAAATTAAAAAGTGCACTCCCTATATAACCCCTCCCACTGGTGGGAGTACCTCAGTTTTGTAGCAAAGCAATACATGTGTATACCAAGAAGGGAGGGACCTATGTGTCCCGTGATGTACTTCAAAGAAAAAGATTTTACAGATAAGCGGTTATAAAAATCCTATTTTCTTATCGTACATCACCGAACACAGAGCCATAGTAGTTACTATGTGGGATGTCCCATAGCAATGCCAACCGAAGGGAGGGAGACACAACAAAGTAGGGCACCAAGAGACTAGAGAACTCATACTGCAACCTGCAGTACACTGCGCCCAAAGGCGATGTCCTCATGCCTTTTACATCTACTTGATAGAATCTGGAAAATGTATGGACTGAAGACCAAGTTGCGGCCTTGCAGATTTAAGTCATGGAGGCTTGGTGATGCACTGCCCAAGAAGCACTAACAGCCCTGGTGGAGTGCGCTTTTATATGAAAAGGAGGAAATTTCCTCTTAAAACCATAAGTTTGAACAATCACTTGACGAATCCATTTAGAAATAGTAGATTTTAATGCTGTCTATCCTCTTTTAGGACCATCTGGCAACACAAACAAAACATTTGTTTATGAATCTGAGCAGTCACTTTCAATAGATCTTGACCTCTCTCACCACATCAAGAAATGTAGTGACCTTTCTTCCACAGAAATGAAGTTCTGGAAAAAAATGAAGGCAGAACAATATCCTGGTTTAAATGAAAACCCAATACTACCTTCGGTAAGAATTCAGGATGAGGCCGCAATACAGCCTCATCCTTATGAACAACCAATACGGCTCCTTACAAGAAAGAGCAGCCAACACTGATGCTCTTCTTGCAGAAGATATGGCAACCAATAAAATTATTTTTCCCCCGTCAAGAGGACCAAGGGAATATCTCATACTGGCTCCAAAAAAAAGGCTGCTTCTATAAACTGACAGGACTAAAATTAAGCCCCAAGGGTTCAGGGGTGACCAAACTGGAGGAATAATCTGCGTTACACCCTGAATAAAGTTATGAACCAGAGAGAGGGAAGCAAGTGGTTGATGAAAAGAAAGACCGATAAGGCCGACATCTGGCCATCAATAGTACTTAAGGCCAGCTTCAATTCCAATCCTATCTGTAGGAATTCAAGGATCCTACCTATTAAATATTTACTGGGGTGCCAACCCTTGGATTTACACCAGGAAACATATGCCTTCCAGATTCTAGACTCTGGAGGCTGGCTTCCTAGCATTTACCCAAGTAGAACTACTGAGGCTAACCGCCCACGATCTTTCAGAATGTGGGTCTCAATAGCCAAACCGCTAAATTTAGCGTTTGTAAGGTAGGATGGAATACTGGACCTCGCAAGAGAAGGTCTGGCCATAGTGGTAGGGTCCAAGGGTCCCCCACCGCCATCTTTACGATCTCAGCAAACCAAGATCTCCTGGGCCACACTGGGGCCACAAGAATCACCTCCTTCCCTTCTTGCTTGATCCTGCGAAAAAAGGCGCAGAAGCAGCAGAACAGGAGGGAACGCATAGATCAGTAAAAAACTGATCCCACGGAAAAAAATCAAGGCATCTGTTTCGTATGCCATCGGATCCCTTGTCCTTGACAAAAAAATTCCACACCCGGAACTCCCCATCTTCTGGTATATCAACAGAAACATGTCGGGGTGAAAGGACTTTTCTCCCAGGAACAATTGTTGGCGACTCAAGTAGTCCACCTGTCAATTCCTATTCCTGGAATGAAAATTGCTAATAGGCAAAGAATGTTGTTTTCTGCCAAGATAGAATATGATTCACCTCTTTCTGGGCCGCATGACTTCTCGTGCCCCCTTGGTGAATGATAAAAGCCACAACTGTGGCACTGTCAGATTGGATCCTGATAGGACAATTCCGTAGACTGAGCGTCCAGGTCTCGAGGACCAGGCGTACTACCTGAATCTCTAGAATATTGATGGACAAGGTCATCACTGATTTGGACCATTTCCTTAGGACAGATGCTTCTTCCAGGACTGCTCCTCAGCCCAGAAGGCTGGCGTCTGTTACCACCTTCCAGGTTACTGTTAGAAAGGATTCCTCTTTTTGAAGATTCTTGGATATCAACCACTAATTGGGGCTCTGACGCACATTGGAGGATAAACACATTAGGAAGCCCAGAGCTTGTTGACAGGATACTGTTTTGCAGCAGTCTTAAATGAAACTGCACATAAGAAATGGCCTCGAAAGAAGCCACTATCTTTCCCAACAAATTCATGCAAAGCCGAATAGTAGGATTCTTCTTTGACTTGAATAACTTAATCAGTTCCCTTATGGAACTGATCCTTTCCTGGGGAAAAAAACATCCTCTTTTGAGCTGTATCAATGATCAGCCCCAAGTACTGCAATTTCCTTGATGGATTTAAGGAGGATTTCTCTAGTATTCCAGGTAGCTAACTGCAGTAACCAAAATTTGGATTAAGCGGGCTACCATATTGATCTATGAAGAAAAGATCTAAATAGGCTAGTATTGTTATACCTTGAGCCATTACCCTGGCTAAAGGAGGAGCCAGGACCTTTGTAAAGGTGGAGTAGCTAGACCAAAAGGCAGAGCTATAAACTGAAAAAAGATTTTCTACCTTAAAGCATACATTTCTGGTGAGCGGGGAAAAATGGCACATGGAAAAAAGCATCCTTGATTTCGATTGACGCCAGAAGTTCTCCCCCTTGTAGGACGGAGACTACTGATCGGACTGACTCCATGCGAAAAGAACAGATATTCAAACCCGGTTTAGATCTTTGAGATCCAAAATGGGTCTGAGATCCCCGTATGGTTTTAGAATCGTAAAAAAAGGTTTGAAAAACCCTAATCCTTGCTCTACCAAGGGGATCACCGATATCACTCTGAGACAAGAGATGATCCAAAGCTAGAAAGAGAGACTTCTTTTCACTGGTTCTCTGGGATCGTTTTGATCTGAGAAAATGAGGAGACGGGAACTCTGATAATGTTCCTGCCAGACCCTTGAAAACTGTAGAAGCCTTCCCCCCCACTCGAGCAAGCGGGGGCGACCTTTCATAAGGCTTTAGTATTTTGTTTTGTGGGTTACCTCCCCAAGGTCCTCTTTTGACCCTGGGACTGACCCTGAGGTTTACCTCTTAAATCCTGACGATAGAGCCGTCGTGACTGCCTGGAGGCAGATGCCCCTGGCACTGGCGAAGAAGCATATTTAAAAGAAAAATACTTAAACTTTTTAACCGGAAAAAAGGGAGCTTTTTTTTTTTTTTTTAAAAAAGGAACTCCAACATCTTATCTATTGGACCCTTTAGCATATGAGCATTGTCTACTAGACAAGTCAGGTTTTTGTTTACAGAGGATATAGCAGCGTTAATTGCTGGAACTCCCCATGAAACTCTTCCTCCATAGAATACAGTATTGAGAACTTTTTCAGAGGAAAAAAAACTGTTTATCTGGGTGCTCTCACTCAGAATACATAAGCTTTCTTAGCCACGAATGGATAGAAAAAGCATGAACGGATTGGGGGGGCTTTTAGTGAACCCAAAGCAGAAGTGGGCTCATCGACTGACTGCGTTACTAGCAGCAAATATGTGGAGTGGACCAATTCAGTGAGCAACTGTAAACAACCTTTTCTTCGAGCTTGATACTTTGCAACAGGTTTTTCGGAAGAGGAGACATCAGCCTTTTCCTGGTTCTAGAGAGAAATTCTCCATCTCTCGCTCCTTGTTCTCAGTATGAGGGTCCTGAGCAATGGACAGGGACCTTTTAAGCTTATTCCCACTCTGGGATGTGATTAAAGCATCAAACTTTTACTTCAAGCTTAAAATGGTTGAAGAAAAAAACCTCCTTAGTAAAATACACAGGGCCTGCAGTGTTTAAGAGCAGCTGTAACACTTGCCCCTCCTGACGGCTCACCGTGACCAGCCATATTACTCTCAGGGGAGGATGCCATCTAACTGGGATGGATCTAGGCTTCCGTGTGACTAAAGAAGTATTTCTAGAGCCCTTTATTGAGGTGTTTTTACCCCCCTTCTGCCATAGCCTGATGCACAAAGCAGAGGTACTACCAGAAGGAATACATATACTGCTTGAGCTATAGTCCAGCACAGTTGCTGCTATTAATGCCCAGCCTGATGCAGCAGTAAAAATGTGTCAAAGGAAATGCCTGTGTCACCAAACCTCTTAACGCCACCTTTTGCTCGTGTCCCTCCACAGCCTGCAGCAGCACAAAAGGTGCTTTTAAAACCTTGCCTCCTCATGTTGGGCATCAGAGGACACCAATGCTGCTAAGCCCCGCCCCCCCCCACGTTGCCTACAGTTCTTCCCCTTTTATTTTAAAAGAAAACTTTTTCCCGCATGAGCGGCAGACTACAGGTCCTCTGGGACTTACGGAAGGAGCAGCATGGAGCGGGGGGGGGGTCTGTAAGCCGCCGAGTGGTGCGCTGATCGAGCTAGTTTACTTCTAAGTTTTTCTTTAAAAAAAAAAAAAGAAGAGTGAGCACTTCTTCCCCCATGAAGAGGGGGAGACTGTCAGCACAGGGTGGTGATAGGTGGGGAGAAGAACCCCCCTCAAGCTTACTGGAGGTCCTGCTGTCTGCCTGGAGGAAGAAGCATCTCAGCTCTCTGACACAGCATGCTCTCTCAGCATGAGGCAGCGAGTGCTCAATAAAGCCCCCAGTGGTGACACATAGGCATGACAACATTTACTGATCTTAAAGGACACATTCATAAGAAAATTCAAAAGATTTCTTAGAAAACTCCTTACCTTTCCCGCCGCAGGGTTTTCTGTGGTAAACCAACAGACCCAATCTTCACCCTTCACGGTGTGTTCCATTAAACCTTCAGGAGCTGGGGAGCCTCAGGAAACCCACAATCCTGGACCTGTAACAGCACCTCCACCAGTAAAACTTTATGGCCTTACTACCAAAAAGGGATACGAGGCCCGGGTACCATTCAATTTGGTCAAAAGAGACACTTTGAATGGATCCGGTCAGCATGGCTAGCCCCAGCAAGGATTGCTCCAGAGGAGCTCAGCACAGCACATCTTTACTCGTGACCAACACCTTAGACACTGGCGAAAAAACTGAGGTACTCCCATCAGTGGGAGGGGTTATATAGGGAGTGTCCATCACCTGAAGCTGGCCTATAACCCACATAGTAACTACTATGGCTCTGTGTCCCATGATGTACGATAAGAAATTTAAAATTAAATAAGCATGTCAAACATGATTATATCTACCACCTACTACCATTGCTCATAACTTCCAGTTTAAGTGCACTGTATTAACAGAGTTTCAGGGTAAAATGTTTAAATTTCAACATTGCATGGACCAAAGACTGTGACCAGCAGTGGTATTACCACTAACAGCTGAGTTTTCAAAGCCGAGCATGTAGAATAGAATGTAATGAAGGCAAATGTGAACTGTATAATACTCTTACCTGCCGGGAATAAAACTGCCTTTTTCTTTAAAGCTCAACTGCAGTCAAAAAGTTCACTTGAAATACTTCAATATTTAAAAATAAATAAGCATATTAAAAAATGAACACATTCAAATAACCAAAGCCTATTGCCCACAGCAACCAGTCATATTAAAATTGACAGACACTCTCTGGCCTTAAAAAAGATAGGTGGGATTTATATGACATAGGCAACACAAACTGTTATTTTCTTTATTTTAAAGTACATGTAAACCTAAAGTCAAAAGCGGTTATTTGCTTTTTCAGTCGCAGTCAAATAGATCAAGCTTTCTAATTACTATCTGTGTGAAAGGGTAATGAAACCCAATGATCCTGTCAAAATCTTTCCCTTTGCAGCACTTCCTGTCTTGGGCTAACAATGCTACCCACAGGTTGCAAATACCGCCATCAGCATGTCTACTCTCTGTTGCACTGGGAACAATAGGAAATCATATTGACACATATTGTGCCTGCAGTACTGCTGTCATGGTCCCTGCCCTGCACTGAATGAATGACAGCAGCTACTGTGACTTGTTTTACAGCCAACAGCTACTTTACCAACATTGGCTGGACTGCGGCAACTTCAAGCACACACCCAGCGCAGGTCATCAAGACATTGCACTCATCTGACTACGGTAGGAAAAAAAAAAAAAGCTAAAGAAGGGAGTTGGGACACAGCTTTGACAATAGTAACTGCATTTTAAATGCTTTAAAGAGTCCCCTTGTATTGTTTTCTTAGTTGGATAGTTTTTTCACAGATACCTAAAATAAAAAAAAAAAAGATCTTTACCATTTTATAGATACATTTAGTAAACAGATTTGTCTAAGACTTTGTATCCATGTGAACTGTGCTGTTACCCATATGCATCTAGCACTGCTTCCATTAGATTTCATATCCATTATCGGTGAATCAATTGACCCAATAACTAATTTAATGATTCATTGCTGCTTATTGATAAATATTTGCCCCACTAGTAAGAGCAGATAGACATTTTATTAAGAGCTGTCAAAATATTGATTTGGGAGATTTTAATGAACTGTGTAACAAACAGAAAGGCCAAGCAATCTAGATAATAAATTGCCAAATTAACGCAGGCAGGTGTAAATTAATTCACGGCTGCCTTTTGTTCATGCAACGCTCCATATTATGATACAGGAGAAAGGTGAAGTGTTGGAATGATTAGTTACATACATTAGTTTGTACACAATAACAAGGCTCAGTTCTGTATATCGATGTCTTTCTGTTCTGCCAGGTAGAGCAGAACGATGTATTAAAAAGGCGCTCTGTAAAAGCTTCTGAAATCCAAACTGTTTATGATTGGAAGGTGAAACACTGTTTATAACTAAAAAGGAGTTATAGTTGAAGCCCAACAACTTTGAGGATGCTCAGCTAACTTATCAACTGTGTAAAGGCTTCAAACATTGTGCAATTCAGCTTTTGAGTAAGGGCTTGCACACTTGGGGAGATACCTCAAGAAATATCGCCACTTTTTCAATTGCTTACTGATTGTTGATCACAATGAAGAGGCCCTTTCCTTTTTGTCCCAATGACCATACAGAACTTTGGGAGATGTGCTTAATTTTGACACAGTCAGCAATATATCTAACCCTTATAAAGAAGGGTGTATTACTGTTTGTGTGTCCATTACACTGCATCTACTACAATTACTATATAGGATGTAAGAGGAAAATGTACCTATTAAGGGCTGGGATAGCAATATATTTTTTAAAGAGGCTGTAGACCACCTCCACTCTATCCAAAAGAAAAGCAGTTTTGGATGTAGTTCTACTATAATTTGGGACCCCAATGCATATCAATGCACAATGCACCTGACACTTAAAAACAAAAAGCATACATGTTAAAACATATGCAGTATGTTAGTTAAAAAAAAAAAAGATCAGGTCATTTTTTTGGTGACAGATGCTTGTTATGGATCCAAAAGAAATGAAATAGTTTAGATACCACAACGTGTGTCTACATGCATGCTAAGACAGGCACATAAAACTGGCTGTTAATGTCTCTTGAATATTTTGGGAAGTCAGCTACGAAGTATTAGTAATCTGGTACAGAGAAAAAAATATTTACAACAGGAAAAGTTGGTGAAATGTATAAGAGAGATATTCCAGGTAAAAAGATGCTGTAATTGGAGACTTCCCGAGACGTAAAAAAATTCTTCACTGTGCAATGGGGAGTTCAGTGATAGAGGCCTGATTTCTGGGTCTTCCCAGATAATAGCATGGAGCTAAATTATGATGTATTGGTCTAGTGTGCTACCAATAAATATGTTTGCAGTTGAAAACTACTGTTATATGTAGCTCTTTAAACTTTGTGGTGCTGAAAGTCCCAGTGTGCCTTGCAATACCCAGACAGAACTTCCTGGGACATGTAGATTCACAAAGGCTACAAATAACAACCTGCATCTAGAGGTGTCTGGAAGAGATATGGGTGTCAGCAATACATATCAATTTGTTTAACACTGCTGATTCATTGGCAAATGATGTTGCCTTCACTGGAAATCAGATGCAGGCTGGGGTTTTCCTGAATGCTAAATCACCTTAGCTCTACTAATTTGCAAAGTGGTAAACCACACATCTAGAGGTGGTTACAATACAGCTGTGATTTTAAAGTGACTGACACACAGTAATAAAGTAACACTGTACCACCAATGAAATATATGTATAGACTATAAATAATGGTGGCCTCCCCAGTATCCTCTACCCTTCCCTTCAAATGTCTCCTTTGTTGTGCCCTGACATAGAAAATAATGCCTGTTTTTTAATTAATTAAATGTGTGCTACTAAAAGGCTTGCACTTTTTAAAATTAACGCATTCATTACATGAATGGGGTGGGGGTACTGTAGGATTAATGGGTTGATTACCTGCACATCATCTTTTTTGGATATTTCTCTGTGAACATTGACCTGTCAGTGGCCATTCCACCATTGCTCACAACTTCCAGTTTAGGTGCACTGTATTAACAGAGCTTTAGGGTAAAGCTTTTACATTTTAACTGCTTCAGCCCTGGAAGATTTTACCCGCTCCCTGACCAGAGCACTTTTTGCAATTCGGCACTGCGTCACTTTAATTGAAAATTGCGCAGTCATGCAATGTTTCACCCAAACAAAATTGATGTCCTTTTTTCCCACAAATAAAGCTTTCTTTTGGAGGTTTTTGACCACCTCTGCGGTTTTATTTTTTTGCCCTATAAACAAAAAAAGCATCAATTTTGGGGAAAAAAAAAAAAAACACAATATTTTTTACTTTTTGCTATAATAAATATGCCCCAAAAATATATAAAAAAAACAATTTTTTCATCAGTTTAGGCCGATATGTATTCTTCTACATATTTTTGGTAAAAAAAAAAAAAAAAAATCGCAATAAGCGTATATTGATTGGTTTGCGCAAAAGTTATAGATTCTATAAAATAGGGGATAGTTTTATGGCACTTTTATTATTAATTTTTTTTAATCAGTAATGGCGGCAATCTGCGATTTTTATTGGGACTGCGACATTATGGCGGACACATCGGACACTTTTGACACCATTGTCATTTATACAGCAATCAGTGCTATAAAAATGCACTGATTATTGTGTAAATGACACTGGCAGGGAAGGGGTTAACCACTAGGAGGCGATGAAGGGTTTAAATGTCCTAGGGTGGGGGGGCGCATGCGTGGCGCGATGCGGGAAGGACGCGAGTAATCACAGCTCCGTCTGACCCGGCCAAAACGCGGGCTGAATAACCAGACCTAGACAAACACTACGCCGCCGAAAATACTCCATACCCCTCGAGGAACCCTCCGTGCATGCTGGTAAGAAGAACCGGGCATTTTTGCCGTTCACAACACCACTTAACCCACTATCTTCTGAACGCTGCAGGCAAGCAGGCCAGGAAGATGTCCCAAGATAGCGCCGGCACACACGCGGCTGCAATGAAACAGCTCTCTAATCCATCCATCCACCCTCTCAACAATGGGAACTGTGAGTACTCATCCCCATTATCTAAAGCTGATTTGGATGCCAGCCTTACCACAATTTTTGATAAGCTGGTAAATAAAATAGAGAATGAAGTGCATAAAGCCACTACGGCCCTATCTCAGGAAATAGCCAATATAGGAAATCACACTGACATATTAGAAACCAAACACGATGAACTTTCACTTGCTCATAATGATTTAAGAAAGGACTATGAATCTTTGGCTGATAGCTTTGCCTTTATGCAAGCACAAGTGGAAGATTTGGATAATAGGAACAGACGCCACAATATCAGACTGCGAGGTGTCCCTGAAACAGTCACTGATCTGATACAAGCGGTTTCCAAGATTTTCCATAATCTTCTCCCTGACAAACCAATGTCAGCATTCACATGTGACCGTATACACAGAGCCCTGCACCCCAAACCCCCACCTGACAAACCACCTAGAGATATTATCATGTGCATGAAGGATTTTCTTATCAAAGAGGAAATCATGCGTGCTTCCGGAACCTCCCCAAACATTGCTTTTGAGGGCAACAGGCTACAAATCTACTCTGACATCTCCCCAGCCACTCTGGATAGAAGACGCAGAATGAAGGAAGTCACAAACATTCTACAAACAGCTCGAATAAGATACAGATGGGGATTTCCTTTCAAGCTTACAATCCCACATAATGGCTCTACATACACCGTGTATAATGTAATTGAAGGCAAAGAACTGCTAGTCAAACTGGGCCTACTTGATCCAGAACCACCGAACAGATTTCCATCCACTCCAAGACCCTCCCCAATCTGGTCGACTCCGTCTTCCAGACGCAATACAGCTGAACAGAGAAGATGGCGTCAACCTTTCCAGAACCAAGCCACTTGATCACCTTAATTAATTGACGTTCCTTTCCACACAAGGCTCCATTTGTTTTGATGTCCTCTCCGGATTGAATTTTGGTTCTTCTTTACTATTCCCTATTTGAATGGATCATTTTGAGCACAGACCTACTCATCATTTTGCTAACATCTGAACTTTCTCCACATTTAGAACTTGGACATCATTGAGACCCCTAAAAAATTGAATGGAGGAACAAACTTTCCACAACTCTATCTCAAACCCTCCCCTTCCCCTACTCCTTCCTTTCCCTCCCTCCCTTCCCTCCTACCCATCCCCCCAATTTTGCCTCCCCCCCCCCCTTTTTTTTTTTTAAATCACTAAATGGTATATATGTGGCTAAAATGAGTTTTTAACAGTGCTTAAAATGGTAACTCTTAAATGGCTGTTAAAAATTAGATATAATCGCCTTGTCTTTCAACCCCCAAAGATAGATGGTATCTACCTCTGCTGTTACATTAACCCCTCTGGTTGGTATTTAATTGTTTTTGTTCCAGTTTACTCAAATAGCCTGCTAAGTCCGTCGTCGATGGATTGTCTCCCCACCTGCCCATGCGGTTAACTGCTGCATCCTTAATTTGGAGGATGATGCATTTGATGGCATTCGCAGGATCAGGACATGTTTGTCCTCCTGATTCAAGTTTAAAATTTTGTGACAAGATATTTCTTGTCCCTTTGTTTTTGTTATTTTTCATTACAGTATTTACCAATTTTGCTTTTATGGTCGATACTTTTTTTAGATTAAAAAATGGAAGTTACAGTAAGACTGTTCAATCTCATCTAATGATCCAATGTTATATTCTTTTTTGTTTCAAATACCCATGTTTTAAATTTGGTACACATTTGACTATAATTTCTCTACTAATACGGTATAAGGTGTCACTCCTACTTCGAGTGCTAAGCTTTAACCTTCCCTTATACTCTCATATGCTTTTCATTTATATCCCACTATGTGTAATTAGGATTGTCTTTTCTCATAAGCAGACCCCCTTACAAATTACCAATGGTACTTAAAGTAATATCTCATAATGTTCATGGCTTCAATACACCCCACAAAAGGAAAAAGGCCTTCCAACACTACAAAAGAATTGGCGCAGATATTATCCTATTACAGGAAACTCATTTCTCTTCCTCTAGACACCCAAACTATTTTGACAAAACATACAACCAATTTTATTATACTACATACAACAATAAAACCCGTGGAGTTGCTATCTTTATACGCAACACTATTATTTTTGACTCAAAACATATTTATAAAGATCCAGATAGCCGCTATATCATTATAAAAGGTCAGATAAATAACAAAGAAATCACTATTGCATCAATTTACGCACCTAATGATTCCCATTCTTTCTTTTTCCAGAGCTTTTTTGAATCTCTGGAAAAACTTAGCTCTCCCCATCTGATTGTAGGTGGTGACTTTAATCTAACAGCACACCCAGCTCTAGACAGAAGCAAAATCTCCCCATCCACCAAAGCTTTCCCTAAATCTTTAAACCGATCCCTTAATAAATTTCAACTTATTGATTCCTGGAGGGCGCATAATATAGGTGCAAAAGTTTACACACATTACTCACACCCCCATGACGTCTATGCTAGACTAGATTACATTTACTGCACGCCTATTCTATTAGCTAACTCCTCTAATGCTACAATACACCCATGCCCCTGGTCAGACCATGACATTAAATTTTTTGAAACTTCACACGTAGGTCTCAAACTCTCCCCCTACAATTGGAGATTAAATGATACAATCCTAACAGATGCCTCAATGACACAGGCCATTACAACACAAATTGAGAGTTATTTTTCTGACAATGTCAATGATGAAACTCCTCCTACTATGATTTGGGTGGCACATAAAGCAGTCTTAAGAGGCCATTTAATTTGCCTCGCTGCAAACAGAAACAGATAGAGACTCACAGATATCAAATGCCTTACCAAAGAACTTAATGACTTATACCATAAATTGCAAGTAACTCCTTCATCAGAAATTACCAAACAAATACAGGACAAGCTTAAAGCTTTGGATGTTATTCTTTCAGCAAACACAGAGAAATCATTAAGATTTTCCAAGGCTAAATTCCTATTACATAGCAACTCTCCCTCATCTATGTTTGCAAAAAACTTAATCATGAACACAAACCCCCACATACATATAAACTCAGGGACCCCAAAGGAAATATGATCACACACCCTCAAGAAGTACTTAAAATATTCTCCACATTTTATAAAGACCTCCTCTCAAGCCCTCAACCTTCTACAGACCAATCATCTAGACTGGGGATAGATGACATCCGACTACCCTCTCTCACCCCACAGCAAATAGAGTCGTTGAACGCCCCCTGTACAGAAATGGAACTGACCCGAATTATAAAATCCCTTAAAACCTCCACAGCCCCAGGCCCAGATGGTTTTTCATCTTCATATTATAAAAAATTTGCCCCCCTTCTAACCCCTCATTTGACTAACCTTTTTAATCACATTCTTAATGGTGGACAATTTCCCAACGAGAAGCTTCTAGCTAATCTTTCCCTAATTCCTAAACCGCTTAAAGATCACTCTCTTCCTCAAAATTTTCGCCCTATATCAGTTCTAAACAATGACCTCAAAATCTTTGGAAGACTACTTGCTGACAGACTGGCAAAAGTTATCACGAATCTAATTCACATTGATCAAACCGGTTTTTTTCCCTGGAAGACAAATTGTTGATAATGTTAGACTGGTCACTAATAATATCCAAGACGCAAATCTTTACTCACGTAAGCTTTGCCTCTTAAGTCTAGAAATTCATAAGGCATTTGACAGCGTTAGCTGGTCATACCTTAACTTTATACTACCCAAATTTGGGATATCAGATAAATTCTTGCAGGGATTTAACGCCCTTTATCATAATCCCCAAACTAGAATAAAAATCCCAGGTCACAACTCAGAATTTTTTCCCCTTAGTAGAGGAACTAGACAGGGTTGCCCCTTCTCCCCGCTCTTATTTGCCCTTGCTATTGAACCATTAGCCCATAAAATAAGGAATAACTATGATATAAAAGGATATACTAAAGGGGAAAACGAATGTAAACTCCGTTTATACGCTGATGATGCTCTTATATTCCTTACAGAACCTATTACCTCTTTCCCATCCCTCCTTAAGGAACTGAAACTCTTTCACAACATCTCTGGCCTCAAAATAAATATGAAAAACACACAAAACTTATTATCGAGCAATTTTCCTTTCATATGGTGCCCTAATTCATTTAAGTACCTTGGAGTTTCTATAACCCCAACACATAATCAATTATAGAAGTCTAATTACATCCCTCTCTTTTCCAACATCAACACTATCCTTAACTCTTGGTCTTCATTTCATATCTCGTTCCTAGGTAGAATATGTGCCATCAAAATGACAATCCTACCCAAACTCTTATATTTTTTTTGCACCCTACCAATTAACATCCCAAAATCCAAATTATTCTCTATACAAAGAAATATTAACAAATTTATATGGGCAGGCAAAAAGCCCAGATGCAGCTATGCCCTGATGCATAGACCCCAGTCTGCAGGAGGTTTGGGTCTTCCCAACATCTGGCTATATTACCTTGCTGCTAGACTAACCCAGCTTTCCCAATGGTTCACCCCTATACACGAGACCCCTTGGGAAAAATTTGAAATCACCTCTATTAAACCACTGTATCTACAAGGAATATTATGGTCTAACATCACATTATACAGTAAACTTTCCAAATTAAATATTATAGTTGTCCAATTTCTCCAACTTTGGAATAAACACAAAGACACCTTCAAACTTTCCTCTAACACCCCACCCTTAGCATCCTTTTTAGGTGACCCCAGATTTCCACACGCATATAACAACGAAAGACCCTTCTTAAACTGGATTAACAAAAATCTTACTACACTTAGATCCCTACAACTAAAATGGAAATTTACCCAATTCCCCTCATTACAATCTATACATGGCCTCCCTTCCTTGGAACTTCACCATTACCAACTAATTAGGAGATTCTATGCTGAGTGTTTTGCACTTTCAACAAACCCCTCCAACACAGTGTTTGAACAGATCTGTATCTCCTTTTCTAGAGACAGAGGTTTGATCTCAAAACTATATCATTTCCTAAACAGTGTTGGAGTCCCAGAAAAATCCTCACAGATGATTAAATGGGAGTCAGATTTGGGCATCACATTCAGCATTGATGACTGGATGTCTATGTCAATTAATCTACGTAAGAGTAACAAAGCCATTTCATTCAGAGAAACCCCAATTAAAGTATTCTCAAGGTGGTACCTAACCCCAGTGAAATTACACTCATACTACCCTTCGGTGTCTCCAAATTGCTTCAGAGGTTGTTCAGTTCCTGGCACATTCATACACATATTCTGGTCCTGCTCTCACCTAGACCTAATATGGCGTAAAGCCTTTGAAATCATTGAATCCTCCTCTAAACAAAAAATCATACCTACACCACAAATTTGTTTATTATTTGCTAATATCCCGAATGTCCCCCTTCCATGTACCAGATTAATTCACTCTCTATGCAGCTCCATACTCTGGATGATTGCTTACAACTGGAAATCCAACAATCTCCCATGGCAACAAGTTGTTTCTAGAATGGAATCGATCAAATTTGCAGAATGGATATACCACACCCTCAATGATACTATACATATACACAAAAATAAATGGTCTTTTTGGATTTCAGATTAGCACTTATATGTTTTTGCTCACTTTTTATATATATGACTTTTGTACCTGTAAATTAATGTATACATAGTCTTCATAATCACGTTTCTACCTTGAAATTATGGTCTGGAAATGTATTTCAGTCTCCTACTTTAATGATAACTCTGTAACATTGTGACACACTCTGTTAACATTCTTATTTTTTTTGTACTTCTGTGAAACTTCCAAATAAAACTTTTGTAAACAAAATAAATGTCCTAAGGAGTGATTCTAACTGTGGGGGGATGGGCTTCCAGTCACATGACAGAGATCATTGCTCCCGATGACAGGGAGCAGTGATCTCTGTCATGACACAAGGCAGAATGGGGAAATGCCTTGTTTACATACTCACTGCCCCGTTCTGCGGCTCAGTGACGCAATCACTGGGAGACCAGTGGACATTGAGACCGCCGGTCCTGCGGGCACGGTCACGCTGTACACCGGAGGCATGCGCGCCTGCTATCCCCGCCTCTTAAAGGGGACGTACAGGTACGCCCATTTGCCCACTGCTGCCATTGTGCCAACGTATATTGGTGTGCAGCGGTCGGCAAGTGGTCAAACAATGCATGGGCCAGAGACTGTGACCAGCAGTGGTATTACCACTAACAGCTGAGTTTTCAAAGCCAAGCATGTGTAATGAAGGCAAACATGAATTGTACATTACTCTTACCTCCCAAGAACAAAAGTGCTCAACTGCAACCAATACATTTAAGTCTGGATAAAGCAGGAAAGAGATGTAACGAATGCCATGTTTTGAAATGCTGCCTCAGTCCCCACTAAGTAGATTTCCCCTTACTTCATGTCCCTGTGACAACAAAACACTGAACAGTGGGTGGGAGAGGGTGTGGATGCCATCATTAACCACTTCAAGACCGCCGCACGACGATGTACGTCCAAACTTTGAATGGGGATATCGTTGTTATGGCAGCAGCTAGCTGGCAGCTAGCTGCCATAACCCCAGTATCCCCGTTTTCGTGCGGCGGCCGGCTGTCAGATAAAAGTGGTCCCTGCGGCGGATTCGCCGCGAGATCACTTATCGGTGGCGGGAGAGGGGCCCCCTCCCGCTGCGATCTGTTGCCCTCCGCCGCTTACCGGAGCCGTCGGTAGTTGCGGAGGTGATCGCGTCCTATCCTGTGGTGTGTCTGGACACAAGTGAGGCCAAGATGGTGCTCACTCGTCTCCAATACACTGCTGGGCGGAAGCGACGTCAATACGTCACTTCCGTCCACGCCTCTTAAAGGCACATTTTTTCAAATGTCATTTTTCTAAACGACTTTTTTTTTTTTTTTTATTGCATTGTAGTGTACATATGAGATCTGAGGTCTTTTTGACCCCAGATCTCATATTTAAGAGGTCCTGCCATGCTTTTTTCTATTACAAGGGATGTTTACATTCCTTGTAATAGGAATAAAAGTGACACCATTTTTTTTTAAAACAGTGTAAAAATAAATAAAATATTGTAAAATAAATAATAATAAAAAAAAAATTTTAAAACCCCCCGTCCCGACGAGCTCGCGCGCAGAAGCGAACGCATACGCAAGTAGCGGCCGCATATGAAAACGGTGGTCAAACCACACATGTGAGGTATCGCCGCGACCGGTAGAGCGAGAGCAATAATTCTAGCCCTAGACCTCCTCTGTACCGCAAAATATGCAACCTGTAGAATTTTTTAAACGTCGCCTATGGAGATTTTTGAGGGTAAAAGTTTGACGCCATTCCACGAGCGGGCGCAATTTTCAAGCGTGACATGTTGGGCATCAATTTACTTGGCGTAACATTATAATTCAGAATATAAAAAAAAATTGGGCTAACTTTACTGTTGTCTTATTTTTTTATTCAAAAAAGTGAATTTTTTCCAAAAAAAGTGCACTTTTAAGACCGCTGCGCAAATACGGTGCAAAAAAAAGTATTGCAACAACCGCCATTTTATTCTCTAGGGTGTTAGAAGAAAAACCATATATAATGTTTGGGGGTTCTAAGTAATTTTCTAGCAGAAAAACCTGTTTTAAACATGCAAACACCTAAAATCCAAAACGAGGCTGGTCCTTAAGTGGTTAAAGTGGAGGTAAACTCGACTTTTGAACTATAATTCTAGATTGTAAGCTCTAACGAGCAGGGCCCTCTGATCCCTCCGGTATTGGTTTGTATTGCAAGTGTACTGTCTGCCCTCATGTTGTAAAATGCTGCGCAAACTGTTGGCGCTATATAAATCCTGTATAATAAAAATAATAATAATAATAAGGCTTACCTATAGGACAATCTCCTAAACTTGCATTGTTTAGGAGATATTCATAGGGGATGCTGCCGGCACATGTCACTGGCACATGCACTCTGAAGGGGTACCTGCGCCATACATTCAGAGCTCCATGACAGAGCCAAGGGCTCCCGCACGCATGCACGAGAGTAACGTCACCATGGTATACATCAGAGCACGCAAACCCAGAAGGGAGACCAGGTAAATATGGCAGTGTCATAGATCTGTGACAACCCTGTGCAGGAGGGATCCACTTTACAGGTAAGCCTATCAGGTAAGTTGGTGCATACTAGCACATTATGACTTAACCCTGCAGGGGGGCCCACTTTATTTTTATTTTAGTGGCAGTTTATTACCACTTTTAGGGCAGAGGAAGACACAGACAGCAATAAAAGCAGTGTCAGGGGTTCTAACCCTTCCTCACTCTTCTAAAATGCTATCAATTCCTGATAAGAAACAAGGGAAAATATCCCCAACAAGGACACAAAGGACACTACAAAATTTGAGAGAGGCTTTAGCCTTTGCTAGAACAATCCAAATCAACAAAAAAAATGTCTGGAGTTAGACTTTAAAATAGACATTGGGCGTTTCCCTCTGAATATAAAATGTGAAATATAAATGGATCTCCCAAAAAGGTGTTATCTAGGACTAAATATATTGTGAAACCAGGAAATTATATGAATCATTTTGAGTAATCAATAGCATGAGTAACAACACAACCTGTATCATTTCCCAAACATGTTACTTCACACAGAACAGTAAATGAATTGCCAGTATTGTTTTTTAATTAGAATTTTCTTTGTTACATTATTAGATCCTGTTGCTTTCCTTCAATGATTATAGTTATTATTCACTTCATTTCTCAGCGCTGAACAGGAACTTAGACCCCTGAGGCTTTTTATGAAACTGCAAGGGAAAACTTCATTACTGAAGAAAATGCTTTGACAATGAAATGTGCTAATCTTCTGTGGTGACATCACTGTATGTATAAATTACATTGTGCTAATTTATGGCTACTAAAATGCTATTCACAATGTAAAATAAAATATATTTCCAATTTTATTAGATATACTATATCCTGTGTTTTATTTTTTTAATCAATGCAATGGTTTCACAGAATAGTGGAGCTATAGATTGTTAAAAAAAAAATAAGTCCAAAGCTTTAAATGCACAACCCCGCAGCAATTTATTGCAATGCACCCTGTTCTGATACATCTTTAGTAGATGAAATTTGATTTTTTGCTACGGACTGCACTTTTTGATATGCTTCTTACAATTTTTAAATGGTTAGTCCATTTGAGTTATTCTTCACCCTATTCCACAATTGTTCAAATTCAACATGGTGCTATTTACAAAGTGTTATTGATTGTCTAGTTGGCTGCATGTTTCTTTTGGTAATGGCTCTGGTTTCAAGTCATCTTGGAGAACAAATTGCATGATGAAGTGACAGAGTCACCTATCGATCCTATAGTCAATAAGCAGGTTGTTTGTGGCCTATGAAACCCGCCCACTGCCTGCTGTCAATCACAAAAGGAGTGGACTTGATGGGAACTAGTGTCTCCAAATTTGCTGTGTGACAGCTGAAGCACTGAAAAGGCTTCCAAATGCACTGAGGATGGGGTGTCCATACACAAAATCTGGCCTCGGGCCCCCTCAGCATGCAGAACTTGCCCTAATTTTATGTACCTGTTCCCAACAGGTACATGAATCTGTCGCCTGCATCAACATTTGTCACACAGAGGCAGGATAGAGTTCTAAAGAGTGTCATAGACATGCTTTATGAATTCCTCTAAACAGGTTTTCTCTAAAAAACAAACAAAAAACAAAATCTCTTAAAAATACATTTCTCATGCTTTTAAAACCAAAAGATGAACCAGCCCAAAAAAAACCTTGCAGAGAGTGTGATCCAATTTAAACGAATACAGGAAAAAATACTTCCTAATCAGTAAACTCTTACTAAAACCTTCTTTTATTTTTTGTTTTTGGGTAGAATATGGAAGGGATAAAACTTCTGTCGAGGTTTTTTTTCACTCTTTGTGTACCATTGGGGAGAATTACCTTCACTTTCTGTCACAAAGACACACCAGGAAGTGTGAGCAAATCTATAAACATGTAAGGGAAACCTCCTCTCAGTTGACACTGAAAGAAGTGCCCACTGGAAGATTTTATTCATATTGTTGTTTTGCCAAAAACTATTTTTTTTTTAATTTTCTATACTTTTAGTCCTGGTGAAAATGTTTACCAGTCTCACCAATAGAGACATCAATTTAAACCTGCAAACACATCTATTCAGCACCAAACCCTGGTTGGTTCAGAACAAAATTGTTTAGGAGTGCATGGATTTCAGTTATACCATATTATACCTTAAAAGCCAGCACTCCATGCAAAGACAAAGCTTCTGCAACTTATTTAGGTCACATAAACAATATAGTGAAAAAAACATGGTCTATCTCCATTTGGAACCCCCTTCTCAAAGTGACAGACTTGGTCTTTGTTGTTCTGTTACCTTGAGAAAGACTTGGCAACACACCAAAATGTTGGAGGAAGTTCAACATGCTTTTTTCACTATTTTTATGGGACCTCGATTTGCTGCAAAAGTTTTGCATGAAGTGTGGGCTATTTCAATATTTTGAGCAATTAAAACCTGACAGATTTTATTCTTTTCCTACTCTATTATGAAAAAAGTTTAATTTTTCAGTGCCGTCAGGTGAACCCCTAAATAGCTTTTGTACTTTTTTTTATAAATAAGAAATAACTCTTTCAATGCTGTTCTTTCAAACTCTTTTTGAAGAAATTTACTGTATCTGTCAAACACACTTTCTGAAAGACTATTCCACTTTTCTTTCCAGTTCTAACTGCAAAAAACACTTCTCTGTCTGGAAAATAAGGTGACCATCAAAGCTGTCAAGTACAGTACATACCTAAAAGGTTCTTCCAACCATTTTAGAAAATAGAAGATAGATCTATAGATAATCTTGGGTTTCACACTTACCATTGTCAATCCAGTGTTGTGCAGCGTTCCTTCCTGTTCTGCCATATTCCGAGATATGGTGATAGACGGGAGGTCAAGACTTTGTGGTGGGAACTGAGGAGTAAATTCACTCCCTTGTACAGTCAATGCTTCACCCATAACTTGGAATGGAAGAAGAACATCATTCATGCTAAGTGCAGGGTCAGTTTCTGGAGGTGGGGTTATAGGAGGAATCTCAAACTCTTCATCACCAAGACTCGGTGTGTGGAATGTCTGTCAGACAAAAAATATATAGTATTAATGTTTTGGTTCAGTGTCAGGGTTCAGTGTTTGGTTCAGGTTCTGGGTGAATGACCCCCTATAGAGCAATGTTGTATATAAAAAAGAAAATGAAAAAAAAAAATACAGAAAACATTAGCTACCCCTCATTTTAGCTGATCAACACACCCATCTCCACTGTTAACTGGCACAGATTACAACTAACTTTAGGGTGAGGTTGTTGTTGCTAGAGATAAATCATGAAGACAAATCCATGGAAGCATTTCTGATTCAAATTGCTAGCACTGAAACCCTTTCATAGGTAATGTAATAGAATACTGAAAATACTAAAAACAAACATGTTCCAAATATTAATTTATTTTATATCAAACAAAAATCTTTACACTCCAACAGTTGTTTAAAAAAACAACCCTCTGTTTCTTAAATATTGAAAACCTTGCAAAAACAGATCAGTCTGATTAAAGATTTAAATGCAATTATCACATGGTTGTAATAGTGTACCAGTATTAACAGTGTTTTAATGTGTACTTAATTAGCAACATCTGTCTTTGTTTGTTTGAGCAACAGATACATTAGGCTTAGTGCATATCAAATTGCCTATTTATTGATACCTAGCCACAATAAAATATAGCTTGCATTATGCAATACTCATGCACCATAAATTCAGACAATTGTGTACTGCACACCGCAGTTTAATCTGCCCAAACACAGTCGTTTACTTTGATTTGTGCAAGCAAGAAAATGTGGACTGTTGAATTGTTGTCTATATTTCTATTGCAATGGAACATTGACTGTTATTATTCAGCGTAAAATAATTCTCAAGCAGTGATCATGATAAGAATGCCAGGCTTTCAAGTAACAGTGTTTAAACACTGGATATGTTATAAAGAGGTAAAACACAGCGGCTTGGCTGCCGCAGGATATTTTTTTCATGCTTACACGCTGAAATTTGTTGTATTTTTACATTCTTAATCTTAAAAGGTCATCTTTCAAAAGGTTTGTAATGCAGTATATCCACACACCTTGTACATTTTGTATTATAGTCATAGTAACCAAAAGAATCATAACTGGATTTATCAAGAAAATATATATTGTGTATCAAAAGAACACTGACAAGGCTTTATGTAAATAGACAAAAGGTCACAGGAGGAGCTAATATTCAATTTTCTTTTATGAGTAAATATAAACAATAACATTGCATATACATGTAGAAAGTATAGCCATAAATATCTGTAATCATAGATAAGTCTCAATAAATGAAAGATGACTTTTAAAAGGTGAAAGCTAGCCTTGGTAAAATTATTTGGTATACAGAGAGAATCTTCTGCTTTCAATTACTGCAAGGGGCTGCATTTACCAACTATTATGTAGGCCCGTACACACGATAAAAAAAAACGGAAGTTAAATTTTGTCCGGATCGTTAGTATGGTGCTTTCGACAGATGATTCCGATATTTCGCACGACAAAAACTGAATGTGCAGACTTTAAAATTTTATTTGTATGTGAACACGTCTGATTCTTGTTTAATTAGTAAGGTTTTTACGTGACTTCTGAAGTTGAATTCTGTCATATGAGAATTTTTGTATGGTAAGTAACCTCTTCACTAGGGATGAGCTTCGAGTTCGAGTCGAACTCATGTTCGACTCGAACATTGGCTGTTCGCAAGTTCACCGAACAGCGAACAATTTGGGGTGTTCGCGGCAAATTCGAATGCTGCGGAACACCCTTTAAAAGTCTATGGGAGAAATCAAAAGTGCTAATTTTAAAGGCTAATATGCAAGTTATTGTCATAAAAAGTGTTTGGGGACCTAGGTCCTGCCCCAGGGGACATGGATCAATGAAAAAAAAAGTTTTAAAAACGGCCGTTTTTTCAGGAGCAGTGATTTTAATAATGCTTAAAGTCAATCAATAAAAGTGTAATATCCCTTTAAATTTCGTACCTGGGGGGTGTCTATAGTGTGCCTGTAAAGGGGCGCATGTTTCCTGTGTTTAGAACAGTCTGACAGCAAAATGACATTTTGAAGGAAAAAACTCATTTAAAACTACCCGCGGCTATTGCATTGCCGACAATACACATAGAAGTTCATTGATAAAAACGGCATGGGAATTCCCCAAAGGGGAACCCCGAACCAAAATTAAAAAAAAAAAATGACGTGGGAGTCCCCCTAAATTCCATACCAGGCCCTTCAGGTCTGGTATGGATATTAAGGGGAACCCCGGCCAAAATTTAAAAAAAAAAATGACGTGGGGTTCCCCCTAAATTCCATACCAGACCCTTCAGGTCTGGTATGGATTTTAAGGGGAACCCCGCGCCAAAAAAAAAAAAAAAACGGCGTGGGGTCCCCCCAAGAATCCATACCAGACCCTTATCCGAGCACGCAACCTGGCAGGCCGCAGGAAAAGAGGGGGGGACGAGAGTGCGGCCCCCCCTCCCTCCTGAACCGTACCAGGCCACATGCCCTCAACATTGGGAGGGTGCTTTGGGGTAGCCCCCCAAAACACCTTGTCCCCATGTTGATGAGGACAAGGGCCTCATCCCCACAACCCTGGCCGGTGGTTGTGGGGGTCTGCGGGCGGGGGGCTTATCGGAATCTGGAAGCCCCCTTTAACAAGGTGACCCCCAGATCCCAGCCCCCCCCCTGTGTGAAATGGTAAGGGGGTACATAAGTACCCCTACCATTTCACGAAAAAAGTGTCAAAAATGTTAAAAATGACAAGAGACAGTTTTTGACAATTCCTTTATTTAAATGCTTCTTCTTTCTTCTATCTTCCTTCATCTTCTGGTTCTTCTGGTTCTTCTGGCTCTTCTGGTTCTTCCTCCGGCGTTCTCGTCCAGCATCTCCTCCGCGGCGTCTTCTATCTTCTTCTCCTCGGGCCGCTCCGCACCCATGGCATGGGGGGGAGGCTCCCGCTCTTCTCTTCTTCTTTTCTTCTCTTCTTCTCTTCTTCATTTTCTTCTCCGGGCCGCTCCGCAATCCATGCTGGCATGGAGGGAGGCTCCCGCTGTGTGACGGCGCTCCTCGTCTGACAGTTCTTAAATAACGGGGGGGCGGGGCCACCCGGTGACCCCGCCCCCCTCTGACGCACGGTGACTTGACGGGACTTCCCTGTGACGTCACGGGGAATGCCACAGGGAAGTCCCGTCAAGTCACCGTGCATCAGAGGGGGGCGGGGTCACCGGGTGGCCCCGCCCCCCCCGTTATTTAAGAACTGTCAGACGAGGAGCGCCGTCACACAGCGGGAGCCTCCCTCCATGCCAGCATGGATTGCGGAGCGGCCCGGAGAAGAAAATGAAGAAGAGAAGAAGAGAAGAAAAGAAGAAGAGAAGAAGAGAAGAGCGGGAGCCTCCCCCCCATGCCATGGGTGCGGAGCGGCCCGAGGAGAAGAAGACAGAAGACGCCGCGGAGGAGATGCTGGACGAGAACGCCGGAGGAAGAACCAGAAGAGCCAGAAGAACCAGAAGATGAAGGAAGATAGAAGAAAGAAGAAGCATTTAAATAAAGGAATTGTCAAAAACTGTCTCTTGTCATTTTTAACATTTTTGACACTTTTTTCGTGAAATGGTAGGGGTACTTATGTACCCCCTTACCATTTCACACAGGGGGGGGGGCCGGGATCTGGGGGTCACCTTGTTAAAGGGGGCTTCCAGATTCCGATAAGCCCCCCGCCCGCAGACCCCCACAACCACCGGCCAGGGTTGTGGGGATGAGGCCCTTGTCCTCATCAACATGGGGACAAGGTGTTTTGGGGGGCTACCCCAAAGCACCCTCCCAATGTTGAGGGCATGTGGCCTGGTATGGTTCAGGAGGGAGGGGGGGCCGCACTCTCGTCCCCCCCTCTTTTCCTGCGGCCTGCCAGGTTGCATGCTCGGATAAGGGTCTGGTATGGATTTTTGGGGGGACCCCACGCCGTTTTTTTTTTTTTTTTTTTGGCGCGGGGTTCCCCTTAAAATCCATACCAGACCTGAAGGGTCTGGTATGGAATTTAGGGGGAACCCCACGTCATTTTTTTTT
The DNA here is from genome assembly GCF_042186555.1 of Aquarana catesbeiana. Taxonomy (NCBI): domain Eukaryota; kingdom Metazoa; phylum Chordata; class Amphibia; order Anura; family Ranidae; genus Aquarana; species Aquarana catesbeiana. The sequence goes on along the minus strand of NC_133334.1, from coordinate 126,146,335 downwards.
TTTATTTTGGCCGGGGTTCCCCTTAATATCCATACCAGACCTGAAGGGCCTGGTATGGAATTTAGGAGGACTCCCACGTCATTTTTTTTTTAAATTTTGGTTCGGGGTTCCCCTTTGGGGAATTCCCATGCCGTTTTTATCAATGAACTTCTATGTGTATTGTCGGCAATGCAATAGCCGCGGGTAGTTTTAAATGAGTTTTTTCCTTCAAAATGTCATTTTGCTGTCAGACTGTTCTAAACACAGGAAACATGCGCCCCTTTACAGGCATACTATAGACACCCCCCAGTTACGAAATTTAAAGGGATATTACACTTTTATTGTTTGACTTTAAGCATTATTAAAATCACTGCTCCTGAAAAAACGGCCGTTTTTAAAACTTTTTTTTGCATTGATCCATGTCCCCTGGGGCAGGACCCAGGTCCCCAAACACTTTTTATGACAATAACTTGCATATAAGCCTTTAAAATTAGCACTTTTGATTATTCATGTTCGTGTCCCATAGACTTTAACGGTGTTCGCATGTTCGAACGAACTTTTTTCCTGTTCGCATGTTCTGGTGTGAACCGAACAGGGGGGTGTTCGGCTCATCCCTACTCTTCACTATCGAATAGCATCCAACAAAAAACGGATGAACGTTCGTCCGAAAATCTGATTGTGTGTACGAGGCTTTAGGTGATTTGATAAAGCCCTTAGCAGCACAATATTTTGTTTATGATGGACATTGGTTTGGGCATCTCTGAAGGGCGTTTGTCCATCTTTGTACGAATATGCCAATATCAGCATTGGGGTGGCTGAACATGCCACAACGCACTGCACGGAAAAGAGAATTTTAGTATACTAGAATGTAAAGCAATGAAAAGTGTTCTATGAATGGAGGATGGGAGGATGATTAAAAGAAAGATCTGCCTTCTCCACTCCGAATGTTTCCAATTGATGAATGTAGTATAGCTACTATAATTGGGGGGGTTGGAAAGGGTGGACATAGCCACTCTTGACAAATGCTGATGACAGGTCCAGTGGCTGTATTAATCCCCTCAGTACTAGAAGATTTCTCATTGGGGGTATGGAGGGGCATAGGACAGATATTTTCACCGGAGATGGCAGCCACCAGCACAAAGGATCCATCTCATTGAATGTAAATGCTGTGCTTTGTACTAATACAAAAAAAAGAAAAACAAATTTGGGAGCATGGCTGGAAATGCACAAGTGAAGGCGCATTATCCCTGAGCTCTGCTACTCCCGGACTTCAGATAGTGATCAGCAGCAGACTTGCACCCTGTGATGCCACCTACCAAGCAGAAGAAAACACAGGGATAACTCCCACGGCAAAGGCATCCAACCTGCAACACTATTTGACACCAGCACCGAGAGAAATCTCCTGGTATCAGTGCCGGGACAAGGTCATTTGGTGCCCAGGGCGAAGATGGCAAACTGCGCCCCCCCCCAATTATTATCACTGTTCAGACTATCTGTGACTCTCTGGGGATTTCCGCAGGTATTCTTGCCCACATTCCCTCCAGCTCTCCTTTCTGTACAAATCCCCCCAGATCCCTCTATTCACACATCCCTCCAGCTCTCCTTTCTGTACAAATCCCCCCAGATCTCCTCTCTGCACACATCCCTCCAGCTCTCCTTTCTGTACAAATCCCCCCAGATCCCTCTCTGCACACATCCCTCCAGCTCTCCTTTCTTTACAAATCTCCCCAGATCTCCTCTCTGCACACATTCCCTCCAGCTCTCCTTTCTGTACAAATCCCCCCAGATCCCTCTATTCACACATCCCTCCAGCTCTCCTTTCTGTACAAATCCCCCCAGATCCCTCTCTGCACACATCCCTACAGCTCTCTTTTTTCTACAAATCCCCCCAGATCTCCTCTCTGCACACATCCCTCCAGCTCTCCTTTCTTTACAAATCCCCCCAGATCCCTCTCTGCACACATCCCTACAGCTCTCTTTTCTCTACAAATCCCCCCAGATCCCTCTCTGCACACATCCCTACAGCTCACTTTTCTCTACAAATCCCCCCAGATCTCCTCTCTGCACACATCCCTCCAGCTCTCCTTTCTTTACAAATCCCCCCAGATCCCTCTCTGCACACATTCCCTCCAGCTCTCCTTTCTCTACAAATCCCCCCCAGATATCCTCTCTGCACACATCCCTCCAGCTCTCCTTTCTGTACAAATCCCCCAGATCCCTCTTTGCACACATTCCCTCCAGCTCTCCTTTCTTTACAAATCCCCCCAGATCTCCTCTGTACACATCCCTCCAGCTCTCCTTTCTGTACAAGTCCCCCCAGATCCCTCTATTCACACATCCCTCCAGCTCTCCTTTCTGTACAAATCCCCCCAGATCTCCTCTCTGCACACATCCCTCCAGCTCTCCTTTCTGTACAGATCCCCCCAGATCCCTCTCTGCACACATCCCTCGAGCTGTCCTTTATTTACAAATCCCCCCAGATCCCTCTCTGCACACATCCCTACAGCTCTCTTTTCTCTACAATTCCCCCCAGATCTCCTCTCTGCACACATCCCTCCAGCTCTCCTTTCTTTACAAATCCCCTCAGATCCCTCTCTGCACACATCCCTCCAGCTCTCCTTTCTTTACAAATCCCCTCAGATCCCTCTCTGCACACATCCCTCCAGCTCTCCTTTCTTTACAAATCCCCCCAGATCGCCTCTCTGCACACATCCCTCCAGCTCTCCTTTCTGTACAAATCCCCCCAGATCTCCTCTCGGCACACATCCCCCAGATCTCCTTTCTGCACACATGCCTGCAGGTCTCCTTTCTCTACAAATCCCCCCAGATCTCCTCTCTGCACACATCCCCTAGATCTCCTTTCTGCACACATCCCTCTAGCTCTCCTTTCTCTACAAATCCCCTCCAGATCTCCTCTCTGCTAACCCCCGATTTCATTGTTCCCTCTGCACAAATTGCTACCTCCTCTCTCAGCACATATTCCCCCATCCCCCACAACTTTACAGTGCACTCCTGTCCTCTCTGCCCAACTTCAGTCTTTGGCAATCCCTCACCTCTTCCGACAGCCACCAGTCTCTATGGTATGTGCAGGCTTTTTTTTTTTTTTTATTCAGAGTACAGAGAGCTCCACCTGCTGTAGCACAGAGCCGATGAGGAGTTTCAGAGCTCCTTGGCTCTGTGCTACAATGTCTCAGTAGCAGCAGCAAGCGGGGACAAGCTGCCTCTGGAGTCACTGCAGCTGTGGCTTACAGTGTTGGTGGCAGAAGCATGCACAAGGGCTAGAGGGCAGCAGCAGTGAGTGCCCAGAGCTAACACAGAAAAGCCAGTAGAGGAAGTGAGCTCTGCAGAAAACTTCCTCTACTGGCTATGTGTTACCTGACAGGTCGGAGAGGAGAAGGCTGGCGATACACACGTTTTTTCTGAACTGCTGGTTCCTCCTCTGAGGCTCCACCTGCAGCTTCGGCAGCAGCTCTCCGCTCTCCTCCTATACAGCCTCCGGCTGTGACGTCACGCCGCTGGGACTACAAAGCACCTTCATAGGGGGAGTGAAGGGGCAGCTCTGACAGGATAGCTGGTGCGGACAGTGTAGGCTTGTGCCAGGTGCAGGAGCGCCCTTGGCACATTACAGCAGTAAGGTACAGACAATTACAGTACAGCGAGGGGCGCCAGCTAGTGTGTACTGTGAAGCACACTGCCAGCACTTCACCTGCGCCCCCCTCCCTCCCACAAATTGTACCACCCAGGGCATCTGCCCCTTCCTTGTACCGGCCCTGCCTGGTATGGTAACAGCTGCTGCCTGTCAGAATGAGAAGCTGCTGCGCAAGGCTGCACAAGGACCTGATGCAGGCAGCACACTTACCACTACACTCTCTGCATATCCACAGAGCTCCAAATCTCCTATGCCTGTTGACTCACTTTTATCAGCCACATCCCTTGCTGGCTCAGACAGTACACAGACATCTGATCAGATCAGTTTACAAAAAAGCATGGCAGCGCTGATGCACTCAATCCTTACTAAAGGGAACATTAAAGCTGAATTAGAGGGTTTGCCACTCGCATGGAGGGAATAATTGTTGGAGATTTGACAAAATGTGGGGAAAATCACTGGCAGAGTAGAAGCTCTGAAATTTGCAAGGCAGATACCTAAATTCAGAGTACAAGCATTGGAAGAGGCACAGGCTACACATACATACAGATTGCAACAAACATTTTGCTGATTTAAGATGGAGAAATTAGAAATTGATGCAATAATGTTTGGATTCAGGGCGTCTCTGAAGCAATTAGGGCTGACAATCTGAAAATCACTACTCTGGCTTTCTGAATCACCTGCTGGAAAGATCCACAACAGATCATATTGAACTGGACCGTGTCCACTGTGCTTCGGGACCCAGGAGCCCAGATACCAATAATCCTAGAGACATTCTTTGTCACATACATTTTTATTCCATTAGGAAATAATGAGATAAGCATATCTCAAAGGCCAATTTGACTTTGATGGAGCCACTATTCAAATCCTCCCAGATTTAGCTTGCACAACCTTACAAAAAAGAGAATACTGATCCCTCCACTGGAATGCCTTCAGGAAGTAGTACCCTATAAAAAGGACACCGTTTTCCCTCTGCATTCACCCACACAAGCACAAGAACTGTTTTTTTCTTAGAGATACTTCCTGACTGGCTTGACATGCAGGCAGATGTTCAAACCACACAGAGGCCACTTCCTTGAAGACCTTTAAGACCTTGCAGATCTCATAGCAGACATATGCAATGGGATGCAGCCCCAGTTCATCTGAATCTTCCAGAACAATGACTGGACACCACTTTATGATCCACAGTACAATTTTCCTCTATGTCTTGATGAAAGATACTAATTTCAATCCTGTAATATGTAATTTAGCATTAACTACAAGTCCATATATTTACTCTCAGGATACCATGCAGAATGCTGCAGAACTCAGCTACTAAAATTATTCTAGCCCTTCATGTTTACTTGTAATTAAGATTACTTTAATGCCATACAGCGCATTCATATACAGTGTAACCCTATTAATTTGACATACTACCATGTGTTTACCTGTCAGTTGGTTTAGTGTTATTGTTAGCGGAAACAACCTCAAAAACCATTGTATCTTGCTTTGTACACCATATTTACTTTTAGTCAGGGCTTTTTTTCTCAAACAATAGGTGCTGGAACTTAACCACGGCCCCACAAAACCCCTCCCCCTAAACACACCCTCCAAATCACATCAAATAGTGGGTGTGGTCAGTCAAATTTCACGAAAACAGTAGGAGGGTCTTAAAGGGGCATTAAATACCAGGATTGCATTACATACAGAGTGCAGAGCTGTCACATAAATACAGAAACCAGACTTCTGTGTTTACAAGTGATTGTGGTGAGCAGGCACCAAAGGGTCTGAGCCAGAGGTGGTGGAACTGAGTTCCACCAAGTTCCCCCTGAAAAAAAGCCCTGCTTTTAGTATGCCATTCATCTCTAACAGGGTTTTTAATAGTTAAGGTATTAACCTGGGATCTCTCACCTCAAACTTCCAGTGTTTCTACCTCCTCCTCTACCTCTACAAAAGGGAATCCCTTACCTGGATATTTACCAGAAATAAGGGACACGAGTGTTCACACATTAGTTTGGTGGTGAAAATCAAGAAAATTGAAGGTTATTTACTTTTTTCCCCTTATTTTCAATGTGTCTGCAGGGTGCTTTCCTGAGTTTGTGTGGACACCCCCACTTGATTTGAAATACACCACCACTTCTCATGTATCCATTTCTAATTGCCTTCTCTTCTCTTTCGGACTCATACCCCCTTAGAGCTTCCCTTTCTACCTCTCCACTCCCACATGCGCACTTCTCTCTCCCTCACCCCCCTTCCTTGCATGATGTCGGAGACTAAAACTTGTTTCTTTCAGTGTAAAGGGCTTAAAAAACATAGAAGTGAAACATGCTTATTCAAGCCCTCCACGGGATGAGATGTCAGGTTGTCCTTATACATTAGACCCACTTTTGGAGGGAGAACCACCCTAGACTAACAGACACTATCTGACACCTTATCACAGGGGCCTCCTCAGACGCAAAGTCAAGGGACGGAAGTATCCCTCTATAAAAAATGTAGGATGGTAGATGACTGAAGTATGAAATGAAGACGATAGGCTGCTGTATGTCAAGGGTAAATTATTCTCCCAAATGTTTATGTTTACCCTAATGCCACGTACACACGAGCGGACTTTACGGCAGACTTTGTCCTGCGGACTTTGACGGACTTTACGACGGACTTTCCGAATGAACGGACTTGCCTTCACACGATCAACCAAAGTCCAATGGATTTGTACGTGATGACGTACGACCGGACTAAACCAAGGAAGTTCATAGCCAGTAGCCAATAGCTGCCCTAGCGTCGTTTTTTGTCCGTCAGACTAGCATACAGACGAGCAGACTTTTCGACCGGACTCAAGTCCGTCGAAAAGATTTGAAACATATTTCATTTCTAGGTCCGTCGAACTTTTGAGGAAAAAAGTCAGCTGGAGCCCACAAAGACCCCAAACTCTCTAAAGCAGCTGATCTAATACTCCTGGCTCAGGCAAAAGCTCAATGATCCTACTGTCTACAGACACAGGGAAAGTCTTTGGCAGAGTTGATTAGGACCTGATGGCTGAAGCCCTACAATTTATAGGCATGCGAGTTGGAACACAGCAAAACATAGTAGCATTACATACCATCCCTTGGCCAAAGTCAAAACCAATGTAACATGATCTTTGCCTTTGTGATTAGCAATGGCACTAGGAAAGTGCCAACTATCCCCCTTGATTTTCATCATATCCCTGGAGCCACTTTTAAGCAAAATAAGAGACAATCCCAAAATATCTGGAGTAAGTCATGCTGGCAGGAGTTTTAAGATTGCATCCTTTGCTGATCTTTTCTTCTTACTTACAAACCTCATCATCCCCCTACCAAGTTTAATTAAAGAATTTGGGGCTATATCAAATTTTAAGGTTAACCTCCAAAATTCAGAGGCCTTTAATGTGAATGTCCCGAGTTGTGATCTTACAACTATTAAAAATAATTTCCCATTTTGCTGGTCAAATACTACTTTTAAATATTTTGATACCGACATCCTGAACAACTTCTCCAAATTGTATGCCTTAAACTCACTTCGGCTAATACAAAAAATCAACTGACCTTGAACAATGGAAAATGGGTACGTGTTCTTGGTTTGGCAGGTGCAACCTGATAAAGTTGAGTATTCTGTAGTTACTACAGGCCATCAAATTTATATTGACGGGTTAACCTGTGAGAATCAGGTATAATGTTTTTAGAAAACCTAAGAACATGAGCAGTTTGGGTGCCTCAGACAAAGGGATTTATTACTAGGAGGGTAACTTTGGGAGGATAATAGAACGGCGTCTTCATGCTACTTGGAACCAATTGATACAGATTTAACAAAATCAACACCCACATCCCCCTGGGCAGCCTCCCCTGGAGCTCTTCGAAGTTTCACAAGCCCATGCAGAACCTCCCACTTTGGGCCTCACTCTTTATACATAAAACTAGCTGAACTTCCACAGATCACTGCAGCTCTATCTCTGCTATATCCAGTGGTGGATAAACCCCTAATTTCCACCAGGCATAAAAGATCAAGGTTTTCAAAAATGGATACGGGCAGGAAAATTTGAAATGATGCACTTCAGAAATCAATCTTCATGGTCCTTGCTGGTGGGAACTGCACCATACCTTTTTCTTTCCTAGGGTTCTGGAGACTGCTTCAGTTCCATCACTTTCTATCTATTCCCCCTCCCCCCCAAGACTTGTTCACGATCTCTAACATGCTTTGATTCTTTGTGATCTTGGAAGGAACCCATCAGACATCTAGAATATACGCTCTACTTGTCAGGGAAGATCCTAAACCAACTTAAAGCTTGAATTAATAATTTTGTGTAGTCTACCTCCCCCAATACGAACTACCAAGATACAAATTATAAATGAATGACAAGGTGGTAAAGAATTTTTAGACTTTTACGCCATATATATCTTCATCTATACTACCAATTAAGGCATTGTGAATAAGGTGAGGGGATCAGCCTGCATATTTTCTGTGCCCATGACTGAGTTCTGGATGAAAGTCACTGATATAACACAAAAATTCACAAATTTATGGTCAGTCGGAAACCTGCCTTCTTCCTGCTGCATCATACCATCATACCAAAAAGAACATACAAGCATTCACTGATCTGTACTTTAGTCAATACAAAAATACATAGCTTGCATCTCAGTGAAATGGCATTGGCAGGACCCTCCACAACTGTCACATTGGTTCACCTGAATCAATGAGGTCAAACAGACTTGACTACAAGAGTTGAGGGCTGTCCGCCGCAAGTGGTTCTTTTGGAATACATTTCTTTATTCTGATACCTTGCATTTCTAGTTGGCCATTGAATTATATGTCCAAAAAAACAAAACAATTTTGTGTCTATTTTTCTCCAATAAATGTTACAACATCATGGAGAGTTCCCCTACCACTAACACCCCCCCCCCCCCCCAGATCTACCTGCCTCATGCTCTCCCTTTTTCACATTGCTCCAAGGCTCTACTTTCTCTTCTTTCCCTCTTTTAATCTATAGGCGCATACTACTCACCTAACCTTTTTATTATACTACGTTATAGATTTCTATTAAAAGAGCAAACTCACTCCATCAGGAGATGCAACACTCCCTTGCTAGTTTTCCCCATATTGCTTTCATTTTTATATTCGCTGAAAAAATTAAATCACAAGGTAGTCAATCACACACCTAGTGTATTTTATAAAATATACAGCATTTCTTTCTTTATTGAGTTTAACTGATATGCATTTTGTATTACCTGCTGAAATTGACTGTTCATTTAACATATCAAAATGTGTCTAATACCTTTTGCCATGCCACTGTATATGCAGACATGTGATAATCGAACATTCTATCCTTGTGACAAAAAAATATATAAAAAAATAACTAATATCTTCTTGTTTTTGTTTTTAATTTAAATGTAAATGCTTACCACACGTTCATTACTGATGCAAATAGCATATGGTCTAAAAAGCATCCTTTCACAGTGTAAGACTCAAAAAACTTGAAATTTATAGTTCTTATTAAACAATAATAATAATAATGTTACTCTTATGTCAATGCAATTTAAAAACAGGAGACAATGACAACTGCATGCTTGCTAATGGGGAAATATATTCTTTGGAAAGATCTCATTAGCAGCTGTACAGTACATTGTCATCCTTCAAACTGTTAATGATGATAGAAATTAATAACCACATATGAACAAAGTATATGCAGAAAAAGCAGAAAACTCTTTGCTTGCATATACAACCTGTCAGCTGTCATTAGAGGTCAGGAGTGATGAGCCCTGTAATTCCCTATAAGATGATGCTATTCGGATAGACTGTTGAAGCTCAAATAATCACTTTTGATGCAAAGCACAATTTATACAGGAGCCAGAATAATGGGAGTTTACTTTTTTTTATCCATGTGATACTTAAAGACAATGTAATTTTTCACACTACAGAAACTCCAACTACCATCCACCGTAGATAGATTGGCCAGGATCAGAAGCAACTGGCTAATGAACATAACCCAATGGCTGCATTTGCAGTTATTTGGCACTAATATGGTCTTCTAACAGATGCAACAGTAATTTGTGACTCATTTGCTACACCATTACTGCTTAATGAAATCGAACATATCACATTAACAATACGGATAAATACTTATTCTTGTTATGTGGCTTTTTAACTTGTTTTTATTATCACTGTAATTAAAGCTTTGAAATATTATTTAAATAAATATTTCAGGTGCATAAGAAATATAGTTTGTGCGTGCATTGTTTGTGTTGTCTTTAAACATAATGAATTGAGTCTTTCCAGTATGACTGGGTATATCAGGCTTTCGTTTTTCCGCATGCATTAACGTTTTTTTTTTTTTTTTTTATATCAGGGATGTCAGCTTGGTGTCACACTCTCCTGCTTTCTCAGTATGGGCTTAGGCCCCAGCCATGGTAGAGTAAAAATATTACATCAGCTGATTTAGAGAGTATATGACCAACTTATATGTGTTAAAATATATTGAAGCAGGATGAGGGAGAGATGAGCTTCAAATTGACCTCAGCCACGGGTTTGTAGTGAATCCTTGTAATTCATAAATCTCATTTTGCAGTGCCCTTGACTATTGTTTGTAAATAGTGTGCTTATTAGCCCAATAAATGAACAGAGCTGAATAATAAGACTGACCCCCACAAACTTCAAACAGATTTGCTGAAAAGTTTCAAACTTCAAGTAAAGTTCACAAAAATGTTTGTGAATCAAACCCAGACACAATCATTTCTACCCAGATGATCCCACTGAAATATGGGAGTAAATAAAAAAACTTCATGCAGACAGTTATATGCAAGACTTTAGCAGGAGAAAAAAAAAATTCTAATCATTCAGACATTGCCTGAATAAAAATAAAATGGCTCAGCCGATACAGGCTTCAGCAAGTAGATACTATCTTGTTTAAAGATCAGCTCTGGTCTAGGAGAAATGAACAGGGATGATGATGATTATCATTATGATAATACGGGATTATACATCGCCAACAGTTTGCACAGCACTTTACAACATGAGGGCAGACAGTACAGTTAAAATACAATACAAAACATGAGGAATCAGGTCTATGCTCATTAGAGATATCAATCTAAAAGTGAGGGTCAAGTGATACAAAAGGTAATAACTGTGGGGGATGAGCTGATGGAGTGATGGAGAAAGAAATGGAGTGATGGAGATAGACAAACAAAGCAAAGCTTTTATTATAGATCTACAAGACTTTCACATACTTAAAACACATTTCAACTTTCTGAGATAAGAAAAACACCTTTTATTTAGGCAAAGGGTTATACCCTGTTTCAGTTGTATGGACCAGGAACAATTGAAATGCAAAAAAGGATTTGGTTAATAGACATCTGCATTTTTTCAGCACTACTGCAGTACAACCTTTTTGGTAATACAAATTTATAAAAGGTCTATACATTAGACTAAAAAGAGGACAGGGGGATTTCGTTCTAAAAGGGGGTCAGTTCCTCCCAACTGAGGGAAAGTTGGGAGCTACAGTATATACTTAGGGGTAGTCAAGTTGAAGTGTAGCCAGAGAGCTAATGTGTAAGCAATATGTTCCTTTTTTAAAAGCAATAAAGCTATTCAAATCTGATAATATGGCAATGGAAGCTTAGGCTATTTAATTTACTCACGCTTTTAATTAGGTATGGAGTTATGCAACTGCCCAGTTAGAGCAATAATCAATTTTAGAAAATGTTGCATGGTAGAAAATCTTAACATACTGTATGATGACCACATTTTTCCTGTGTGTATGGGTTTTGTACATCCTTTTCTACTGCTAAGCAATCCAATCTATTGCACCCAACATCTTAAAGTTTAATCATAATCCAACATATTGACCTTACTTGCTGTACAAGTATTCGTTCTTATAAATGTTTAACAAAACAGGTGCAAAATATTAAATCCATAATCCCTTTCACAGTTCACTGAAGAAGATACCAGTCACATTTTTTTAGTAATTCAAATGTATACCAATATAAGGAACAATTTGTTTCACTTCATCATTATCTGCAACATTTTTTTATTAAAAATGAAAAGCAAAAAGCACACAAGTGATACAGTGACCCCTGCCAAAGGTTTGACAGGTTAGTAGAGTGCATTAGCACCACTAGAGCTGGGCACCTAGGCCACATGCCCCACTACTCTTATTTGGTGCCCCAGGTACCAAGGTCTGCTGCCATACATCATATGTGCAGACACAAGAGGTGAACAAGGAGTGCAGTGGCGGGTAGGCAGTCAATAGAAGAGGGGGGCAGCGCTGACTGATGGGAGAAGAGAGAAGGGTACAGAGGTGAATAATAAAAAAAATTAGGTGTAGAGGCTCAAGACACAACCAATGGAAGAGGGTGTAGAGGTACACAGTTGTTTTGACGGGAAAGGGGGGGGGATAGGGGGAGGATTTTTTAAGGATGGTTTTGCTAAAGGAAGGGGATAGGTTTCCTGTGGGAGTTTGATTGGGGAGGAAGAAAAATTTGGGGGAGACAGAATTTTTTGCTTGAGGGCTAGTTTTTGTTGCAGGGTTTGCTTGAGGATGAGGAGGTGCTTTTATTAGAGTCAAGTCTTCTGGGATGTATTTTTTATTTAGGAACACATTTTTCTTGGAGGGGGGGTGTTGCTTAAAAAGTCAGTGGTGTGTTTAGTATCTCTAACCTCTGGAGTCTTTATTTGTACAGTGAACAGCACAGTAAAAATAGCTCAGTAGTTAGGATTATGTAATGTACATCACAGAGTGCCGTGGTCAGTGTAATGTATAGTCCAGTGTAATAAATGCAGTGGTTAGGAGTATGTAATGTATAGCCCAGCATACAACTGTAGTAGTTAAGAGTATGCAATTATTGGTACAACAGACTGCAGTGGTCATAACTATGTAAGGTTCAGTGCACATTATATACTCCTGACCACTATACCATGTTGTATGTTACATACCTATGGTTGCAGCATTTAGAATGCTGAATTTTACATTATATACTCCTGATATATACACTTTGTTTTGGAATATTGTAATTACATACTCTGAAATAAAGTGTTCATTGTCTCAGTAGTTACTGGTTACTCAGTATTCCCTGACTAGAATAATGAAGATCTTCTTCAAGGTAGGCTAACACAACATGTTAGCTGCCTGTCTATATTATGTGTGCAGAAAAGCATATATGGAGACTGTGGCATGGGTGTGCTGTGTATACGACTCAGGTTCAATTTAACCATGCCTGTTAAAGCCCTTCCCACTTCCAGTGCATGTAACCACACCCATCATTTGTCGCAGCACGCTACTGATACCACATTATTGTTCTCTTTCGAATGCCCAGGATCTTGCACAATCCTAGCAACACCCTCGGTAAAGTACACCAACTGTTGCTGCATTTTACCTACTCTGTTACTGCTTTACCATTCTAAATACTGTATATGCTAATGCTAGCCACCCAAATTAAGCATTTGTTTCATTTTTATTTTCTTAGATTTCAATTTACCAACAGTGTAGTGTCAAAGTTTTCCCAATAGGATAGATTGTTTAGGTAAGTCTTCCTACTATACAGCTGAGTGTGCATATTTTCAATTAAACTAAATCTGTGTGTGGTCAGCTTTACAGGCTAAATGACTACTACATCTAAGCTAACACATCTTTCAAAAACAGGTCCTTTAGGTCACGTAAACCTAACATTTGTTTAATGTTTTTTAAATTATAGGACTAACCCTTTTTAGTGTACTCAGTAAAGTACTGAACCAAGTAAACCATAAATAGCAGCAGGAAAGTGAAAATATTAATGAACTCTGTCAACTTCCCTTATAGATGCTTTTGTACAGCATGATATTTAGTCAAATAGACAGTTGCTATTCAACTTGTCTCCTACATCACATCAAGCCATGGATGGTTGTCATACAAGGACACTGTATGGGGCTGCTTCTCAGGGTTATGTACATGGACTTATAAATCCAAGGTTTTATAGCTAGGTTATATTTCCAACAGGAAGAACAGTAAACCCAGACACAAATACTCACGTTTAAAGAGACTCTGTCAACACTATAAAAATTAAAATTAAAGCACATTCAAATGTGCACTTGCCGTGTTTTTCTTTTCCATCAAGGCTTTTTTATTCACTTGCAATGTGCCTTTGGCCTTGCTAAAAAATATGACTATTCGTCGAAAAGTCAATTCTCTATCATAACCCTATCCAAAAAGTATCCAATTAACCTGTGCTTGTCCAGCATCTCTGCCCTTCCCTTCACTTACCTACATAACTATTTATGTAGCTGTGAGAGAAGCCAAGTGTAAGACCTCATACACACTATTAGATTTTCTGCAGATTTTTTTCTTGATTTACCAAAACCACATAATATGAGGTCAAACCTTAAGAGTTTCAATTTGTATGCAATCAGGCAGGCCCTTGCACTACATGGTTTTGGTAAATCTGAAGACAAAAAATCAGTAGAAAATCTAATAGTGTGTATGGGGCCTTATACTCTAGAGTGTAACTTGAATGACTACTCAGGGTCTGCTGGGGATTTTGACATTGCATCCAAGATGGCAGTACCCAGCATCAGTCTCAAAGTTTATGGATGTCTACAAAAGTGCAGCTTTTACAGGCAAATAGCATGCATAATGTATGTTAAATGTCCATAAATTCTTTTGGGAAGATTTTTAATGAAATGGTCTGGTAATGGGGTCTCTAAGACAGAATGGCACTGTTGGTGCATTGAAATATACTGGTGTATTTTTATGTATTTTAACCCATAGTTGCAAATGTACATATTAATTTGTACCAGTAAGCATTCTAGGCAACTAGATTAAAATACAGCTTTCTAAAGAAATTTCTACAATACAATAATGATAGATCACTGTTATTATTGAATTCATTTGATTTCCATCAACATCTTTTGAAACACTGTATAAAGTTACAATAAAAAGACATGCAACACATGCAGGTCTGTACAGTGCCTTAAGAAAGTATTTATACCCCTTGAAATTTTCCATGTTTAGTCATGTTACAACCAAAAACGTAAACATATTTTATTGGGATTTTATGTGATAGACCAACACAAAGTGGCACATAATTGTGAAGTAGAAGGAAAATGATAAATTGTTTTCAAAATGTTTTACAAATAAATATGTGAAAAGTGTGGTGTGCATTTGTATGCAGCCCCACCTGAGTCAATACTTTGTAGAACCACCTTTCGCTGCAATTACAGCTGCAAATATTTTTGGGTATGTCTACCAGCTTTGCACATCTAGAGAGTGGAATATTTGCCCATTCTTATTCGCAAAATAGTTCAAGCTCTGTCAGATTGGATGGAGAGCGTCTGAACAGAAGTTTTCAAGTCTTGCCACAGATTCTCAAATGGATTTAGGTCTGGGCTTTGACTTGGTCATTCTAACACATAAATATACTTTAATAAAAACCATTCCATTGTAGCTCTGGCTGTATGTTTAGGGTTGTTGTCCTGCTGGAAGGTGAACCTCCATCCCAGTGTCAAGTTTTTTGCAGACTCTAACAGGTTTTTTTCTAAGATTGCCCTGTATTTGGCTCCATCCATCCACCCATCAACTCTGACCAGCATCCCTGTCCCTGCTATAGAAAAGCATCCTTACAACATGATGCTGCCACCACCATGTTTCACAGTGGTGATGGTATGTTTAAGGTGAAGTGCAGTGTTAGTTTTCAGCCACACATAGCGTTTTGCTTTTAGGCCAAATTTTGGACTCATCAGACCAGAGCACCTTCTTACACATGTTTGCTGTGTCCCCCACATGTCTTATCACCAACTGAACTTCTTATGGCTTTCTTTCAAAAATGATTTTCTTCTTGCCACTCTTCCATAACGGCCAGATTTGTGGAGTGCACGACTAATAGTTGTCCTGTAGACAGATTCTCCCATCTGAGCTGTGGATCTCTGCAGCTCCTCCAGAGTTACCATGGGCCTCTTGGCTGCTTCTCTGATTAATGCCCGGCCTGTCAGTTTAGGTGGACAGTCATGTCTTGGTAGGTTTGCAGTTGTGCCATACTCTATTTTCAGATGATGGATTGAACAGTGCTCCGTGAGACGTTCAAAGCTTGGGTTATTTTTTATAACCTAACCCTGCTTTAAACTTCTCCACAACTTTATCCCTGACCTGTCTGGTGTGTTCCTTGGCCTTTATGATGCTGTTTGTTCACTAACAGCATCATAAACCTCTGAGGGCTTCACAGAACAACTGAATTTATAATGAGATTAAATTACACACAGGTGGACTCTATTTACCAATTAGGTGACTTCTGAAGGCAATTGGTTCCACTAGATTTTACTTAGAGGTATCAAAGTTAAGGGGTCTGAATACAAATGCATGAAACATTTTTACATATTTATTTGTAAAAAAAAAATTAAAAAACATTTATAAATTTGTGCCACTGTATTGGCCTATCACATAAAATCAAAATACATTTAAGTTTTTGGTTGTAACATGACAAAATATGGAAAATTTCAAGGGGTATGAATACTTTTTCAAGGCACTGTACATCAGAACCCTGTCCAAAGTGGATAGAAATAACAAAAATAAAAATAGATTTGGGAATAAAAGTTGTACTGTGGGTAATATTTTAGTGATAGCATCAATGAGAAAATTGGAGGGAGATGTCATGTGTTAAAATGGATATATTTTTTGTGAGAGCATGATTGAAGGGTGAGTTTAAACCTTCAAAGGTTTGTAAATTATGGCATAAAAGAATTATAAAAACATACACAGAGTACCTTAAAGCATTCATCAGACCACTGCTGTTTCTGCATAGAAAGAAAGTATTTATATAAGATTAAAAAGAATGAGAACAGGTTTTGGAATAAACCGACACACTATAACAATTCGATTAGGTGAAAGAAAGTATAAAATCAAGATGACAATGTTTAGTCACTTCACTTAAACATATAGCCATTACAAAGAAGTAAAATAAGTAGGAATACATAAAATGATCAAGCCAACTGTAGCATATAGACAACATTTATTAAAAAAAAAACAAAAAACAAAAACATTCCATATATAAAATAAAAGAACACTAAACAGGGTGTAGATGGTTGAATGCCATCTGTACAGAAATGTTGAAAACATTTGTTCCTTTTGATAAAAATGCAAATGCGAAGAGGTTGTTGTATCAACATATAACAGGCTATGTCTGCCACGGTGAATTATCACAGCTGGAATTAAATTGTCTCTTAACAGCTGCTAGCAGCGGACTTTTCATCAATGCTCGATTCAAATGTAGGAAGAAATTCTCCAGAATGAAACATTATGTTATCCTTACAGCTGGGGTTTTGTGTTCATTATCACAAATAAATGACGGGCCCCATGCCAAACACTATTCGATTATCTAAGCAAGTCTTGATGGTCATAGAAAAGATGGGACAATTGAGTGGAATGCTAATTTTCCAACTGTCCAGTTGATTAGCAATCTACTATACTATGTGTGACTATTGCTCTAGGTCCAGTTCACAACAACGGATAGCAATCTAAATCTCTACAATTCTAACTAAAAGATATCATTGTCCTTGTTTTGGAATCAGAATATCTTAGCAAGAATATTTGGTCAATGATGTCATCCAGCATCCTCAGTCTGTTTTGTTTACATATCAGATCATACATATTTACAGTCAGGGATCTGTCATTTGCAATAGGAGTAACAGGGGTGAGTGCTGTTGGAAAATGGGTCATCATGACTGATGTGGATCTAGATTGCTAGATGACATAATTGACATTGGATTTACATTTTTTTTAAGAACATTCTTCAAGGTGTTGGTGTTCTTATTTACTTTTTTCTCTTCTGCCTTTAAACAAACCCAGCAGTAATCATGGGTGACCTTACTGACCAAAGGGTCATATCTAGTCAATGAGGTCACCCAGGATCTCTGGTTGGTTTGTTTACAAAAAGAAGTCAGCCTGGGATCTCTCATTTTGCTGTGTAGTGCTACCACTGCAAAATGACAGGTGCCTGGTTGGCTGCTGTTTGTAAAAAAAATAGCACTGGCTCTGTCTTTTAGCAGTGCACCATTTAAATAAAACATTTAATGCAGTACATCATACTGCTTCACAACTTCAAGTGCAGATTTAAAAGAATGTGGTTTAAAGGAGTGGTGTAAAAAGCATTAGGAGGTTGTTTTAGCCCCAAGTTTGTTTGTGAAATTACTGCTGAATTCATCAAATGTCCAGCAAACCAAACTTTTCCTGCTTCACTCATTACTACTAGTCATCACTTCTTTCTTGAACAATGTGGTTTACAGTATATACATCTTTAATATATTTATCTGTTTAAGAGTGGACCAGACTCTTGTTCACATACCTGTGCTGCAATGTGTGGTTTAGTGCACTGCACATTACTGTTTCGGACCATTGCAAATAACAAGGGTACCACTCAAATATATGCATCAAATATCTTATTTAAAATGTATGTAAATAAAAAATAAAAAACTACAGTACATCTCTGTAATATACATGAACATTTTCCTGTGTTTCATCCTATTGAAGACCCTCTAAGCAAAGAAAATTACCCATTGAAATGCACACAATTATTAAGCCCTGTTGTGAACCAAAACACATAGGAGTTTTGTGGACTTAATGTTGTTATGCCCACTGTGTTTTCTAAACTAATCAGCCACTCTCTCTCTCTCAGATCTCCACAACACAAAGGGTAATCATTCTGTAAGCCAAAATAAGAACACCGGAGACTTATCAAATGGATATAACAAAGTGCTCTTAGTGGTATATTAAACGTTCATTGTTAAGGTTCACATATACCGCAGCACAGTGGTGTAGTGGTTAGCACTTTCCCCTAGCAGCATAAAGGGTCACTGGTTCAAATCCCGACTACGACACCATCTGCCTGGAGTTTGCATGTTCTCCCTGTGCTTGCGTGGGTTTCCTCCGGGTACTCGGGTTTCCTCCCACACTCTAAAGACATGCTGGTAGGTTAATCGGATCCTGTCTGAATTGGCCCTAATATGTATGAATGTGTGTTAGGGACCTTAGGTTGTAAGCTCCTTGAGTGCAGGGACTGATGTGAATGTACAATGTATATGTAATGCGCTGTATAAATTGGTGGTGCTATACAAGTACTTGAAATAAATAAATGAATATACTTTAAGATGTACTATGCAGGAGCTCACCCAAGATTTATGGTGTACTATTAGGGATGGGGCGAACACCCCCCGGTTCGGTTTGCCCCAGAACATACCAAACAGGCAAAAAATTTGGCAGAACACACGAACACCGTTAAAGTCTATGGGACACGAACATGAATAATCAAAAGTGCTCATTTTAAAGGCTTATTTGCAAGTTATTGTCATAAAGAGTGTTTGGGGACCCGGGTCCTGCCCCAGGGGACATGTATCAATGCAAAAAAAAGTTTTAAAAACGGCTGTTTTTTCGGAAGCAGTGATTTTAGTAATGCTTAAAGTGAAACAATAAAAGTGAAATATTCCTTTAAATTTCATACCTGGGGGTGCCTGTAGTATGCCTGTAAAGTGGCACATTTTTCCCATGTTTAGAACAGTCCCTGCACAAAATGACATTTCTAAAGGGAAAAAAGTAATTTAAAAATACTAGCGGCTATAATGAAGTTTCGGATCCTAGGAATACAGATGAAAGTCATTGAAAAAAACGGCATGGGATCCCCCCAGTCCATTACCAGGCCCTTTGGGTCTGGTATGAATACTAAGGGGAACCCCGAACCAAAATTAAAAAAAAAAAAAAATAGCGTGGGGGGTCCCCCCAAATTCCATACTAGGCCCTTCAGGTCTGGTATGGATATTGAGGAGAACCCTGCACCAATTTTTTTTTTAAAATGGCATAGGGGTCCCCCTCAAAATCCATATCAGCCCCTTATCCGAGCATGCAACCTGGCAGGTCGCAGGAAAAGAGGGGGATGAGAGAGCGCCCCCCCTCCTGGTTAAATAAACAAGTGGCCCCGCCAACCTCTGATGCCAACGGGAAGCCATTGGGAAGTCCCCGTGCGTCAGAGGGGGGTGGGGTCACCCGGATACATCACTGTGTGGCCCCGCCCTCAGTTATATAAGAACTGTCACCTGCGAGGATGCATCAGATGGTGGGAGCCTCCCATTGAGGCAGATCGGTGGCGGCCTGCGGGTTTTATTTTTTATTTTTCGGTCCATCGGCAGAGCAAGAGAAGAAAATGAATGGACTTTGTGGGACATTTTTATTTTTTTTTATCTTTTAATAAAGGACTTGTCCCAAAATGTGTCTTGTATTTTATTTTTAACATTTTGATACTTTTTTGTGAAATGGTACGGGTACAATGTACCCTTACCATTTCAAACAGGGGGGCGGGATCTGGGGGTCCCCTTGTTAAAGGGGGCTTCCAGATTCCGATAAGCCCCCCGACCGCAGACCCCCACAACCACCGGGCAAGGGTTGTGGGGATGAGGCCCTTGTCCCTATCAACATGGGGACAAGGTGCTTTGGGGGCTACCCCAAAGCACCATCCCCATGTTGAGGGCATGTGGCCTGGTACGGTTCAGGAGGGGGGGGTGCTCTCTCGCCCCCCCTCTTTTTCTGTGGCCTGCCAGGTTGTGTGCTCAGATAAGGGTCTGGTATGGATTTTTGGGGGGACCCCCACATCATTTTTTTTTAATTTTGGCACAGGGTTCTCCTTAAAATCGGTCTGGTATGGATTTTGAGGGGGACCCCTACGCCATTTTTTTTTTTTAATTGGCGCAGGGTTCCCCTTAATATCCACACCAGACCTGAAGGGCCTGGTATGGAATTTGGGGGGATCCCCACAAATTTTTTTTAAAAAATTTTGGTTCGGGGTTCCCCTTAATATTCATACCAGACCCAAAGGGCCTGGTAATGGATGGAGGGGGATCCCATGCCAGTTTTTTCAATGACTTTTATCTGTATTGCCGGGACGGACAATTCATTATAGTCGCAAGTACTTTTAAATGACTTTTTAAACACGGGAAAAATATGCCACTTTACAGGCATACTATAGACTAAAATTTAAAGGAATATTTAACTTTTATTGTTTCACTTTAAGCATTATTAAAATCATTGCTCCTGAAAAAACAGCCGTTTTTAAAACTTTTTTTTGCATTGATACATGTCCCCTGGGGCAGGATCCGGGTCCCTAAACACTTTTTATGACAATAATTTGCATATAAGCCTTTAAAATGAACACTTTAGATTTTTCATGTTAATGTCCCATAGACTTTAACGGTGTTCCGGCGGCTTTCGAATTTGCCCCTGGACACCGCATATTGTTCAGTGTTCGCAGAACATCTGAACAACCAAAGTTCGGCCCCAACTTATGCTTGGGCCGAACTCTTCACCCATCCCTATTTACTATGCCCTTTACACAGATTATAGAGATCACATCCTTAAATACCCTTTGAGGAGGTTATGCTGGAGAGAAGATTGCTGTGCAGCTTTACTGCTTAAAACTCCAGATCTCTCGCTTGAACCAGGCACCCACACAGGGCAATCCGACACTACCCTTTATGTCTACTATGCATATATTTTAACATGTGAGTGTAAAAGATGTATTTATTTTGGTTAAAAAAGATTTGCTACACTGTGCTTATGTCCTTGTGTCTCGTGTTTTGAGGTTTTACAACTTAAAGTGGTTGTAAAGCCCCTTTGTGTACTTTATCTGTTCCCCTCTGTTCAATTATGTTATGTGCCCCAGTGTATGTCCTATATAAAAAATATGTTGCTGTATACCCTATTTTAGAGTGCCTCTCAGTGCTCACCTGACTGCCCACTGCTCTCCTCCTGATCTGAGAGGTACAGTGGGAGGGGCTGAAAATCCCTCGCTGACGTCAGCCGGGAGGAGGGGAGGAGAGCAGGAGAACGGCGGATGATCACGTGAGCGCTGCTCTGAAATAAGGTATACAGTAATATATTTTTTTATACAGAAAGAGCTGACCAGCAGGGAGGGAGAGAGAGGAGAGACAGCGGATGATGGAGGCACGATATCAGGGGCTCAGCAGCCATGATAAATGTGGTCAGTTTACAAAGGGAAGGGCAGCACCAGGCAGTATCAGCCAGGTATTTTAGGTGATAGAAAGGATCAAATTACACAGCACAAGCACTGTGCTGGTATTCATGCTTTAAAGGAACAGTGTCCATTTTTTTTTTTTTTTTTTAGCGTTACAACCACTTTAAGCCCTCCTGTCCCTTCGGTAATGAACTGTACTGTAATTGTGCTGTCCCCCCTCTACATTGTAAATCATGTATAATAATAATAATAGTGATCAAATTGTACAAGACAGAGGCAAGGTGAATTTTTCGGTTGAATTTGCGTGCGCCATCTGTCTTGAATGATGGATTTACTTATCTGCCTTTTATAAAGAAATTATTTTATTTTGCATTCTGAGTTCCCCTTTAAAACAAGTATAGATTGAAATATACATTTTGGACTCGTATGGGTCAGGTAGACAGAGTACATTAGTCTCCTTTTTTCATACATGAGGAAGGGTTGACCAGCATTAGAAGCTAGTTCACCAGGCGCATATTTCTAGCTTTTTGAAGCAATACGGGCCCTATTAGATTACTGTGTTGTAGAGACAGGCTTCATAGGAGACCTGGTTAGTTAGATTTGTGAGTATCCTCCAGTTATAGCTGATGTGTGTGCCATCCAAGAGGAGTATACCTCACAGATGGGAGCACTTACAAGTGGAGGATTGTTTAGGACAGCCCTTTCTTGGTTGGAATTGGGAGTTGATTCAGCTGTTCGTTATATAGATTATCAGCAAGGGTTATTTCCTCCCTCCCTTCTCTATTTCTTGTTTTCTTTTGTATCTCCTGTTCTGCTCTGACCAGTGCTGTCAATCAAAGCCAGTGACGAGAGAGCAGGGGGCCGGGCTGAGTCCCACTGTCTGTGTCAATGGATGCACCAGAGGGATGCGGGTGTAAGCACGCACGAGTGCCCCCATGAGAAGCGGCTTCCAATTAGGGACTAGCCAGAGAGGAGGGGCCAAGAGCGCCGGCGGGGGACCCGAAAAGAGGAGGTTCCCGGCCGCTCTGTGCGATTCCATTGCACAGAGTAGGAGAGTATATACAGGTTTGTTATTTTTAAAAAATACCTTTACAACTCCTTTAAAAGCAGATATGTGAAAGTAGCCTAAAATGTAATACAATCTGTAGGGGTGAAGATAAAAACTTTACTGGTAATTTGTTTTCTACAAACGCTCTACCAAAGCGCTTACTATAAGAATCTCTTTAGCTATAACATTAGGGAAAGGATATAGTATACTCTAGACAAGAAGTGGGTAAAAAAAAATAAATTAAACCTTAAAAGTTATATTTTATACTATACTATAGTGAAAAACCTATGAGCTTTAGGTTTTTAAAGCCCAGCGTGCTGAAGAGCATTAACTTGAGCCAAGACTCTACACAAATAAATGTACCCAAATGCTTGAACAGAGAACAAAGTTAATAGCTATGTCACCAGCCTCAGATTTTATACTTAACTGAGGTCTGCTTCTTAATGCACTCCTCTCTCCTCCTTTTGCAATGCCATAAAGAATGCAATTAAACATCTACAGCAGAAAGTTAAGATAATGTGATTACCTCTAGGGCAGAGGGTGATTTCACTATCCTGCCAAAGAAATCCCGGGGAATGCTGAAAACCTCAAATATCATGAGGAGACGCTACAGCATCATCTTCTGAGCAAGATTTGGGCTAATCAATATTTCCCAGGATCTCCCCAGTAGGAGGATGATGTCGCCCTCGCCTAAGTGCCATGAGTGGAAACCAGCAGAAAGGAAGCTCCCTGAGGGGTATGAGAGGAGAGGTTGAATTTATTCTTATATGAGTTCCAGAGTGTCAAACCTAGGGACACAACCATACTTTTAGAGGAGATGTCTGGAAGGGAGGGGATAGAGGACCACATAATCCCAGGGAGAAATAGGGGAGTAATAGAGTCTTGTTCAAATTTGACCCACGGGACCTTGGAGTTTTTGATGTTCCATTGGGCTTGTTGTGCATATCTAGGGCTAGTCCCCCTCTCTTAGAAGAACGGTAAAGAGTGTCCCTAGCAAATCTAGAGGGTTTGTCTTGCCAAATGAATTTATTAAGTTGTGCTTGAAGGGTTAGCAGGTAGGACTTAGATACTCTGATTGGAAGGGATCTAAAAAGATAAAGTAACCTGGGGAGGATCACCATTTTGAGGGCTATAATTCTACCCATGAAGGAGATATGAAGCTGGGACCACATTTTCAGGGTTCTTTTCAGTTTGGAGATCATAGGAGGGTAGTTAAATTCAAAAAGTTTGCTGAACTCTCCTGTCAGACAAATGCCCAAATATGATAGGTGGGTCTCTGCCCATAAAAAATGAAAGGAGTCCTTAAGATGTTGGAGTTCACTTGGAAAGAACCCCACCGGAAGGGCAACCGATTTTGTAACATTGATCTTGAGGCCGGAGACTCCAGCAAAATTTGACAGGGTTTGTAGAAGATTAGGTAGGGATATATGGGGATTAGTTAAGAACATGAGGACATCGTCCGCGTACATGCAAAATTTGTAGGAAGAGGCACCTTTGGTATAACCTGAGATATCTTGGTTGGTGAGTATGGCAATGGCTAGGGGTTCTAGGGCAAGGGCAAAAACCAGGGGAGAAAGTGGGCACCCCTGCCTAGTGCCCCGACCCACTGAAAAAAATTCCGAATAACAGCCCGGGATCTTAATGCGAGTTTTGGGATTAACGTAGAGGGCACGGAACCCATGTAAAAATTAATTACAGAAACCCATACGTTGCAGGAGAATGGAAAGGTAACTCCAGGAGACGCTATCAAACGCCTTATGTATGTCTAGGCTGAGCATGAAGAGTTTTCTGGAGGAACAATTCGCATCCAGAATTATGTTAGTAGCTAACCTGATGTTATCGGTTATGAATCTGTGGGGTATAAACCCTGATTGGAAGGGAGAAATAAGGGAGGAAATAATGGATGCCAGTCTGTCCGCCAGAATTCTGCTAAAAATTTTTAGGTCATTATTCATGACCGAAATTGGCCTATAATTTTGGGGGAGTAAATGATTTTTATTAGGTTTAGGGATCAAGGACATATTCGCCAGCAGCATTTCGTCCGGGAAATTACCCCCTTGTAGGACCCAGTTAAATAATTGTACCAAGCTGGGGGAAAGAAGGGTGGTGAATTTTTTATAGTATATGGCTGAAAAGCCGTCAGGGCCAGGGGCAGAGCCAATCTTCAAGGTTTTGATCACTTTAAGAACTTCTGAGGTTGTAATGGGAGCATTGAGTTTCTCTATTTGTGTGGGAGAGAGGGAGGGTATAGGGACGTTTTGAAACCAAGTGTCTTCTGCCCTAGTGGGTGGGGTTTGGACTGGTGCTAAGAGAGAGGAGTAGAAGTGTTCGAAAATGCGAAGCACCTCCTTGGGATGGGAGGTGGGTAGACCCATCTCTGAGGTCAGTTTGTATACATGCGTGGGGCGGGAGGACTGGTTGAGTCTTCTGGCAAAGAGAGTTGAGGTGGTATTATTATGCAGTAAAAATTTGGTTTTGGACCATCTAAAGGCTTTTTCGGTCTTGGAGGATAGGAGAGAGTCTAGTTCAAGACTCTTTTGGTCTATGAGTTTTCTGGTAGACTCCAAGTATAACATGGCGGTGTTTTTATATAAGCGATCTAATTCTGTCGTGAGGTCAAGGATTTTTTTTCAATGCATTTTATTATGAGAAGAGGCAATACTGATAAGCTTTCCCCTTATAACTGCTTTATGGGCAGACCATATCATAGCAGGTGGGGTTTCTGGGAGAGCATTAAAGGAGAAGTACTCCTCAATTGCCTTGGCCGTCTCGGATTCTGCCACTAAATCCGAGAGCAAAGCTTCGTTCAGTCTCCAGGTGTGTGGGGTGGGAGCGAGACCTATAAAGTGCGTGGTGAAAGAGGTGACATGGTGATCCGACCAAACACAAGGGTGGATCATGGCGTTCGAGGAATTGGCTAAACTGACGGGGGTAGTGTAAATATAGTCCAACCTGGCGTAACTCTTATGGGGATGCGAGTAAAAGGTGTATTCTTTTAGTCCCATGTTGTGCGTTCTCCAGGTATCTATTAGCTGGTGATCAACCAGACCTTGTGTTAAAGACCTGGGGAAGGCCTTGGAGGCTGTCGTGGAGGAGGATCTATCCAGTGTTGGGTTAGCTACTAAGTTGAAGTCACCCCCTATTATCATGTGGGGTGAGTTCAATGAGACTTTGTCAAAAAAGGATTTAAAGAAGGATGCAGGTGCATCATTAGGGGCGTATATGCTGGCTATAGTTATTTCTTTGTTGTGGATTATCCCCTTAATAATGACGAACCTGCTATCCTTGTCTCTATAGCAGTACTTTACCTCCATTGACAAGGAGGCATGTAATAAAATGGCGGCACCTCTGCTTTTGGTTAAATGAAGGGAGTAAAATGATTGAGGAAAATTCCTATGAAGGAATTTTGGGTGTGAAGAATGTGAGAAATGGGTTTCCTGTAGTAAAAGGATCTTGGCACCCGGATGACTGTATAGATCAAAGGCTTTACGTCTTTTATTGGGGGAATTGAATCCCTTCACATTATGGGAAATACAGGTGATGACCATGATGTGTCATAGTCGAACTATCACAACAAAAAAGGTGCAGAGTAAACCCTGTGTGGGAAGTAAGCTGAGTTTGTGACCTGGAGTATGAGAAACCAAGCAGGGGTACCGCCATTACAGCATTCAATATAAGGTAAGTATGTTATACACTGAAACAAAATAAGAGGACATGAATCTTAGACACACAAGGCTCATTTGCAATATATATAAAGGACCAGTATTTTAGGTTCTGAACTGACTGACCAAAAAAAGGAAAAAGAAAATTTTCATAAAAACATAAAACCAAAACAAGAAAAAAGCCCAGAATCAGGCTACTAGAAAAGGACATAAAGTTAAACGTCCAAACTGGATCAGGTAGAGTAAAAATTATAACAAAACTTTACCTGATAAAAAAAGAAAAAAACAAAATTCACAAGCGAGACATCTAGGTCTCGTACCCAGCAGAACTGTCACTCCCCGTTAGTGGGGTTGCAGATCGTGAAACCTGTAGGGCTAACAGCGCCCAAAGTAAGAAAAAAAAAAAAGAAAAACGTTTGCTGGGTGGGGAGAACAAAGCACGGCTCCGAGGGATGGCCACCATCTGTGGGAAGAGAGAAATTGCGGTGCTGAACATCTCAAGAGATCAATGAGTGAAAGTCAGCTGAAAATTCTAGCGTAGTTGTTCTGCGAGGCCCTCTCCAATTTCATAGCGGATCCTCCTTCTGTCTCTCCTGGGTGGTGGGGTTTGCCAAATGGGAGCTGGACGGGGTGTTGACGGAGGGCGACGTATTACAGCAGCATCCAGGAGGCCAAGCTTCACCAGGATTTCTTGACCCTCTTGTAGAGAGAAAGCGGAAAAAGTGGTACCATTATGGGGAACCAGCAGTTTGAATGGGAATCCCCATCTGTATCGGATATGAGCAGACTGGAGCACTGTGGTGACTTCTTTCAGACCTCTGCGTCTGTCCAGGGTAGCTGGGGAGATATCCGGGTAGATCTGAATAGTGTGGTTATCCAGAGTAATCCGTTGATTATTGCGGGCAGCCCTCAGAATTTCCTCCTTAGTGAGAAAGTCCTTCATACAGAGGATCACATCCCGGGAGGGGCTTGTCGTCAGGAGGTTTTGGGCGGAGAGCCCTATGGATACGGTCACATTTGAAGGCCGCAGATTCATAATCTGGGAGAAGTGACTTAAATAAACGGATCACCGCTGGGATTAAGTCTGTCTCTGACTCAGGGATGCCTCTAAGCCTTAGATTGTTGCGCCTGTTTCTGTTGTCGAGATCTTCGACTTGAGCCTGAATTGCATTGAGGGCTAAGGCTAGAGATTCGTGATCACGACTGAGGTCATTTTTAGGCCAGGGCTAGTTCGTCATGTTTGGTTTCAAGGAGCTCAGTACGTGAGCCTAGGGCAGCTATTTCTTGTGATAGGGTATGGGAGGTTTTATGCAGCTCCGTTTGGAATTTGGTTGCAAGTTTGGTGTACATGGCCTCCAGACTGCTATCCAAGTCTGCCTTAGAGAGGGTGGAGTGGTACTCACTTGTGCTGTTCTTGTTAGGAGAGGGATCCGGCTGTAACGTAGTAGATGGAGCTGGAGAATCCCCTCTCCCCGCGGCGCCATCTTGGGACATGCTGTAACTTTTCCGCGTGCGGAGGAGATAGTGGGTTAAGGTGTTCTGAGAGGAGCCCCGAGATTTTCTTCGCTTCGACGGCATGCACCAAGCATATGTGGCTTGAGGGGTGCAAAAAGTAGCGTATTTTGAGCTGATTATGGCCCTCAGGAAGCCTATAGAGTCCCGGGTGGAGCAGAGCTACAGTGTCAGGCGTCCATCTTCCTCTGTGCCGCGCATGCGCCCTCCACACACATGAACTTTAATGCCATCCCAGTCTTAGTCCGTAGGGATCAACATTGAGTTGGCCCACCCTTTGCAGCTATAAGAGCTTTAACTCTTCTGGGAAGGCTGTCCACAAGGTTTAGGAGTGTGTCTATGGGAATGTTTGACCATTCTTCCAGAAGCGCATTTGTGAGGTCAGGCACTGATGTGGACGAGAAGGGCTGGCTCGCAGTCTCCACTCTAATTCATCCCAAAGGTGTTCTATCAGGTTGAGGTCAAAACAGTCAAGTTCCTCCACACCGAACTCACTCATCTATGTTTCAATGGACCTTGCTTTGTGCATGGTGTGCAGTCATGTTGGAACAGGAAGGGGCCATCCCCAAAACTGTTCCCACAAAGTTGGGAGCATGAAATTTTCCAAAATGTCTTGGTATACTGGCGTCTTAAGGCGTTCCCTTACACACGCACACGCACACACACAATTTCAATAAAAATCTATACTTTAGATGGATATTTATATTCTTAACAGAATCACAGACTTATTTGACCTGCAATTTTATTAATTGCATACATATCAGAGTGATTGGGATCTCTGATAGGGTTAAAAATTTTCACCTGCCAAAAATTGCTTGCATGGAGCCTCAATATTTGTGTATTACATATGTTCGCAATTCTTCACAATTCCCCAGTACTTTAGCACAATATTTGTTTTGTTTTTTTCTGTGTGCCTTTTTCTAATACAAGGCTTTGAACATACACTACCGTTCAAAAGTTTGGGGTCACCCAAACAATTTTGTGTTTTCCATGAAAAGTCACACTTATTCACCACCATACGTTGTGAAATGAATAGAAAATAGAGTCAAGACATTGACAAGGTTAGAAATAATGATTTGTATTTGAAATAACATTGTTTTTACATCAAACTTTGCTTTCATCAAAGAATCGTCCTTTTGCAGCAATTACAGCATTGCACACCTTTGGCATTCTAGCTGTTAATTTATTGAGGTAAGCTGGAGAAATTGCACCCCACGCTTCTAGAAGCAGCTCCCACAAGTTGGATTGGTTGGATGGGCACTTCTGGCGTACCATACGGTCAAGCTGCTCCCACAACAGCTCAATGGGGTTCAGATCTGGTGACTGTGCTGGCCACTCCATTACCGATAGAATACCAGCTGCCTGCTTCTGCTGTAAATAGTTCTTGCACAATTTGGAGGTGTGTTTAGGGTCATTGTCCTGTTGTAGGATGAAATTGGCTCCAATCAAGCGCTGTCCACTGGGTATGGCATGGCGTTGCAAAATGGAGTGATAGCCTTCCTTATTCAGAATCCCTTTTACCCTGTACAAAGCTCCCACCTTACCAGCACCAAAGCAACCCCAGACCATCACATTACCTCCACCATGCTTAACAGATGGCGTCAGGCATTCTTCCAGCATCTTTTCATTTGTTCTGCGTCTCACAAACGTTCTTCTTTGTGATCCAAACACCTCAAACTTGGATTCATCCATCCACAACACTTTTTTCCAGTCTTCCTCTGTCCAATGTCTGTGTTCTTTTGCCCATCTTAATCTTTTTCTTTTATTGGCCAGTCTCAGATATGGCTTTTTCTTTGCCACTCTGCCCTGAAGCCAAAAATCCTGCAGCCGCCTCTTCACTGTAGATGTTGACACTGGTGTTTTGCGGGTACTATTTAATGAAGATGCCAGTTGGGGACCTGTGAGGCGTCTGTTTCTCAAACTAGAGACTCTAATGTGCTTATCTTCTTGCTTAGTTGTGCAACGCGGCCTCCCACTTCTTTTTCTACTCTGGTTAGAGCCTGTTTGTGCTGTCCTCTGAAGGGAGTAGTACACACCGTTGTAGGAAATCTTCAATTTCTTTGCAATTTCTCACATGGAATAGCCTTCATTTCTAAGAACAAGAATAGACTGTCGAGTTTCAGATGAAAGTTCTCTTTTTCTGGCCATTTTGAGCGTTTAATTGACCCCACAAATGTGATGCTCCAGAAACTCAATCTGCTCACAGGAAGGTCAGTTTTGTAGCTTCTGGAAGGAGCTAGACTGTTTTTAGATGTGTGAACATGATTGCACAAGGGTTTGCTAATCATCAATTAGCCTTCTGAGCCAATGAGCAAACACATTGTACCATTAGAACACTGGAGTGATAGTTGCTGGAAATGGGCCTCTATACACCTATGTAGATATTGCACCAAAAACTAGACATTTGCAGTTAGAATAGTCATTTACCACATTAGCAATGTATAGAGTATATTTGTTTAAAGTTAGGACTAGTTTAAAGTTAGCTTCATTTAAAAGTACAGTGCTTTTCCTTCAAAAATAAGGACATTTCAATGTGACCCCAAACTTTTGAACGGTAGTGTACTTCCAGTGCTGAACACGCAAAATAAAAAAAAAAAAATTGAGCATTCACCCATCCTTGACAAGTTCTGTCAATAACCAGCAATTTACTCTGATTGTCAGCTCCATCTAGTGGCCATAATGTGGTATTTTTCTTTAAATGCCTCAATCAGAAAAAAACATATCATGCTATGGCCTCTAGATGGAGCTGACAATCAAAAGAAATCACTGTATTAAGCAAAATTTGGCGACACAATTTGCTTTCACATTCATCCAACATTTTTTTTTTTTTTTTTATACATAAACTCCAAAGTGTTCAAAATGCTATAACAAGTTAAAATTTCAAAAACGACATAAAAGCGCATGTGTGGGATGATGTGGACATAGCTTGCAGCATTACAGAACCCACAAACTATAATGGCATGAACATAACTTACAGTTGTACATAGCCCAAATCATAATGGTAAAAATAGTTACCGGATGTAGCCTTTTTGAGACCACCCCTTGGTCTATTGGGAAGTAGAATGACAAGAAGTTTTTAATATTTTGTGGTTATCTACAGAAATAAATTTACAAGTATGTGTCCTAGATACCATTTTAATAAACAGAATAACCATGGTGTATAATGACAGTTAATCTTACAATGTAGGCAAAACACTATCTAATCAGAAACCTTGGTGCCACTACTTCAGTTAGCAATTGTCAAAGCCATTCTATCTTGCCTTCAACCTACTAGCCTGCCTGTTAACAGAAGCCTTACAAAGCCCACATCCAAGTAAAATGATAAGGCTGTAGTATTGACTAAACTATTAAACTCAATGCCTCATGGAGGCCACACATCTGCTGCGATGATAAAAGCAACCTATTTCCCTATTGTGTCAATAGATCTGCATGAGAAAAGAGTAGCTGGAAAAATTCCTTTCCTAAATGCATCTACATGGAGAATAGAAGAAGTGTAGTGTAGGTTCTTTTGCAATGGTCTCTAAAAAGCAGTTCTAGTGGACAAACTGCCTACTGAAAATGACAATATGGCTTATTTCTCCTGGGTGCTGGAATGCCCCAAAAGCAGCGAGACAGACATCTGCTATGCTGAATCTAGATGAAAAAATTGCTACATAAAGATTCTCACAGTCACTTTCCATATAGGACATTAAGCCATTTTGCAATTCCCCTGTATAACATGATCCCTTGATCCCCATTTCCCTCCTACAAGATTGCCAAAAAAGAGAATGATGCACGCTGACTCTCCAAAACTCAATCCTCTACTTCCTGTATCAAATTATTGTGTGTCCTGTCTTATGCAGGTTAAATAAAGAAAATATGATTTTGAATTGTATCTTAATTTATTTGTTCCTTTATTTTTCTTTTACCGGAGTGTTATTGAAATGTAAACAAAGATTCAGGCAGTGCATGGAAGGGTAATGTGTCTTAGAGGAAATGTATGGTGATACTCAAACATAAGAAAAAAAAGGAACAAATCATATAAGAACGTCAAGTATCCAAGTAATCCAAATATACATTTTTTGTATAAGAAAAAATGTTGAAGTCACACTTCATGGTCTCTAAAAAGGCTTGCATTTTTTTCCATAATGGATTAAAAATGTGCATTATTTGATCTATGAGGATAGTAAATAGTTTCCGTTTAAGGTTTATAGCTCACTTGTTAGCTCAAATGAGTATGAATACCAGTTTCCTGTACTGAGGTTGGATGGTTGGAATTTATGAGAGCAAGAGATATTGTGGTAAGGTAGACTGAAAAGCAGTATATCTTAGGGCTGTTTTTTTCATTGTCAAAGCATATTTATTGTAAGTGGTCAAAATAGAACATACATAAATATATGGATAGTAAAGTTGATGGCTATTTAATAATACATTTAGCCCCATGAGAATGAACAAAGCACACACATTTCAGTTTTTTGTATAGTTCTAAAAATGGCAAAACAATCTGACTAGCTGCAATGGTTTACTACAGACTGTGATATTTGTCTACTAAACAGTAATTCCAGAAGAATTTCAAAAATCCATGTGTTTCTGTCAGCAAAGTCGCCTTGTTCACAGAGTGCTTGATTTCCCATTAGGCAAGTGCCTACCACATTGCCATGCTGCAGGAGTATCTGCCTTATGGACAGCTAAATTGAGTGGTAATGTAGTACTGTCAGGTTATTTTCTTTCTCATTAAAGTCTTTATTTTGTGCTCCATGAAACACATTCAGATGCAGAGTTTCAATCTTATTTATCCCCTGTCTGCTAAATTATCTAAGCAAACAGATGTATATGAGAAGAGATAAAAGTACACCTACCTCATTTGCAGCGAGAAATGCATTATTGGCTTCTGCCATATTCATGTAGTTGTTATTATTTCCAAACTAAAAAAGAATAGAGGGGGAAAAAGAGAGAAGATTGTTTTGCTTAGCAAATCTTGAGTTTGATATATTTCAGCTTATAATGATCCAAACAAGCAATAACAAACATTTCTATTCATCCATCATATCAGAGGAAGATAAATGTTGTTTCTCAGAAAAGCAGAAATCTGAAAGCATACAGGCAGCAAGTCACCAAGCATTAGAAATTTAATTACTGTGTTCCACTCCAACAAAACGATTTTATGCATAAAATACAGTGGTTCAGAAAAACAGATTCATGGTGTTCGATCACAGAAGCATATTGTTTGGTACATACAAATGTACCTGAAATTACTAGAATGACTTTGGTACATTCTATGTTAAAAATAAATATATAGAAGGGGGGGGGGGGGATTAGAAAACATGGGGCACCTGTTCTGATGACTGCTGGTTTAGAGAAATTTCCTTTTACTTTTTCTTGTGCCTCTGGGATGTGTAGTGAGAAATCAGTTACTGTAAGTGATAGGTTAAGTTTTAGGATGCAGATGAAGTGTTACGTTTAAGGGATAGATTACGTTTTAGGAATAGGATGAGGGCCACATGTCTAGGTCAGATGTTACACTGAAAGGTGGGAGATACGTTTAAGGAGAGGGTTATATGTTTGAGTCAGCTTTATGTAGAGGTTAAGTTGGGTATAAACTGTGCATTTCTGCCGATTCTTGAAGAACCAACCGAAATTCACTATGTGGGTGGCCATGTTGGCCCCTTCTTGTACAACACTCATTTGATTGAAAAAGCAAAGGCGCTGGATGGAAAACTTTTGGCCAACAAGGTCCGCATCCAAATCAGATTTAGTTTCTATTTGTGTATGCTGACAGCCACTTGCACTGTCAAAATAAAATAGGCACAGTGGGAGATTTGCCATTTGTGCTGTAGAAGATGGATTGATGGAGGAATCTGCTAGATTTTTTGATTCAAATTGCAGGCTGAACGAAAAAAATCTGAGCATGTATGGCCAGCCTTTGTGGAGTTGAATGATGCTTGTAGGATCTGTTTTTCTTTTGTGCTGGAGTCCAAGTGCTGAACTCTGAGTATCAAAAATAGACAATCACAGCAAATCTCTAGAAAGTGTACCTATACTGCTTTCTCTTGCTATGGTTACTGATTCTATCCTCAGCTCCCCCTCTAGCTTCTGTGTGCTTGCACTGTTTATATGGTGTTCCTGGGTTAGGCCTCAATCCAACAGATTTTTCACCTGGATCTTATACAGGAGAACTGACTATACATCCCTAATAGTGGTCCTGATTTTTTTTTTCTACATGCAAAAACTGCATGTTAAAATTGCTCCATATGTTCCAATTAAAAAAAGTAAGTGCTAAGTTCACCTTCACAGAAAAAATAAATGCATTTATTTATATTTTTTCTCCTGCAGGAGCCTGGAAAGCATTGCATCTGTGACCAATAGGTCACAGACGCAATGTGGGCTCCTGTAAACATGACCTCTATCACACCTCTGTATGGGCTTACTGTTGGAAAGCCGGAGGACATGTCATGTCGGTGGTCTATGAGAGCGAGCATAGGCGCCCCGCAGCTTATTGAAGCTACAATGACAGATGGTACTTGTACCGTATTCATTCGCAGGAATCTGTTCATGAATGATAAGGCTGTGTGGGAGGAGCCCTACACAGCCTTGCCGTTTTACAATTGTGACCGCATGAGTGGGGAGAATAATCCCCGCCTGCTTTCACGGGGGGGGATTGGGTAGAGAGGGGTCAGGAGCTGTAACATGTTACATCCTAAATAAGGGTGGAACATGTAATATGTTCCAAAGGTGAACTTATCCATAAAAATCCTAAGTTCCAGATTGTTCTAAAATTATCACATGGCAAAATACAAATACTCATGCGCACAAACATTCCTCTTATAGTAGTATTAATCCTTGAAAATTCATGAGTTTTCTGTACAAAAATTAACAACCACAACTTTAGGTTTTAATTTATTAACATCTACAAGAAGTTCCACTGGCTTAAAAAAAAAAGCTATTATCTCAAGGACCAAAATAATTCAAAAGACAAATAAGTCTTTCAATGAAATAAAAACTGGGTTAGGAATCCTCTTCTGAACAGTTAGCATGCGAATGTAATTACTGAAGAAACTACTGCTAATCAGCTGCGAACTGTATCCATTAATTAGTATTTTCCCTGGAGAAATTAGGAAAATTGGTAACAATGTTAACACTGCAGTGTACCGAAGAGGGACACAAGGCCCTCAGCATTAAGACTAGCAGGTGGTTTCAATGGTCCGTCTAATTTGAAAAGCATCCACCTGAAGGACTGTGACATATCTCCTGCATCTTTATTAGCCTAAAATTAATAGCTTATAATTTAGGAACAGTGTGATCAGCTGGGGACATACGTATACAGTATATTTCACTGCTTACTAGCAGGGACTCTGTTTTACTTAAGAATAATATTGTGGCTGGTCCAGGCCAGGCATTTTAAACTGTAAGCACACATGACACAGGGACTTATTTTGAATATGTAAATATTATAAGAGACAAATTAAAGCTTGTCATGTTGTCATCAAATTATAAAAAATGAAAATGTCCACCGAGATCTAAACACATTGTATAAAAAAGAAAGAAGAGGAAAAACCCTGTGAAATGGAGTTTAACAGAGTATAACCAGTTTGTTTTAATGAAATTGCACTAGGCCAGGGTTTTTTTTAATATGTTTTTTATTGAGACACTTAGTTATGGTACAACAATTGTAACATAGAGGTTGCAAACAATACAAGGAGATTGACAAGATCAGGTATGACCCAAAATAGTAAGGGTCTAGTATGCAGGGTAAAATTTTCTTTAAAGGGAGGGGTAGTAGAAATAGGTGAGGAGAAAGAAAGAAATCAGGAGGCCAGGTAGCTTTACAGAAGCAGTGCCAGATGGGCTACCTCCCCATGTCAAAGCTAGACCAGATTTCCTTCAGAAGTAGTCAAGTTCTTTATTCTGTTGTCCTACAATAGAGCTTTCCCTCTCAGGAGACCAACCCAGTGCTACTGGGCACTAAGCTCTTCTCAAAGCCAGTGAAAGAAAAAGGTGTTGCATGTAACCGGGGAGGATGCTTAGTAAAACCAACACGTCCTGTGTGGGCAGTAAAGTAAAAAAGACTTTTTAAACCAACAGTTTAATCTCTTGCCGACCGCGCTATAGCTGAACAATGGCTGCAGCGCGCTCAGATAACTCTGGGCATACTATGACGTCCCCCCCAGAATCCCACTCTCGCGCGCCCCCTGGGGCACGCATCCAGGAATATTTGTGACCCGGCGCATCACGGTAAATGGCTGCTGATATTGGTTGCCTACCACGTGATCTCTCTGTCAAATGATGGAGCGATCACTTGTAAACAAACCGGCGTCACGTCCGGTTCCTCTCTCCCCTCCCCATACCTATTGGTAAAGTGCGAGGGGAGAGGGGAGAGATCAGTGGCAGCAGCGCTGTGGGCTGGATGTGTAGTGCCCACAGCGCTAATATGTGCCCATTCCAGCCATCCCCAACCATCCATGCTCAGCATACCCATCCATACTCAGCATACTCGCTCACCCATCCATACTCAGCATACTCATCCATACATCCATGCTCACCCATCCATGCTCAGCATACCCATCGATACTCAGCATACTCATCCATCCTCATCCATACTCGGCATACTCATCCATCCATGCTCACCCATCCATACTGAGCATACTCATCCATCCATCCATGCTCAGCCATCCATACTCAGCATACCCATCCATACTCAGCATACTCATCCATCCATCCATGCTCAGCCATCCATACTCCGCATACTCATCCATCCATCATCAGCCATCCATCCATCCATGCTCAGCCATCCCATCCACCCCATCCATATTTAGCCATACCCATCCATAATTAGCCATATCCATCCATACCCAGCAATACCCAGCCGTACCAAGCCATACTCAGCCGTACCCAGGCATCCCATCTATACCCAGCCATACCCATCCATACTCAGCCATACACGGCCATACTCAGCCATACTCATTCATGCTCAGCCATCCCCATCCACGGCCCATCCATCCCCCAACATCATTCATGCTCATCCATGCCACATCAGTTATCATCCATGCCACTACAGTGCTTCACAAAAGTGTAATAGGTAGTCAAATTAGATTTGAAACTTATGCCCCTAGAACACCTGATGGTGCTACCTGCATGTTGGTCCTCTGTATGTGGGGACTGTGTGTAAAAGTCACACACATATGGTATCGCCATACTCAGGAGGAATAGCAAAATGTGTTTTGGGGTGTAATTTGTGCTATGCATATGCTGTGTGCGAGAAATAACCTGCTAATATAACAATTTTGTGAAAAAAGAAAAAAAAAAATCTTGATTTTGCAAAGAAATGTGGAAAAAAAATTACAACTTCAAAAAACTCACCATGCCTCTTACTAAATACCTTGGAATGTCTACTTTCCAAAAAGGGGTCATTTGGGGGGTATTTGTACTTTCCTGGCTTGTTAGGTTCTCAAGAAATGAGATAGGCCGTCAGTACTTCAGGTGTGGTCAATTTTCAGAGATTAACACCATAGCTTGTGGACAAATAATATACACCGATTTGGGTTATTTTTACCAAAGATACATAGCGGTATAAATTTTGGCCAAAATATATGAAGAAAAATTACTAATTTGCAAAATTTTATAACAGAAACGAAGAAAAATGCTTTTTTTTTTTTACAGAATTTTCTGTATTTTTTCTTTTATAGCGCAAAAAATAAAAAACCCAGCAGTGATTAAATACCACCAAAAGAAATCTTTATTTGTGTGAAAAAAAGGACAAAAAATGTCATATAGGTACTGTGTTGCATGACTGAGTAATTGTCATTCAAAATGAGAGAGCACCGAAAGCTGACTTCATCATTGAGATCATCTAGCTATAATGATCCTTCACTGGCTGTATACTTTTGAGCACACCCTCTCCATTTGGTTAATTACTTAATTTAATGGAAGCCATTGTGATGACAATAGTGCCCTACAGCCATAGATCTACCAGTCCAAATTCCTGATTTAAAAAGGGATAGTAACAATTTGGTATAGAATAGTATAGAATTTTGCAAATATTTTGGTGAAAAAATACAGCATCACTCCTGTGTGCTCAATAAAATAAGAGATTACACCTATTCAAGATGGGCAGAAGAAAAAATTTAAAAAAATTTCAGAGATGAATACAGGTGCAAAGTTTTGTTCACCTATAACTGAGCTCTATAAAGCAAATTGATTTTGCAGTCCCAATTACACATCAACAAAAAGAACTGAAATTCCATTAATAAGTACCAGCTTAAACATTATATATAGAAAATAAGAAGTATAGAAAAATTACATAAAAATTGCAACATTGTAGATTTCATTCCTTTAAAAAATAGTTTTGCTGGAATATACACTTATCCACCACCTCTAAAAGTTCTCCGCTAATAAAAAGAACAAATATAAATTTTTATTTGCAAGCAGGTTTGTTTTAATTACCTTCTTCTATGCATACAAAACCTTTTTTATACAGCGTATAACCTGTTAAAGCACAGTAGCTAGAACTAAGAATTGAATTGCTCTCCATATACACATTGATGAAATGCTCATTAGCAACACTGAATTATACAGTTATAATTTGTACAATTAAATGTTTTGAGCCAGTACAAATGTTAAATCATTTGAGTCAGTGTTAGCCAGCAGAAAAATAGCTATTTGCCTAATAATGCAGAGATCAATGTAAACATTGCTCTCAACTGTACTGTGCTTACTATACTGTGATGAAAGATAGCCAAGGAAAGCTGCTGATTTGTGAGCATTGTTATTTAATCATATGAGACTACACAGCATTAAGAAGAGTAATATACAACTGCACATTAGTATTTCGGTATTAGGTACTGCAAATATACCAGAATGTTTTTTAAAAAAAGTGTCTAAAAGAAAACAAAAATACACATATTAACGTAATTTGTATTAAAGTGGTGTTCCGGCCGAAATTACACTTTTTAAATAAAAATACCCCTATAATACACAAGCATAATGTATTCTAGTAAAGTTAGTCTGTAAACTAAGGTCTGTTTTGTTAGTTCATAGCAGTAGTTTGTTATTTTATAAACTTACAGCAGGCCGTGGCCATCTTAAGTGTGGGCATCTGAAGCCAGACTGTATTTCTTCCTGGATCTCATCCTTGCAGATCTCGCACATGCTCAGTGCAGCACAAGCAGTGTAATAGGTTTCAGGTCAGGTTTCCATAGCAACGGCAGTGTCAGAGGAAGTTGCCGCCCCTTCCCAGAAGGCATTGCAAACAGGAAATGATGCGATGGGCCGCGGCCATGGAGGAGGAAGTGAAAAAATGAATACAGCAGATATACAGTAAGTGCTGAGAAAAAATTTTTTAAAATATCCAATTCGTTTACAGTGCACAGTTTAGTGAGGTATGCTGAAGAGTTGCAAAAGTGGGTGGAACTCCACTTTAAGTGCTATATTTAATCCTAACTTATAGGCTAGTATCTCAATAGCAAGAAAGCTATGTTGATACTGGCCCACATACCCTCCAGTATTAGGTAGGTGTATCAGAAGTGGAATGCAGAAAAATAGGCCTTTCTCAAATCACTAGATTGTGCTTATGGACATAAAAGTCAATAATAGCATAGTAACCTTACAGCTTTGGGGCCTGTTGTACTAGGATTATATTTAATAAAGAGGGAAGGATTACATATACAGGTTTGTAGAGTTTCTCTGTAGTAGCTATTTGTAATATACTACAAACACTCAGCCTACCTATTAAGCATATTCTGCACTAAAATCTCAACCACATAAGAAAAAAATCATTTTAAACCAGTCATATGTAATTGATAGCCTTCTATTAGTAGAGATAAAACCTCTTTCTTTTTTTTTTTTTTTTTTTTTTTCAAAATTTAAAGCTTTATTAAAGAGCAGTGCAGTACAAAGATGAACATAAGTTACAAAGGAATATTGGAAGAATCCCCCATTAGTAAGGGATAGTAATTATGCATGGATATCGCAAGCAAACAAAGGTTCAAAACCGAAAACTGTAGCCTTTGATACGTTAGGAAAAACTAATGTTGATGTTCCCTGTGTTGGCGGAGAATCCCAACACCCCTGACGGGAACTCACTGTGCTAGGACTCCGCCCTCCACAGGGAGAGCATGGAGGCTGATCCAGAAAACCTACCGTACCCACCCCCGGGGACCTGCCATCAGATAAAACCTCTTTCTATGGTCATCGGAAAAACGTTTGATGTAACATAGGAGATATTCATTATTTTTTCCATTCACATCTTATTATTAAGCTTTTTCTGTAGCTTTAGAGCTTTCTTGGGCTCAAATTAACATTTTCATAGAACATTGAAAATTAACCTAATGTTTTACATATATAAGGACAGTAGGGCTGATTTACTAAAACTGGAGAGTGCAAAGTCTACTTCAGCTGTTCATGGTAGCCAATCAGCT
Organism: Aquarana catesbeiana; assembly: GCF_042186555.1. Lineage (NCBI taxonomy): Eukaryota > Metazoa > Chordata > Amphibia > Anura > Ranidae > Aquarana > Aquarana catesbeiana. The sequence continues at coordinate 126,106,136 of NC_133334.1, read as the reverse complement.
TCTAACTTTAGTATGCTCAATTAAGTTTGACAAAAAACCTAAATGCTGAATGGTGGTGACAGCACCCGACAGCCGATCCGAAAATCAACTGACGTGCCGACATTGCAGGCTCCCTGGACAGGTAAGTGTCCATATATTAAAAGTCATCAGCTACAGTTATGTGTAGCCGCTGACTTAATATTTTTTCCCCAGGTGGAACACAGCTGTAAGTTACACTTTGGGGTTAAACTTTAACTGCTTGCCGCCCGCCCACCGTCAAATGAGGCGGGGCAGTGCGGCTCTCGTTCTGGGACGTCATATGATGGCATCCCAGAACGGCCGCTCGGGCACTCAGCAAGGCGGCCGTGTTGCTAGGACATGGCGCAACCCTGATTTCTGTAAAGAGCCGCGTCCACGGCTTTTTAACCATGTGGTTGGCTGTGTCCAATCAAAGCCGGTCACATGTAAACATGGATGTGCCGGTAATCGTCTCTCCTTGCCCCACACTGACTGAGTGTGGGGTGAGGAGAGCCGATCAGCGGCATCTCCACGCAGGTGGACATCTAGGAATGTAATCAGGGCACTGATGATTACAATATAGTGTCACAAATCAGTGCCCACCAATGCCAGCTATCAGTGCCCACCAGTGGCAGCAATCAGTGCCCACTAGTGCCACCAATCAGTGCCCTCATTAGCGATGCCAGTCAGTGCTGGCAATCAGTGCCACCTTTCAGTGCTGCCCATCAATGCCCATCAGTGTTGACCAGTGCCACCCATCAATGCCCATCAGTACCGCCTACCACCTATGCCACTTATCAGTGCCCACCAGTGCTGCCTATCAGTGCCCACCATTGTCGCCTATCAGTGCCCACCAGTGCCACCCAACAGTGCCTCCTATCAGTGCTCATCAGGGCCACATATCAGTGCCATTTATCAGTGCCCATAAGTGCGGCATATTGGTGCCTCCTCATCAGTGCCACCTAATCAATGCCCATAAGTGCTGCCTCATCAGTGCCACCTCATCAATGCCCAACAGTTTAGCCTACCAGTGCCGCCTCATCAGCACACATCAGTGAAGGCGAAAAATTACTTTGTTACGAAATTTACTGACAGAAAAAAAGTAAACTTTTTTTTTCAAAATTTTTGGTCTTTTTTTTGTAAAAAAATAAAAAAAACAGCAGTAATTAAATACCACCAAAAGAAAGCTCTATTTGTGTGAAGAAAATGATAAAAAATTTGTTTGGGTACAGTGTAGCACGACCGCACAATTGACATTCAAAGTGCAACAGCGCTGAAAGCTGAAAAATGGCTTGGGCAGGAAGGGGGTTAAGTGCCCGGTAGGCAAGTGGTTAAAAAAGAAAAGAAAAAAAAAATCACAGTAGCTGAACATTGGTTTCTCATTTCCAAAACAAATTCCTCTCATGAGTGCATACCGCATATGCTGAAAAAAACATTACATTTCATTGTCCACCAGCCACTAGGTTATAAATAAACTGATGCATTACATCCAAACAGCAGGAAAATTGATCTCTTTAACAAAATATCTCTAGAGCTCAATGTTCTGAACATAACCAAGCATCTTTCTTATGCGTACAAGAAACAAAACTATTCTGTAATGGAACAATATGTTTCTCCCTCTGGTCTATATGTTTGATTGTGTTATTTCAGCTAAAAAAAAACAAAAAACAAATGTTAAGCTAGTGAATGTGAAGTGACTAGGTGACAATAACTGAGAGCTAGTATTAGAAATTTCAGTGTATAACAGCCGGCTCTGCTCTAGGGTATCCAGTGATTTATTTCCATTTCTAATGATTTCTTTGTTTCCAATAAATTGTCTGTAATGCTCAAAGAAACCTAGAAGATGCATTATAACAAAAAACACATAATAAAGCCAATGACTTCACATAATAAATTGTAATTTATACAAAGATTTTCTTAATCCTGACACAATCTGGTAATCAAGAGTTAAGCCAAGGTCACTGGAAAACTGGTAAAAAAAAAAAAAATATACATGTCAATTTAATATAAGCTTGTCATACATAAGCATATATTAAAATGTGGAAATGTAGCCCAATTATTACAAAACATTTTTTCATTTCAAGCTTATTTTTAAAGTGACCTTTAGTTACAAAGGTAGACATTTTTCAAGCAGGTAAGATCGTTGAACATTGTCTAGTTTCAAAACCTTCAATTTGCTGGGTAGCCTATTCTTTATTTAACCACTTGAAGACCAGGCCTTTTTCTGACATTTGTTTCTTACAAGTTGAAATCAGTATTTTTTGCTAGAAAATTACATAGAACCCCCAAACATTATCTATCTATCTATCTATCTATCTATCTATATATATATATATATATATATATATATATATATATATATATATATATATATATATATATATATACACACACACACACACACAGTATATATATATACATATATACACACACACACACACACACATGTATATATATATATATATATATATATATATATATATATATATATATATATATATATATATATATATACACACACACATAGGACACCGGAAATGTGATGGCAGGTACATTCCCACAATGTTTGAGTCGTGGTCCCTTTAAGGGGGGCAGTTGCAGATTCTTCAAACCCTGATCACTAGGACTTTGGTACTGAAGGGGTTAAGTCCCGGGGGAGGGAGGTTTGAAAGGCAGCAGAGGGAAATATGCACCTGTGTCAAGGAAGTGAGAGAGAGTGTCTCACAAGCTGTTCAGCCAGTGTGAGCCCTTTGACCTATGGGGACACAGGTTGCTGACCCCCTCTGGTTGATCTACCTGGCACCCTTGCTCTGGAGAAGCCTAACCCCTGTATGGGACCAAAGAAAAATTAGCAGTGAGCCTGCTTAAAATTACCAATACCAGGATTTTGGACTGTTATTTACTATGGCTGAAGTAAGCTGTCGTTTTGTTTAGTTTTGATTGAAATAAATGAACTGTTTGCTTTTAATAAACTGGTTGGCGGTTATTACAGAGATACCCCAGGTTACATTTGGTGGAGAATGTGGGCAGAGTATAGCCGCAAAAGCCATTTGAAAGCATTTAAAAGGCCAGTACCACATTTACATGTCCTGGACTAGGACAGCACAAGCTCTGAAAACCCCACAAGGCGATATGGAGGAGGTTATAAAAGCCCTAGCTCAGAGCACGATAGCCCAGCAGCAGGCCACTGCAGAAGCCAACCGTCGCCATGAGGAGTCAATGGCCCGGCAACAGGAAACCACTCACTTGCTGGTCGCCCAGTTCACAACCCGTCAACAAACAACTCAAGCACAGGTAGCTGCTTTACAGGAAGCAATGCAGCATCTTGCACAAAGACAAGAACAAACCTTGTGTGCCACTAGCAACCAGGCAGCCATAAGGGCCAGTCACTACCTGCAAAAGTTAATGCCTAGTGATGATGTAGAGGCATTCATGGCTACTTTTGGGAGAACAGCAGAAAGAGAAGGGTGGCCCCCAGACCAGTGGGCTGGTATTGTTGCTCCTTTTCTCACTGGGGATCCACAGAAGGCATATTTTGATTTGCCAGCTGCTGATGCCAAGGATTACCAACGGCTGAAATCTGAAATCTTGGCCCGCCTTGGGGTGACTACTGCTATGCAGGCCCAAAGGGTACACCGTTGGAGGTACCGCCTGGACTGTCCACCACGAGCTCAGATGCATGACCTGAGTCAGCTGGTAAAAAAATGGCTGCAGCCTGAGAAGTTAACGGGTCCCAAGGTGGTGGAGCGGGTCGTGTTAGACCGTTACCTAAAGTCGCTGCCAAATGACCTTCAGCGCTGGGTGAGTCATGGGAACCCCAAGACAGCAGATGAACTAAAGGAAATGGTTGAGAGGTATTCTGTGATGGAGGATCTGCTGGGACCTGTCAAACCTTGAGGATTATTGCCAGTGAGGAGAGCCAAGTCACCCACAAACCAGTAGAGTCATGGAGCACTCACCCCAGCGTCCCAGAGCTCTGCTCCAGCACAAAGGAATGAGGGCGTGCTGTGCTGGCCATGTCACTCCCGGGGCTATATCCAGGCCCACTGTCCCCTGCAGGAGGGACCCATGGAGTGTGGTGCTCTACGAAGTATGTCCTTTTATGCCAAGAATGTCTGTGCTGCCCACCTGGACCTAACTGAGGGGTAATTTGAATGTGACCTTTGGGAGAACCAGCTTCACATTCGAGCGCTGTTGGACTCTGGAAGTATGGTAACACTTGTGGGTACCGTGGTAACGGGGGAGGTGGGTCCAGTAGCAAGAGAGCTGAGGGTGGTGTGCATACATGGGGACACCAGGGAATACCCCCTGGTGTCAGTGACACTCACTACGGCCTGTGGCACAACTGTCCAGGAGGTTGGGGTGATACCGACCTCATCCATGATGCTATTATAGGAAGGGATTGCCCTTTATTTGTTGAACTTTGGAAATATGTGAGCCAAGAACATTCGGGACAGCTGAACTGCTCTGTTCCCTCTGAGAGGCTGGATGCCAATGCTTTAGAGAACATTGATAGAGTTTCATCTGGGTCAGATGGTCCACCAGCTAAGGCAAACTGTGAGGGGGGTGAACCCACTCTTATGCAGGTCATGGCTGGGGAGAACATAGAGGAAGCCTTTCCTCTGCAGGTTACGACCGAGGAGGATGAAGGAGAAAGCTCCTCTCGTCTTGCCCACCCAGATCTTGAGGTGTCACGGGGTGCATTTCCTTCTGCTAAAAAGAGGGATCCCACACTGGAAAATGCCTGGTAACAGTTTACCATAATTAATGGGGTTTCACAAGTACCTGAGGCCAAAAAAAGGTTTCCCCATTTTGTGGTCATGAGCAGCTATATTGGGTTACTGAGGTTAGGGGAGACGTGGTCGACCAGTTACTGGTTCCCCAGCCCTTCAGACGTACAGTGCTCGATCTGGCCCACAATAACGCATTAGGGGGTCACCTGGTGGCTGACAAGACAGAGGCACGAAAAACGGACCGGTTCTACTGGCCAGGAATGATAGCAGAGGTGAGACGTTATTGCAGTTTATGTCCCACCTGCCAGCTGACCTCACCGATGCCCCACTTGATGAACCCATTGGTGCCATTGCCCATGATCGAGGTACTGTTGGAGCGCATTGCAATAGATTTGGTGGGCCCTTTGGTGAAATCAGCTCGGGGTCACCAATACGTCCTCGTGGTACTCGATTATGCTACCAGATATCCAGAGGCAGTTCCCCTAAGTCAGGCTACGTCAAAAGCAATTGCCAGGGAATTATTTAATATGTTCTCTAGGACAGGTTTTCTAAAGGAGATCTTGACGACCAGGGCACAGCATTCATGTCCCGGGTGATGGCAGATCTGTGCAGGTTGTTCCAAATCAAACAGCTGCACACATTTGTTTATCATCCAGGACTGGTAGAGCGATTCAATAAAACTCTCAAGTCAATGCTTAAAAGGGTTGTGCAACAAGATGGTAAAGACTGGGACTGTCTACTCCCAGCACTAATGTTTGCTATTAGGGAAGTGCCTCAGGCGTCCACAGGTTTTTCCCCGTTTGAGTTTTGGGTCTCTGTACTTATACCTAGAATGGTTCACTGTGATCCCTAAAAAGTGTGCCATTGCTATGGAAGAGACCAAGTACTTGGGGTACTTTGTAGGTAGAGGGTTGGTGAAGCCACAGATGAACAAAGTGGAGGCTATCCAGGCCTGGCCCCACCCAGTCACGAAGAAACAGGTGCGAGCCTTTTTGGGCATCGTGGGGTAATACTGAAGGTTTTTCCCCAACTTTGCCATTATTGCTGCACCTCTCACAGACCTGACAAAGGGTAAAAAGTCTGATATGGTTAAAAGGCATTCCAGGGGCTTAAAACAGCTTTGTGTCAGTACCCAGTACTGGTCGCTCCTGACTTCTCAAGAGAATTTGTTGTTCAAACAGATGACTCCAGTGAAGGCTTGAGAGCTGTTCTGTCCCAAGAGGTCAATGGGGAGGAACACCCCATAGTTTTCCTGAGTAGAAAATTGACAGCGCCGAGAGAAATTATGCTGTGGTGGAGCGGGAGTAACTGGCCATTAAGTGGGCCCTGGACTCACTACGCTATTTTCTCCTTGGTAGGAAGTTTCGCCTAGTGTCGGACGATGCCCCATTGACCTGGATGAGACAGAATAAACACACGAATGCCAGAGTTACCAGGTGGTTTTTGGCATTGCCAGAGTTCACGTTTGTAGTTTAACACAGACCAGGAAAGCAACACCAGAACGCGGATGCCCTCTCTATGTCTATAGTGTCTACAAGACCCCAAACCCCTCCCCTGCACTGCATCAAAGCTGATTCCGGCTTTGTTTGGATCACCAGCGGACGTGTCCGCAGCAGCTCGGGTCTCCCTCTCAGTGGGACCGAAGAGCCTGGGAGAGCGGCGGAAGGCAGGGGGACGTGCCCTCCCGCTGCTTATAATAACAGCTGACCATCAGCTCAAAAAATGGTGCTGGGGTGATGCCTGCAGCTGCAGGCAATGACAAACAGGTATGCCATTTGGTGGCAAGTGGTTAAGTAATGGCAGCCTTAACTATTTTTTTAACAGCTAAATACAGCCAAAGTCAGGAGCTACACTTTAGGGCATGCAAACGTTATGCATTTTTTTTTTTACTGTTCTGCTTCTTAACATCTGTCTAAACCCTGTGCACAAATCAGCCTTTGAACTTCAGATGAGACCAAAAGATGGTTAGGACTGGAGAAACCACCATTTCCAGCACTGTCTTCCCTTTAAATTTAGATGGCACTTTTTATTATACCAAAAATGCTTCTTTCCCAAATTCATTTTGTTTTATTTGTAAGTGTATTTGTGTGTAGGGTTCTTCCTAACCATGTCAAGTGAACGCAATACCAACACATGTATAAAATTTTTAGTACCTAATGGTTGCAAGGCCAAATCATTTTTCTTTCACATATTCTCTGTGTAGCTTATTAAAATCTTTGTTGGTAGCAGTGTTTTCAAGGTTATAAATTCAATATTAAATGTATAAACTGTATTGATAAATGTATTTTTTTCAGAAATGTTTAGCTTAGCATTACTAACAGCTATTTTAGTACACATACTTCTAATAGCTGTCAGCACAAAAGTACATTTGGAAGAAAGTGTACACTTGATCTGCGTGTTTACAACAAAAGTAACGGTAACATGATAGCCTTTTATAAATATAATTACTCTAAATAAAGATTTCCATTATAATGATCATAATTTATGTAATGGAGACTGTTTAAATAAGATGTAGAAGGCATGTACTGAAAATAGCTGCCATATTTTTGGGAGATTACTATACTTTAAACATGTAAATATGCTAAGGCAGTTAAACACTGACAATGAAAATCCTATGTAAAATTCCATACAATAAAAACAACATACAAAAAACAGATGTAAAGACAACATAAATTTGTTTTACACAGTAATAAACTGATTTGTGAGTTTAAAGATAGGTTATACAAATCCTGCCTAGATAGAAATTGGAGAATTAACTGGTCACTGCACCTCCTCCTGTGTAAGCAGGTCATCAACATGCTTATGGAAGAAAATGCTTTAGAAAGCAAATCTGATAAACACTACATAGTAAATTAGGGAATTAATTAAAGTGCATCTATGGTCAAAATGTACAATCGTAAATACATTTCAATATTGCATTTCAATTATTCTAGCATACACCCATTTATCTGAATGATCTTGATGTTTGTAACTTACTCTGTGAAGAGCTCTACAAATTTACTTCCTTGAATTCTGTGACATGTATTCACTATGCCCTATAAAGGCACTGCTGTGTCACAGAATTTATAGAGACTGCCTTCTACTACAGCAGAGGAGTCTCTGGAGGTGGAATTAGTACAGGTATGCAGCAGAGGAGATTCTGCAAAATACACAGCTAATCCAGGAAATTGTAGAAAAAGAGGTGAGCAGGCACAGAGCACTCATTTCATGAAAGGAGATTTTTCAAATAAACTTATATTGACTCGTCAAAAATAATTATAGTTTGTATTGCTATTACAATGTTGATTTTATAAAATTAAAGTGTATGCTGTGACAATAGGAAGTCTATTGTGTCAATCACACAAGTGATTGAGTGGCAGACTTGCAATGAGATTAAAAAAGATCAGCAAAGAACAACCATTATGCAGAACTGCTAATCAAAGTCTGTCAATATATTGTACAGAACGACAAATTATAGACAGGAACAAAGTATTAAAAATTTAAATAAAAAACTAAAGATGTAATCGACAAAGTTCCAATTGCGCATTAATAAATTCCTAACATGTCACTGCGCACAGCAAATGCACAATTTAAAAAAAAAAATGTACCATTTAACAGTAAAGCTCAACTGAGCTTTCTCTTTTGTGGGTGGAATTTTTATAAAAAACAAGAACAGATTTGTTTAAAAAATAAAAAGTGTATATATATATATATATATATATATATATATATATATTTATATATCTCTGTAACATCTCTAAAATTTGCCCCTTTTTAACAAATTAAACCACCAAGCTCCTCATTCACTCCCTTGTTATCTCTCGCCTTGACTATTGCAACTCCCTTCTCATTGGCCTACCTCTCCATCTTCAGTCTATCATGAATGCTGCTACCAGACTTATCCACCTTACCAACCGCTCAGTGTCTGCCAACCCTCTACTCCAATCCCTACACTGGCTCCCAATCACCCAGCGAATTAAATTCAAAATACTAACCACAACATACAAAGCCATTCACAACTCTGCCCTGAGCTACATCACTAATCTTGTCTCCAAATATCACCCAAATCGACCTCTCCGTTCTTCTCAAGACTCCCTGCTTTTAAGCTCTCTCATCTCCTCCTCCCATGCTTCTCCAGAGCCTCTCCCATCCTCTGGAACTCGCTACCTCCATCTATCCAGCTATCCCCTACTCTTGCTACCTTCAGGCGAGCCCTGAAAACTCACCTCTTCAGGAAAGCCTATCACATCTCCAACTAATCTCCTAAGCTCATTCCCCACAGTTACAACCTTTTGTACCACCTGCCCCACCCTATTAGATTGTAAGCTCTTCTGAGCAGGGCCCTCTTAATCCTCTTGTATTTTATTGTATTATAACTGTATTGTCTCCCTTTTATATTGTAAAGCACTGCGTAAACTGTTGGCGCTATATAAATCCTGTATAATAATATTATATATCTAGATAGATAGATAGATAGATAGATAGATAGATAGATAGATAGAGAGATAGAGAGATAGAATTAAATTTCATGAAAAGGTAATAATTCCAATTTATCTCATAAATAATATACATTTTTCCCCCCTTCTCTCTCTTCTCCCACCCGTCTGGCCTTTTGGGGACAGTCACTATGTATCTTTTCAGAACCCAATGATTTTTGTGAATAAATGTAACTCTGTTTTGCAAATTACATATGCATTTGTTCTATCTTTAGAAATTACTCTTTTGGTTACTTGCACATATATGAGAGATAAAAAAGGTCCTGAAGAAGCGGTGATCTCCACAAAACGCTCCAACCTAATTTCTATATCTCAACCTTAAGTCATGCATGTTAGTAGTAAATGACAAATGTTGGTAGTAATATGCAAGCAATTATACACAATGTGTGTTTTTATATATTTGATTGGTAGACAAAGTTTTGTAGTTTTTTTATATTGTTGTATTTCTGTGATCAGTGGAGGGGTATTTAAAGGCCTACTATTTACTTCTTTGCTACATCATTTTCATCTAGTGGCCATAATGCAGTATTTTCCTGTAAGTGAATAAAGATTAACCTGTAAAGGAAATAGTAGAACATTAGATTGTGCCTCATATACACAATGTACATACTCGCTGCAGCATTGATGCAATGTTGCATCTGTTCCCTGCCATCTCTACACCAAGATTAGTGAGCACAGATCACTGAGTTATTGGTTGTCAGTGACTGTGTCATTCATGGGCTCTCTGCGCTGTCCCTCGAGTTCTCACTAGAGTGTTTGGCTGTGATGGGGGTGGAAGTGGCTGGCTCAGTCTCCCAGTGGCACACACAGAGGCTGAGCCAGCTGCCGGTCAGGCATGTGGATGGATCCTAACATTATTGTTGGAATCCCTACAGAGCCTGGACCAGCTCTGTGATATTAGCTGATGGAGGACTTAAAGTAGATGTAAATACCCAGTGAAGTGAACTGCCTGAGATGATACACAGAGATGAAGCAAATCTCCCTACATAATTTTAACATGTATATCTGCTGTCTTCATCTTTATTTACTGTTTAGAAAGTGCCCATCGCTTTAGGAGATATTCTCTTCCTGGCTAGCACTGCGGTGAAGCCTGGGCATACAGCCAAGACAGCTGATTGGAGGAAAGGCACACACCCCCTCTCCTAATTAGGTAGAGACTTTCAGATCTGTTTGCTAAATTGTTGAGCTCTGTGGTAATCTATTTATAGCATCCTCCCCAACACAAAACTCTGGCTCCTTTTATCATATGTGATGGAGAAGTTGTCAGGAGTTATCAGGCTGATAACAGAAGAACGAGGCAGGAGACAGCTAATGTGAACCTTCATACAAAATACACAAAATCTGATCCATATAAGGTGCTAATATAAGGTGTAATATGCTTCATTTTTGCAAAAAATATAAAAGTAACCATCAATTGTACCAACAAATGAATTCATAATGTAAAACACATAATGTAAAACAAAGTGCTGGTGCAAATAATCATAGTCCAAAATAATCGTAGCAGGAAATGACAAAAATTAATATTGTACTAATTGTAATTTTTCAAAGTGACTTGAGTGCAAAAATTCATCACAGCTTCTGTGCAAAAAAGTGAGTTCCATTCATGCTCCCCTCTCAGATAGCCTCCTCTGCAGCATGTTTAGATCATGAGATGTGTTTCACATATGGATGGATGGAAAAGATTGACATTTTTACACATGTAAATTTGATACATTTGTTTTATTCAATCAATTAGGCAGTTTCTTATTTAAAAAGCAATCACTGTAATAGTACCAGGGACAGTGACAATAGAATATACATAGATCTGGGACAGCGTGCGTTCCACAGACCAAGTAATCAGAAACCGACCGAGTAATCAGAAAAGTACATCCACTTTAAGCCCTCTGTTGGCTGAATCTGGGTCACAGGAGTGCAGAACCAAGTGCACTCATGTGACCCACCGGTCATACTTCTCCTTTAAATAAATTATGAATAAAAAATGCTGCGCGCCCGTATACTAATAAAGTTGCAAACAAAAAGTGAACTAAACCACTCTCAAATTAAGTAAAATGAAATGTGCTGCGCTATTTAAAAATAAACAGTACAAACAACTAAGCGTGAGACTTAATAAACATGAGCAATAAATCCAAAAAGTGTTAGTACATGAGTCCAATACAGTCTCTCCAAGTGAAAAGTCCAAAAAACAATCATAGAAGTGAAAATGCTTTTTTCCAGCAAGTGCAGAAGATGTGTATTTGAAAAACACCCCACCTTAGTGACCCCCAAATGGTATGCTCTCGCCTTATTATATTGACCCTCACAACAAAGATCCAAATGTGCTGTTGTAAAATCAATCACTTCTAGTACACCCTCTGCTTGATCTACTCAGGGATTCTATTTATTAAGTTCCATATCTTGTTTCTATTGTTTATTTTGAAATAGAACAGCATAATGCATAGACTGGGAGAGGCCTGCTGATATCACGCTAGCAGAAGTGATCAGCTGCTGCCTATGCTGGATAGTGAGTGGTATACTTACAAATGATCTGCAACAGTACTGTATAGCACTATGGTATGTCAGTGTTTTTAAACGGATTTATCTTTAAATAAATTGCCTTGATGATGGTACATTATGAGAGCATCTGACTTATTTTCTATTAAACTCCATCTGTGACTGGATTCCTATGTGGAAGTTTAGAGGACATAGGGTCCTATAAGAGGAGCAGTGAGGATTATCCATATTTGATAATATCTATTCATAGAGAGTCAAAAAGATAATAGCGTGTGACAAGGGCGTATGGTGAAATGGCTTGTGTGCAAAATAAAAAGTGGGCCCCAGGCATCTCATCAACAAAAAAAATGCGGCGCACTCAGCGCGCTGTGGCAAAATGTGGGCATGGCCTATATTGCGTGAAATATTGGGCATGGCTTAAAGGGGTGTGATTTAATAGAGTCTGAGATGACATACATAGTGCAGAATGTGGTAATGTTAAATAGGGAATGTACAGTGCAGAGTGTACAGTGGGGGGTAGTATGTGCAGGAGAGGGGCGTGGAGTGTATGGAGGTGGGTAGTATGTGCAATAGACGGGTGTGGAGTGTATGGCAGTGGGTAGTATGTGTAGGAGAAGAGTGCGGAGTGTAGTTTTTTTTTTTTTTTACCCAATTCTACTTTTTAGCATTTTTTATTTTGCAACATTTGCCATTTTTTTATCAGCCCTGTTGGGGGGCTTTGGTGACATATCAGGGGTCTAAACAGACCCCTGACATCTCCCCTTTGAGACAGAGAAAGGGACTAAGGACACAGATTCCCCAGTCCCTTTCTCAGCAGCTTCAGCTTTGAAGATGAATGAAGAGGAGACAGCGGCTCCTGTTCATTTATAAACTGAAGCAAAGTAACACAGTTTACTCTGCTCAGTTATTATAGGACACAGGAGCGACTGAGCCAGTGAGGTAGCGATCACTCACTGTGTCCAATTCAGAAAAGGAAGGAGCTGGTAAATGCCATATTTACCGATCACTTCCTAAATTTTCCATCCTGACACATCGGGGTGCGGGGGGGGATGTGGGGGGGCGGAGGAGGACCACACAGTGGGCCGGGGGGTGGACAGGGGGGCGCAGAACACGGGGGCTGGAGGAGGACACGGACATTGGTGGGATGATCGGTGCGCCACTACGGCAGGGGGACAGTTGCGAGCACTGATCTCCCTGTATGGCATTTCAGCTGATAGCCACGGGAGGGGAGGAGGAGGAGAAGCGGCTATCTGAAAATCCATGCGGGGAGATCAGGGCTCGCAACTGTCCCCCCACCACAGAAATCATTCCCGGCTGTCAAGGGACATTCATCTATGAGTGCAGGGTGGGTCACAGTGCCCCCCCCTTTGGTGGCCCATCTGCAGTGAACACCCTGCACACATGGATGATACACCACTGGTGTGCGAGCATACTGTATGGGGAGCAACAAAGGTGCATTCCATACATTAGAATTGTATTTTGGAGCACAAATGTAACACTCATTTTTTGTGCAGAAGATAGGCACTAGGAATTATAGAGTTTCGGAACTTTGTTAGATTGTTTGGCTTTTGCAAATAGCTTTTAATGAAGATGATGGAACAATAAAACAACTGATACATGGACTATACAGGAATAGTTTTTAGATAATATTTTATGTTATTTATAGATGTCACAATTCACTGTTCTCTTCAAAGACAGTCAGCACTGCAGCTTAGCATAGAGTTGAGTAGGAGTGTGGAATAATTATGTTTTAATCATTTAGTGACTAGCTAAATAAACAAAAAAGTTGGAGCTTTCAGAACACCACAATCCGCCTTCAATATACTGTACCTGAAGAGAAAATCTAGCGCTCAGAATTTGTGTTTAATATTTGTGACAGACCTAGCCGGGAGAGAGACTTTTGGAGGGGACTGTATGCTAGCCTCTTGCCGATCGATCGGGAGCCCTTGCATTTGGGGGAACGGTGTTCTTTGTGAGCTGTATGTCTGGGGACCCTGTATTTGCCATATTGGAATAGTGGCTGATTCATAATGCTGGGACAGATACTGTTAGGAAATGCTGATGTAAATTCCAACACCTGTCTGTCTATTGTCTGCTAAAATGTGTATTGTAAATAAGTTTACTATGGGATCTAAGAGTCATTAGATCCCCATTGTTATTTGTGTTAATTAACTCTGCTAATGTGTGAAGAAGAGTCTATGTTGATTGTGATAATGTTGATTGGATTTTCTGAACTACAAGACGGCCAGTCTGGCCTAACGGTCATGTCTGAGTCATCTAGGCTGTCTAAAGGGATTAGTTAATTAGCTCATGTTAATTAGGTTAATTAGGTTACAGCTGTATTGTTAGAGTAATATGAGCAGGAGGTCTGCACCTCCACTTTGAGTGTATAAAAGCCTGTATTTTGTCAATAAAGATAGATTCCTGTTTGAACTTACATACAGCCTGCCTGGTGTTTGTTCTGAGCTATCACAACTGGACTAGAACGGCACAGAGCTGCGGTTCTAGTCCCGGACCATTGGATGACCGAACCATCAGACGTTGCAATCTGATTCAATAGCTGCAGAAGAGTGTCGGGAGAGTGGAACCGAGAAAGCAAAGGGCCTCGTTACATTGGTTGGCAGCCATGGGATATGCTCTCCAGTTACTGGGACACTCCAAACCAGCCTGCAGGAGAGCCACGCTGAAAGACTTACTTGAGAGCCGTGGAGGGAATGGTGGGATCGTGCTTCCTTGCCGTGAACACATCCAAACCATCACCTGGATCCAAGGTAGCAAGATAGCAGGAGAGGAGAAATACCAGCCAATATGGATGAGGAATTCAGAAGGAGGCTGCGAGAGGAGATACAGCACAGAGGGCCAGTATCAGAGCAGGTCCTGCTAGGATGGTTTGATTCTGTCCGCTGTGAGCTCTGGAAGGAAGCGCTAGCCCACGAGCAGCGACACCAGGGAAAAATTCTCCCCTCCGTCCATGTGAGGTACTGGTCGCAGTATGAAGTGCGAATGCTGTTTTTGGGGGAACAGCCAAACCAGGAGTGGACAGCCGAGTTAAGCAGGCTGATCCGGGCAGAAATGCGGTTGGACGAGAGCTACAGAGCCCTCCAGTGGTATGTAGCCCAAGTGTGCCCATGGACAGCGGATGACAGCCCCACGGAAGGCTTTGACTACGATGGCCTGGGATTGTTATACTGGAGGCTGTCCGGGGACCCTGACTTTGGAAGTGATCGGGAGTGGCGTTTAGAGGAAATAATGAAGCACAGAGAGCGGAGACTGAATGTCTCAGAAGTGCACTGGGCACTGGAAGATTTGGAGTTTCTGGCCGTTCAGGAATGGGAGTTGGAGATTGCCTACAAACAGCTGTTAGACTCTGCTCAGCAGCAGGGTGGTGCTCCCTTTGCCTGGGACTATCATGAAATGCCAGTTGACAACTCTGAAATCCTGGCTGAAGAGTTGACAATGTGGCAGAGTAACGGTGTACTTTGCCAACCTGCCCCCGCAGCTATGGAGGCGGAGGTCTTATGGCGGATGCAGCAAGTGCTGACTGACCTTGATGAACCTGTTTCTGCATTGGATGATCTTGGATGGAGGAATGTGCCTGTCCAGCAGAACGCCAGAGAATCGGCAGTGGAAAATCTGAAGATTGCCGTCCCCAAACCTGAAGTGCTGACAACAGGGCAGAGCTCTGCTAACCTCTGCCCAGCACTGATAGCATCTTCTGGGTTCCAGGGACAGGAGATGGTGAACCTTTATCCCCAGACACCAGTTGCAGAGACAGGGGATTTGATAGACTTTTCTGCTGAGGAAGAACAACCTGCTGAGCCTCCAGCAGAAGAGGAGCTGTTATTAGGGCCAAACTTCACTATGCTCTGCCCAGCACCAACAGAAGTATCTGTGAAGATACAAGGAACTTCCCCAGCTGAAGCGCTGGCAACCGGACAGAGGGTCCAAGATCTCTGCCCTACACCTGCGGCGGTTCCGGAGGCTCAGGGGAGAAGGTGGTGGTCACTTTCCAGCAGCAGATCAGGATACAGGGGGAGAAGGGAGAGGAGGTGTTCGTCGTCCCTCCCCAACAGTTAGCCGGAGCAGATGGTGTGGGGTTTCCAGCAGAAGGGCTGGCAACAGGGCCGAGTACTGCTGGACTCTGCCCTCAACTAACAGAGGATGGATGTCCTGTGAAGGTGGATGGGACTTCAGTCTCCACCTGTATACCCCAGGGATGCTGGGCAGTCAGCCCAGATCCACAACAGCATGACAGAGTGAGCCCAGACACCCTGTCTTCTCTCCAGCGGCAGAAAGGACTCCAGGAAGAAGGGCCAGTCCAGGCCTCTCCCCAGCGGCAGATATGTTCTCTGAGAGAGGCAGAGGTTGGCTGGGTAATACTTTGTTTGGAACAATTTGTTTGGGGTACTGTGTGGGTACAGGCATTAGAGGACTGGAACTACTGACTAACTTCGGAGTCAACCCGTCTGGGGTCTCCTCCTGTGTTAGTCTCGTGCCGAAAGGGGAGAAATGTGGCAGACCTAGCCGGGAGAGAGACTTTTGGAGGGGACTGTATGCTACCCTCTTGCCGATCGATCGGGGGCCCTTGCATTTGGGGGAACGGTGTTCTTT
This sequence comes from Aquarana catesbeiana, assembly GCF_042186555.1. Classification (NCBI taxonomy): domain Eukaryota; kingdom Metazoa; phylum Chordata; class Amphibia; order Anura; family Ranidae; genus Aquarana; species Aquarana catesbeiana. Next base: position 126,089,830 of record NC_133334.1, on the reverse strand, counting down.
GTGAGCTGTATGTCTGGGGACCCTGGATTTGCCATATTGGAATAGTGGCTGATTCATAATGCTGGGACAGATACTGTTAGGAAATGCTGATGTAAATTCCAACACCTGTCTGTCTATTGTCTGCTAAAATGTGTATTGTAAATAAGTTTACTATGGGATCTAAGAGTCATTAGGTCCCCATTGTTATTTGTGTTAATTAACTCTGCTAATGTGTGAAGAAGAGTCTATGTTGATTGTGATAATGTTGACTGGATTTTCTGAACTACAAGACGGCCAGTCTGGCCTAACGGTCATGTCTGAGTCATCTAGGCTGTCTAAAGGGATTAGTTAATTAGCTCATGTTAATTAGGTTACAGCTGTATTGTTAGAGTAATATGAGCAGGAGGTCTGCACTTCCAGTTTGAGTGTATAAAAGCCTGTATTTTGTCAATAAAGATAGATTCCTGTTTGAACTTACATACAGCCTGCCTGGTGTTTGTTCTGAGCTACACAACTGGGTTAGAACGGCACATAGCTGAAGTTCTAATCCCAGAGCATTGGATGACCGAACCATCAGACGTTGCAATCTGATTCAATAGCTGCAGAGGAGTGTCGGGAGAGTGGAACCAAACTACTAAATGGTATTACTTTTTACAACACCTTGCCTTCTCTATCTGTGGACTTATATTCATTAATATACTAAAATTTTGTAACATATTGACCATGAACAACCATATGGAAACACAGCAATCCATTAAAATGGGTTTGTTATGTTCTTTTATCAAAGTTGCAGTAAACCAATTCCGTACTTGGTGCTTACATGTGCAATAACATCTACTTTATTAATGTAAAAGAATACTGATCCAATCCCCAGACACAAAGCAGAACCGAAGCTGAAAATAAAGTTGCTAGTGGGTAGATTTTTTGATTACGGGGAGGCTATTCTGGCAACTATGCTCCTTTTATCCTAGCAAATTTCTTTTTAATGTACACTGCTTTTGGCAAACATACAGTGTACGTTCCAAGTGGAAAGTGAAGTCAGTTATTTTAATAATGCAAATCCAGTGTGCATGTGCAAAAGTTGTATCATCACTGGCCACCCAAAGGGCAAAGAAGGAAAATGTTGCACATGGAAGTGGTAAAGGAGAAGATGAAGGAGGAGAGTGGGGAACTGTCATCACTAGAGGAGGGCGAACACATAGGGCCCACTATAGTTCAAGGAAAGGTGGATGTGAGACAGAAAGCATTCCTGTAACAGATCCTGTCACACTCCGCTTGAGTGCCTCCATCAGTACACAGCTTCTTCCCAGTCTGAATATAGATATCAGATATTCCAACCTCTGACAACCACAAAACAAGGCAATACTCATTTGGCTGCTCACCATGAACTGTATTATTGAAAACCCAGGTAATACTCGGTACAATCCCCACTTTGCATTCCAGGCGGGGTAGACTGTCCAATAAGCAGGCAGAGCTGTTGGAGGAATCCCCCTCCCTCCTCACAGCAAACACACTTACACATCCCATAATATCCAAGGCAGACATAATAGAACAATACAATACAGCCACACCCCAAATGACCCAGCAAAGAGTACACAACAGTATAAGACAATAGACTATATATATCCGATTAGTACAGATCAGACTGTATTTCTCCGTCACCCTGTGCTCTTAATAGGGATACAGGGTGACTTAGACATAGGAGGTGCATGGGGAGCTGAAACAAGGGTTTCCCAACCTCCCCAAGGGATTCTGGGTTCCACAGGCCCCCCACCCAAAGTGACTCCCATCACATCTCTCCCCTTTCGTCAGCCGACTAACACAGGAGGAGACCCCATATGGGTTGACTCCAAAGTTAGTCAGTAGTTCCAGTCCCCAAATGCTGGTATCCACACATTACCCCAAATAAAACTGTCCCAACCATAGCATTACTCACCCAGCTAAACTCTGCCTCTCTCAGAGAACATATCCACCGCTGGGGAGAGGCGTGGACTGGCCCTTCTCCCTGGAGTCTTTTCAGCCGCTGGAGAGAAGACAGGATGACTGGGTTCATTCTGTCATGCTGTTGGGAGTCTGAGCCGACTGCCCAGCATCCCTGCGGTATACAAGTGGAGACTGAAGTCCCATCAACTTTTGGTAGGCGACAATCCCCCAGTGCTTGCAAAGCATGGCTGACATCCGCCTGTCTCAGTGCGGCACCATTTTCTGGGGTTGCATCAGTGGAGACCAAAGTCCCATCCACTGATATCAGCTTAAGCTGCAGTTGTGTGCAGAGGACAGTAGCATTTTGCCCTGTCAGTACTTCAGCTGAGGACCCCACATCATCCACTCCGGCTAACTGTTGGGGGGTGATCGTCACCTTCTCACCATGGGCCCCTGGAACTGCCACAGGTGTGGGGTAGAGGTCTTGGACCCTCTGTCCGGTGACCAGCATTTTAGCTGGAAGAGTCTCTTGTAACTCCGCAGTTGCTGCTGTTGGTGCTTGGCAGAGCTCATTGAAGTTTGGCCCTGATGCCAGCTCTTCTGCTGGAGGCTCACCAAGTTGTTCTTCTTCAGCAGAAAAGTCTATCAAATTCCCTGTCTCTGCAACTGATGTGTGGGGATAGAGGTTCACCATCTCCTGTCCGTGGAACCCAGAAGATGCTATCGGTGCTAGGCAGAGGTCAGCAGAGCTCTGCCCTGTTGTCAGCACTTCGGCTTTGGGGATGGCAATCTCCGGATTTTCCACTGCGGATTCTCTGGCATGCTGCTGGCGCATTCCTCCATCCAACCTCATCTTGTGCAGAAACAGGTTCGTCAAGGTCAGTCAGCACTTGCTGCATCTGCCATAAGACCTCCGCATCCATAGCTGTGGGGGCAGGTGGGCAAAGCACATTTTTAACTCTTCAGCCAGGATTTCAGAGCTGTCTGCTGATACGTCCTGATAGTCCCAGGCAAAGGGAGCCCAGCCCTGGCACTGAGCAGAGTCTAGCAGCCATCTGTAGGCAATCTCCAGCTCCCATTCCTGAATGGCCAGAAACGCTATATCTTCCAGTGCCCAGTGCACTTCCGAGATGTTCAGTATCTCTTCTCTGAAATCCAAGATTACATCCAACCGCCACTCCAAATCACTTCCAAAGTTAGGGTCCCCTGTCAGCTTCACATATAACAGTCCCAGGCCACCGTAGCCAAGCCTTCCATTGGGCTGTCATCCGCTATCCAAGGGCATGCTTGGTATACATGCCACTGGAGGGCTCTGTAGCTCTCATCCAGCTGCATCTCTGCCCAAAACAGCCTGCTTAACTCAGCTGTCTGCTTCTTGTGCGTTTTTTCTCCCAAAAACAGCACCCACAATCCATACTGTGACCAGTACCTTTCCTGGATGGAGGGGAGAACTTTTCCCTGGTGGTGCTGCTCACAGGCTAGCATTTCCTTCTAGAGTTCGCAGCAGATAGAATCATACCATCCCAGCAGGACCTGCTCTGATACTGGTCATCTGTGCTGCATCTTCATCTCTCGCAAACCCCTTCCAAATTCCCTTTCCATGGCGGTTGACAGCAGTTTGCTTATTAGTCCTATAATGGCCAGAATTTACAGGATTCACCCCCCCTCCCCAATCCTGATAGCGAGATTCACCTTTAGGTTCAGGACTGAATGACCTGGTAAGCATATTTTTCCTTAAAGTGATATTCTAGAAGCAAATGGCTTAATTATATACTAAAAATCTTAAAGACATAACAAGACAAACACTATTTCTATCCAAATTTTCTATTGAACACAAGCCATGCAAAGGTCATCAATAGATATTATAAAATTAAAAAATCATGGCTAAGTAAACATGTATCTCTATTACAAATGTATTTAACAATATTAATAATTAAATCCCAATAACATTTGGCATAATAATGTCCACTAAACTTAATTAATGAAATTAATAAATAATACATTATGATGAGGTCAATTATCCCCTTCCCGCCGACCGTACGCAGATATGCGTACTCGGCTTTCCGGGGTTATACCGGGATGATGCCCGCAGCTGCAGGTACCGTTGTTTACAGCGGGCGATCGGCTACCCGTGTATAACAACCGATGCGGCTAAAAGCCGCTCGGTTGTTATACCGGAGGAGCGGGAGGGGACATCCCCCCCTCCCGCCGCTGTTACCGGGCCTCCCGTGCGATCGGGAGGCCCGGTGTCCATTCGGCTGCCTTCAGCGGCTGGGGGCGGGCTGGAACGAAGCTGCGAGCGGCTTCATTCCAGCCTTCTCGTTGTAAACGCGGAAGCGACGTCATGACGTCACTTCCCGTTTACTCGGCTGCCAATGGCGCCGAATTTAAAAAAGTACACAGTATTCAGAATCGCCGTTTTCGGCGATCTGAATACTTTGAAGTGTAAAGGAGGTATGGGGGGTCTTTTAGACCCCCGATCCCTCCATAAAGAGTACCTGTCACCACCTATTACTGTCACAAGGGATGTTTACATTGCTTGTGACAGCAATAAAAGTAAAAAAAAAAAAAAAAAAATTTAAACACAATTTATAAAGTACAAAAATAAATAAAATAAATAAAAAAAAAAAAAAATTTTTAAGTGCCCCTGTCCCCGTGAGCTCGCGCAGCGAAGAAAACGCATACGGAAGTAGCGCCTGCATATGTAAACGGTGTTCAAACCACACATGTGAGGTATTGCCGCGATCGTCAGAGCGAGAGCAATAATTCTAGCCCTAGACCTCCTCTGTAGCTCAAACCTGGTAACCGTAAAATTTTTTTAAAGCGTCGCCTATGGAAATTCATTACCGTAGTTCGTCGCCATTCCACGAGTGCGTGCAATTATAAAGGGTGACATGTTTGGTATCTATTTACTCGGCGTAACATCATCTTTCACATTATACAAAAAAATTGGGGTAACTTTACTGTTTGGATTTTTTAAAATTCATGAAAGTGTCACTTTTCCAAAAATTTGCGTTTAAAACACCGCTGCACAAATACCGTGTGATAAAAAATATTGCAACAATCGCCATTTTATTCTCTAGATTCTCTGCTAAAAAATATATATATAATGTTTGGGGGTTCTAAGTCATTTTCTAGCAAAATATACGGATTTTAACTTGTAAACACCAAATTTCAAAAATAGGCTTAGTCATGAAAGGGTTATTAGAGACCATCTTTTTTTTTTTTTTTTTTTTTTTTAATTGGCATTTCAACAGAATGGCAATTGAAATGACAAATTGAATTAGCAACGAGTGCTAGGTTTAGTTGAAATGGTGGGAATTCATGTGAATGTGGGGCATTACAAACAATGCTCTTACTAATTAAAAGATGAGAATACTAACTCATTCTGCTGTTGCCTGATTAAAACATACAATAAAATATTCAATAAATTATTATAGACTGGCTTGGGTTTATAGTGGGTATGGGACATGGGATTTGATTAGTATTATACAGTGGGGACGGAAAGTATTCATACCCCCTTAAATTTTTCACTCTTTGTTATATTGCAGCCATTTGCTAAAATCATTTCATTTTTTTCTCATTAATGTACACACAGCACCCCATACTGACAGAAAAACACAGACTTGTTGACATTTTTGCAGATTTAATAAAAAAGAATAACTGAAATATCACATGGTCCTAAGTATTCAGACCCTTTGCTCAGTATTTAGTAGAAGCACCCTTCTGATCTAATACAGCCATGAGTCTTTTTGGGAAAGATGCAAGAAGTTTTTCACACTTGGATTTGGGGATCCTCTGCCATTCCTCCTTGCAGATCCTCTCCAGTTCTGTCAGGTTGGATGATAAACGTTGGTGGACAGCCATTTTTAGGTCTCTCCAGAGATGCTCAATTGGGTTTAAGTCAGTGCTCTGGCTGGGCCATTCAAGATCAGTCACTGAGTTTTTATGAAGCCACTCCTTCGTTATTTTAGCCGTGTGCTTAGGGTCATTGTCTTGTTGGAAGGTAAACCTTCGGCCCAGGTCCTGAGTACTCTGGAGAAGGTTTTCGTCCAGGATATCTCTGTACTTGGCCACATTCATCTTTCCCTCGATTGCAACCAGTCGTCCTGTCCCTGCAGCTGAAAAACACCCTCACAGCATGATGCTGCCACCACCATGCTTCACTGTTGGGACTGTATTGGACAGGTGATGAGCAGTGCCTGGTTTTCTCCACACATACCGTTTAGAATTAAGGCCAAAAAGTACTATCTTGGTCTCATCAGACCAAAGGAATCTTATTTATCAACATCTTGGAGTCCTTCAGGTGTCAATAAAACCTGTAAGCTGAGTAGTGTTCATAGCAGATGATGTTGGCATCGTGTATTTCATGGATAAATAAACAGCAATTGGGACAGGTTTATGAATCTTTGTTCCCTTGAGAGGTCTTGATTGAGATAAACGGAGGCTTAAAGAAAACTGTCCTCCATTATAGATGCACATGGCCATAACAAACATTGGACATCCTGCAGTTAACTTTAGTGTTTTTTTTTCCCTTCCAGGGACCCACTCCGTAATTTTTTCAGTCACTAAAAAATGCATTTTCTATAGAAAGCCCTAAACAAGGAGGTTCACAATAAGCCTATTCAGTATGCATTTATCCACAAAGAGGATGAGTAACTGGCTATTTTTCATTCACATAGTTTTCCATCACTAGACCTCCTATACAATGATAGATTTGAATGTAGGAATTTACCACAAAGAGGTTTCAGGAAGGGATTCAATATACGATTCAATAATTCCTCAAGAGTAGCACCTACTAGAGCTGCACGATTCTGGGTAAAATGAGAATCACAATTTTTTTGCTTACAATAAAGATCACGATTCTCGTGGTGTAACAACATCTTTCACATTATACAAAAAATTGGGCTAATTTTACTGTTTAGTTTTTTTTTAATTCATTGAAGTGTATTTTTTCCCAAAAAAATTGCACTCGAAAGACCGCTGCGAAAATACAGTGTGACCTAAAATATTGCAACATCCACCATTTTATTCTCTAGGGTCTCTACTAAAAATATATATATATATATATATATATATATATATATATATATATATATATATATAATATTTGGGGGTTCTAAGTAATTTCTAGCAAAAAATATGGATTTGAACTTGTAATCAACAAATGTCAGAAAAAGGTTTGGTCTTTAAGTGGGTAAACTGCCCTCTTCTACCATCCGAAGTTCATTCCTTTCATCTAAAAGAAGTGAGAGATACATTGTATCACTTTATCTCTCAGCGCTGTGGAATGTTGATAAACATTTGTCAGCTTTTTTTTTTTTTGACAGCTTTGCTCTGCACTGTTTACATAGAACTGCAGAAACAGCTGATTAGCATCATAAAGGGGGTTGAATCGAGATCAGGATCTTTTAACAATTAATTGTGCAGCTCTAGCACCTACTAAAGGAAATAAGTCACAACGGTAAAAGACCTTTTGTGAATTTATTCTAATTTGATGCAGTAATATAATAAATGCCACTGTCTTTTCCAAGTTATCATTTATGACCATAAATCTTTACTGTATGTTAGAGCACAATCTATCAAAAACGATTTGTTTGCATACGGCACTTATATACAGACAGTATGTATACATAGGCAAGCTATATTGATTATCTGGAAGGTTGGCACATAGGCTATTGGCTAAAAATTTGAAACTGCCAAATAGCCATTTTCCTTAACCTCAATCCCTTAGAAGGTCTAAAGCATATAAAAAGCATTCCTTTTTTTACCCGATCCTGTCAAAATGTTTAATAGATTCTTTGGCTGAAAGAATAAACAAGGAATTTCTATGTGTGTATACATAATAAACTGGTTCAGTACAATACCTGATCTATATAAAAATACACTTACAATGCAACCTGTCCAGCAATGTTGCAGATTTGTAAGAGAACATTTCTAATACATTCCTCCAGTTTTATTTGGTACACACATTTTTTTATGAATACCTTTACCATCTAATTTCAAGCCCCTCTGTATTCACATAGAAAGTAATTTTATTATAGCTGACTCAGGATTGACATAATTAATTTTTAAACATCTTCTGGTATCAGCTGTGTGCAGCAAGACATAGGGATTTGATTTAAATCCCATGATAGGAGTTAACAGGTTTGGACTTTTGGTTTCTTACACTGTATACAAGTAACTAACACTAGGAAATACAAAATGTATTTATCATTAAGTGACAAATCCACAGGGTTTAAAAGTAAGCTTTTTAGGCCTATGCAACACAAAGTTTGTGTTGATAATCTATTAGGTCTCTAAATGTGTTAATTATATTTCCCTTCTGTGTGTTGACATATGATTGGAGGACAGGGCAATGATTATCTAAAATCTATAGGTTATTTAAATTGAGTGTGCATGTTATTTGTTCTCCTTTAGGGATATCCAACGACGTATCCAGATAAAACGGTTTATTTTCTTCTTTATAAAATAGTACTCAAACAACAGTGCAATTTCTGTCTAAACCTGTTAAAATTACAGTTTTCAGACAACAGATCTATTTCTACAAAATCCAAATCTAATTATACAAAGTACAGTGTGCCAATAGTGTAGGATACAGTTTGTATTCTTTTTTTAAATCAAAAAAGGTTTTATTGAACATTCACATATTATCCAACAATAGTCGGCACTCAGTTTGCAATTACAGATAATTTGTTATAACATATTCTGTTCATGTTCATACATACAGTGTTTGTTTCAACTTGGCTATCCAGCCCACTGCATTTCTCCTGCCAACAGAAATTCACCTTTTCACTTCTCCACCCCCCCGCCCGCACAGTTTATATTATATATACTGTCCTGCATCCCCTCGTCCCATTCAAAGAGATTGTAGGAGCCTGGACATCACTAGCTCTCTCGGGCTTAGACCTGGTGTGTCTAGCCATTTGGACCAAATTCGTTCAAACCTGGTAGGGCACCCTCTGTGTTGATATATATACTTTTCCCTTATGAGGGTTTGTCCCATGTGTTCCACCCAGGAGCGACTAGTAGGTGGCCCCACAGACTTCCAACCCATGAGTAAAATCTATACAATACTAATAAAGCTTTTATACTGAAATCCAAGAACAAAAAAATATTATATATGGCATCTTACCAGTGCTTAGATGAGCTGGCAGCATTTGTTTTTATCCTTTATTTTCACCTGGTGATCCTGCCAGTAACACACTTCCAAGGGTGACGACACTTGCATGCCATCCCCTTTTTGTGGAAAAGCAACATTGTTTCTCTAGGACAGGAATTGTGTTAGGCCTACAGCACACCTACCCCTCTACTCATCTCTGTAATTTAATGGGGAGCGTTTTATAGTCCACAGAGATAGCTTAGAACAACACTAACTGATAAAAGCCAGCAGAGGCAGGGAGGACTAGTGGGTCAGCTCACCAGATTTCTGGAAAGATCAACAGGTATTTTTTTGCACCGATATAACAAAATGCTTTTAATGGTCAATTTACCAGGTCAAAAGAATCAAATAATGGAAGTTTGTTGTTAGGGTGTATATACACTTTAAATGCAGTTGTTGCATTTTTTTTTAGATAAAACTGTAAAAAAAGCATATAAATAGGTTTAATGTTTAGGAAACCTTGTTTCGGTGTATAACATATGCATATAACATAAGGAGAGCCATACTCTATTTTCTTATTATGTATACAAGCTTTTCTCCCTACTTTGCAGTGCTACACACAGGTCTTGTTTTATTGCTGTTTTTCAAAGACCACGTTTGTGAGCCAAATGACTCAGAATCCAAAGATTGGACAGATGTGTTTTCATAAAAGGTAACCTCTGCTTATGCATTTTTCATCACATGATGAGTTTTAATTGCCAAGGTTTGTATAGATTTAAGTTATATTAAAATGTAAACAATGGACTGTGTTTAAGCTATTTTACAATACTATCAAATGAAAGTTAGCTGTTGGTGTCAAGTTGCCACCATCCCTGTTTCACATATAATACAATCATTATCCTCTAATGGGATCTTAAGTGCAACCAAAAACAAGAAAAACATTAAAAAAAATATTGTTTTTGGTTGCTCTTAAAATCCCATTAGAGGATAATGATGGTATCACGTAAGTAACTATAGAGTAAATTACCCAACATTTTAAAAATATTTAAGATTGCCACAAATGAAAAAACACTTATGTTTGTTGCCATTATACATTTGGCAAGCTTTCATGCAAGTTAGAGGATGCGTTAATTATGTCCCAAGAAGAACTCAATCCAAATGTAAAAATGTGTGTAAATAGTGGAGTCTCATTTATCTACAAACATTCAGTGTGCGATACCTTAAAGCAGAGTTCCACCCTAAAGTAGAACTACCGCCTTTTTATTCCTCCCCCCTCCGGTGCCACAATTGGCACCTTTCAGGGGGGTGCAAATACCTGTCTAATACAGGTATCTGCACCCACTTCCGGGCTTAGATAGCCGGAGAATAGCCGAAGATACCCGCCCCCCCTGTTGTGTTCCTAACACACAGTTCCTGGAACACAACGGGGACCAGTGAAGATGCACAGCGCAACTCGCACATGTGCAGTAGGGAACCGGGCAGTGAAGCTGCAATGCTTCACTTCCTGATTCCCTGACCGAGGATGGCGGCGGGGCAGCCGAGAGACAAGCGATCGACGGCTTTGGCTGCCGACATCGCTGGACCCTGGGACAGGTAAGTGTCCATTTATTAAAAGTCAGCAGCTACAGTATTTGTAGCTGCTGGCTTTTAATATTTTTTTTAGGTGGAGCTCCTCTTTAATAGCTGGGGTCTTTATACCATCTTGTCCTTTGAGAGTGTTTGAAACTAATTTGAGCCAGCTTAGTATTATATGGATAGGACTGATAAAAATTACACATGCAGAGTACCAAAACAGAAAAAAGTAAAAAATGCATTGACAAAGTAAAATGGGCCCTGCCAAAATAATGTGGCTGGAAGAAGACTGAAAACCTGACAATACTTGTAACTTACTCCTAATTAGTAGATTTTCTCGGCCATTGGCTGGATCCTACAATATATTAGATCACCGCCCCCTCCAAATTCTATATATTGTGACTTGACCAACATGTTAGGGAACAGTACAATGAAAGCCAAACAAGAGTGTTAACCAGGGGTCATCAAACTATGGCACTCCAGTTGTTCTGCAACTACAATTCCCATCATGCCTAGTTATATCTGTGAATCTCAGAGTTTTACAATGCCTCATTGGATGTGTAGTTCCGCAACAGCTGGAGGGCCGTAGTTTGAAGATCCCTGGTGTTAACAGTGTTACTGCAGCATGTAAATAAGCTCTTTCCAGCATGAGCATTAACCTCCCTGGCGGTATGATTAGGTCTGATTTTTGATGCTTAAAGCGGTACATTGTTTTGCATTAAAATTTGGCGTTTTATATTGTAGGCCTGTAATTCTTAAGAATAAAACACTTAAATCTATCCAAACAAGAGTCTAGTAGACATCCCGGTATAATAAAGTTTGAAACACAAAATCATAAAATTATAATATAATAAATAATAATAATAATAATAAAATGTATTCAATAATGTAATGATATCAAAAACACTGAAATTTGCTCAGTTGCAGAATTGTCGCTGTCGTTAATTTCAGTGTTTGATGACAAATTTCCCCACGAATCCCTATCGCTCAATTCCACAAGTGATTCTAATTTACTATCGCTGTTTTCTAGCTGGTCTAAAACCAATTTTGACGTAAAGGGACACTTGTTGGTTGCCATGGACAATCTCAAGTTTCCAGGCAGAAACAACAGTATATATAATAAAAAACTGCATGCAGGGTACTGGAATAACGCATTAGGGACAAAAGGGAGGTGAAATTTGATACAGTAATATAATCTGTAAGATTACAGTGTGCTGTATGTATTATGCTTTTTGCACTTTTTGAATTTGGCACCGGGCTCCATTCCCATGCGTCGCAATGCTTGCAGGGAACGGAGCCCGACACAGTGATGAATCAAGCGGAGGACACAGCCTGCACACACAGCAGGGAGACATTGCAGGAACAAGGTAAGTAACTTTGCCTGGATCCTGCAATGCAATTCCGAGTGTGGCTTGGGGTTACTGCTTTTGGTAGTGAAAATTTCCCCCCGAGCCAAACACGGGAATACCGCTGAGGAGGTTAAAGTCATTAACTGTTCAACACTCAAAGCATGACTTTATTGAGTTTTTAAAGGTTGAGTTCACCTTTTAAATTCTTGTCATTTGTGGCCAAGCTAGTCCAATGTTCTCATCTCTCACTTACCTCATTTATAGTAGCTTTAAAGTTTCATCTGTTCAAAAAAAAAAAAAGTTTTCTGCTTGCATCACTTCCCATAGATCATATCGCAGTGGCACTGGCTTGCTGCATCACAAAAGAGGGTGTGATATGGCTTGTTCACCACTCTGGATCACACTTTCCTTATTACCATACCACCTTATTTTATTTTCACTCACTTTCTGTACAATCTGTTTGAACAATTTCCCTTAAATCTACCATCAGCTATGTAGTGTAAGGGTATGCCTGATAGATTGTTCAGGTGTCCTCCTATTCCATAATTTTGGAAAATTTAAAGCAAATTGCACAGAGATTGTATAATCAAATTGCATAGTGTATGACTGCCTTTATACAAGTACAGGGAGTGGATGAATACCTTCCACACTCCTCTCCTGTACATACTGCCCCTATCATACCCTCCGCAATCCTCTGCTGTGTATACTGCCCACTGTCATACCCTGCATACTCCTCTCCAGTACATTATACCCTCCACATTCCCCCTCCCTCACCTGCACATACTTCACTCTTTCATACATCCATACTCCTCCCCTATGTCTCGTACCCACAAAAACAGTTCTTTAAAATTATATTGAATATCCAGCTCTGGAAAGTAAGGTTGAAAGAGGGACCAAAGCAAGGACCTCTCCAATCGGGTCCTGCCTCTTTCACAAGAAAAAAAGGACTATATATAGTTTGGTGAGTGCAATTTCTAAACTTTAAATTTTAAATATGTTCTCCAATATCAATTATGTACCTTCTTAACACTACTTATGTACTTTGTTTGTTATGTTGATACCATACTGCTTTTCATCCTTATAGACCATACTATCAGACGCCTCCTGAAGAAGCGGCTGTGACCGCGAAACCGTAGAGGTCACGTCTGCAAGTATCACACTATTTAACCTCTGTCCATGTACCTGTGTGGACATTGGCTGTACCAACTTAGTATCAACAATGCTGTAAACAATCACTATTGTCTATGTATGTTAAATCATGAACATGTACAATATATGTCCCCTGTAGGACTTTTTTATTACTTTTCGAAATAAACTTATACAGTTTTTAAACAAAGTTTTTTCTTTATGGTACCGCAATAGTCCTTTTTTTCTTGTGAAAGAGGCAGGACCCGATTGGAGAGGTCCTTGCTTTGGTCCCTCTTTCAACCTTACTTCCCGGTCTTATTTACATCCAGGATGATGGTACCTATTAATGTATTCTTATCCCCCTCTGTAAATCACGTGGCATACTTGTAAATTTGAATATCCAGCTCTAGAATGGGCACACTTTTGTTAGTTCAACTAAAGGAAATCTTCTCAGTCCTCATATTTGTTCTGCCCAATATTAGTACTCATTTAATTCTGTGATTACTATTGTGATGCATAGAGGAACATAGGGGAACATGAACATGTCAGCTACTCTAAATGTACCACTGGTAAAAAAAAAAGTGTACCTGAAAATATTTTTGAAACGTTGGCAACTATGCACTTGGGCACAGCCCAAGGGCCACCGGGTCAGTAGGGGGCCCTATGAAAGGCTCCTGTGATATTAAAGCGGTAGTAAACTTCACTAAAATGACTACTTTTTAGAAGCCCTGAGGTAGGTTATGCCATAATGTACTAGTATGCACAGCATTTTAGCACATTATGGTACACGTACCTTACTTGTTAGCTGTGAGCCCTCCAGTGCTTCTTTCCGGTTTATCGGCTTCGGTCACTTGCCTTGGCTGCATTGATGTCACTCCCATGCACGCTAATCCGCATCCTCTCTCTCATCCTCCCCCTCTTACCCCTCTCTCCTCTCTCATCCTCCCTCTCTCTATTTATTTTAATTTGTTATAATTAAAAAAAATTCTAATTTTATGTATTTATTTATTTTTTTTATAAAAAGCCCCACCAAAATCTTCAGCACCAGGCCCATGATGTTCTTAATCTGGCCCTGCTTATGAGACAGAAATGTAACTTGTTGGAAGGTGTGCGTTCCGTTACATCTGGCATAAAATTTATACAGCATTTCCTAACAAGAACGTCATGCCAACAGTCAGACATGATGGTGGTAGCGCGATGGTCTGGGGCTACTTTGGAGCTTCAGGACCTGGACCACTTACCATAATTGGTGGAACCATGAATTCTGAGCTCTACTAGAAAATCCTAAAGGAGAATGTCCGGCCATCAGTTTGTGACCTCAAGCTCAAGTGCACTTGGGTTATGCAGCAGGAAAATGATCCGAAGCACAACAGCAAGTCCACCTCCAAATGGTTCTAACAAAGCAAAATTTAGGTTTTGGAGTGGCCTAGTCAAAGCCTGGACTTAAATCCAATTGAGATGCTGTATTATGACCTTACACAGGCCATTCAGGCTGCAAAACCCTCCAATGTGGCGGAATTAAAACAATTCTGCAAAGAAGAGTGGGCCAAAATTGCTCTACAATCTAAAAGACTCAATGCCAGTTATCACAAACGCTTAATTGTAGTTGTTTCCGCCAAGGGTGGCACAACCAGTTATTAGGTTTAGGGGGCAATTACTTTTTTCACATAAAGATAGGCAGGTTTGAACAGATTTTTTGCCTTCTTAAATAAAACCATTTAAAAAACGCTATTTGTATTTACTTGGGTTATCTTTGTGTAATAATACAATTGGTTTGATCTGAGTAATTTTTGTCACAAATATGTGAAAAAAAAAAAAAAACAATCAGAAAGGGGGCAACCACTTTTCACACAACTGTATGTATATATATACATATACACACACACACACACACACTTTTTTTCCCCTTCTCTCTCCTCTTCCACCCGTCTGGCCTTTTGGGGACAGCCACTATGTATCTTTTCGGAACCCAATGATTATCGTGAATACATGTAATTATGTTATGTTTTGAAAATGACATATGTGTTTGTTCTATCTTTGGAAATTACCACACACACACACTAGTAACTGCACAATCCATACTGGCAAATACCATAATTGAAAGACTGGCAGTCCAGTGTTTAAACAGTTGTCAGATAGGAGCAGCAGGTTAGCAGGTAGCTTGCTGCATGCTACTGAAACCATCAAGATGCACACAAAGTAAACATTTTCTAGGGATAACTGTTCGGATTTTATCAACCTTAGACTTGTAGGGTCAGCTGCTTAAGTATACTTGCACATTTTATCTCACTTTTCAATATGGCTTTCCCTTGCCCATCTAATCACAAACGTCATACATATAAATACAGATTATACATGGTACTGCAGTCTTTGGCCTGTCTACTCTTGTGTCAAGTTGTTATAACTCCTTGTGCCCTCCAGTCCTCATTGCCTGGTAATATTGCATGTAAGCCTGTCATATGGTAGGTGCACTAAAAAAAAAAAAAAAAAAAAAAAAAAAAATCACCTGGCAAGTTTATCAACAGTTTCTCTTTTTATTATAAGCAGGATTGGTGGTTCATACATTTTTTTTCAATGTATGAAGGCGCTGTGCACTTTTTACATCAGCCACAGAACCATATGTGCAAGAGATAGGGTTCAGCTTGAAATGTCACCCAAAAGTTCTGCTCCACAACAGTAATGGCTGCCACAAAATGACCACATGGTGTTACGGACAAAATTTTAGAATGCAAATCATTTTATTCATGTGCCTGTATTGGTATGAGTCTGATGTATTGAACGGTTATATTGGAGTAACGTGTGCTTTACTGCAGTGCACAGTAGTATATTAAAGTAATTACAGTGTGATGCAATGTTATTCATTTTAAATGACACCTCAGTGCACTTTACAAGCACACCACAATGCACATGTTTCAGTGAAGCACAATGCATAGAAGTGTGTTAAAATGTTTGTTGTGTTGCAGTGGAAGCCCATTCAAAATGAATAGGTTGGCTTACCATAATGGATGCGAATGTGGGTGCAGTAATATACCTTGAATTTGTAATGAGCCATTATACATGGGTCTGTAAGTGTGCATAGCCTAAAAAGTGACATCAACCTGATGTATTAACCTCAGGTAAACACAGAAGCCTGCACAAAAGATTCAAATAAACAGAACTGATTTGTATGCTTTTGTTAAATTCTCTGCTGTAAATGACTGAACCTTAATATGCTTCCATTTCAGTTTTAGTGGATCCATTTGTTTTAGGTAAACACACAGAATGAGGAACATAAAGACCAAGAAAAAAAACTTTTATGGCAATAACAAAAGAAGAAAAAAAAAATCATAAAAATACACAGTTTTTCCAAAACAGAGTCCTGCAAATCTCCTCAATCATCTAGGATACACAATCTCTGGCTTGTTTTGGAACTGTTAATTGTTACCGTTTGCATGTTTGAGTGACCAAGTTACGGTGCAAACCAGTTGTTCAATCTATATAAATTTAAGAAACACACGTTGCCAGGGAGTGACTCATATATCAGTCTATTATATGCTACTAGACTAACTGCATTAAACAAATCGCTCAAGCCACAGCTGAAGAATAGAAGCTATATACAGAGCAGAGGTTATTGTCCAATTTAAATCTTGGCTCTTTTCCCAGAGCTGTGCAAGATTCCAATTTGTGAAAATGTTGCTCTTTGCTACTGCCAGAAAAACTGCAGAAAATGGTATTGGGAGCTATCCAGAAATATGTCTGCGAAGTGCCAATCAACAAGCCACTGAAGATTAACAGTATGACTGTACCAAATTAATTTAAATTATAGAAACATATGGATAGATTGTTTAACTCTGCACTTGGTGCAACACCTGCTTTTTGCAAAAACGCAAAAGGATAGTGAGATAGGGACAAAAGAAGCAACTGTTAAACACCTTTAGTTTAAACACACAAAGTCCTACTTTCTATCTCCATTTTTTCTGCACCTTTAGTTTAAAGTTAAGGTTACTATAAGCATGCATACTAAAGTAATGATGATACGAAACTGTTAAAACATGGGTTATTTGTGTCAGTTCCACAAAGACGACGACAAGGAAGGGAAACCCCCTGAATAGGATTCAATATGTAACAAAGAACACGCAGTCACAGGTATAAGAAGAAAAATATTATGTATGGATTATGTATTTATTACACTAGTCAGAACTTTTCAAGATTTCTGGTTTAGTGTTTGTATTGTTTTTCTTGCCATTTGTATTTGATGAATAATTCTAACGCTACGATCTATGATAGACAGATGTGTGCATGGAAGAACAGAATACCTTATAATTCCTTCCTAAAACTCTCATTATTATTATGATCATTTAAGTATGTATTATGAGCAGTTTTCTATTATGGACAATAAAATATAAAGTATTTCAGTAATGGTATTGCAAATCATCTTTAACTTACATCCATCTATGAATAATTTTATGATGCAAATTAACCCTTTTTCCTAATGTGCTTACAGAATTAAAAATAAAATAAAATGTAATTTTGAACAAATCAGTCTTCTTTCTCTGCATTTATTCTAGACTGCACTTAGAACTAATATATTGCCCTGTTCTTCAGGTTTCTCTTGAGTGCTTTCCTATTATCGCCTTTCTAACAGAAACACATCAAACAAATGTTCTTCCACTGAAATAAATATTAAAGTTGACCTATTCATCTGAAAGAAAATGAGAAAGATACTGACTCACTTTAAGTCCAAATATGACACTGATAAATGAAGCTGTGAAATTCTATCACACTCTCAAACAACATGGGCAATTCCTCCCACACGTGACTCCAGCATGGGCAATTTTCTTCATTCATCTTCATTAGACAGATTCTTGACCCTGCTCTGAGCATCCTTTGTAAAATTCACGTTTTAACCCTTTAACTTAGGCAGAATTGCCACTAAAATGTAAGCCAACATGGCTTAGCTTTGTTACTTAAATGCAAGGATTTGGATATGATCTTAAATTTTCAACCTTGGCCTATAGTGTTTTTCCATTGGTTGCTTTTTACCTCTGAGAATTATTGTACAAGAAAATTAACAATTTAGCACAAAATTTACAGTGACCATTTAAAAGATAAAAGGTAAAACATCTGCACATCTTGAAAATGGACAGGCAGATAGAGGCTATACTCGATAGATGCTATACTAGTGAGAATGCACATCATGAAATTAGACTGCAGATGATAGCATACATGACTTATCTACCCATTTTAAAAATTACACTGCACCCAAGTATTTTTCCAGCAATAGTAATACTAGCATAGGGCATTTTTTCAGCTGTAACATGGCAGCACCTCCCAACATCTGACCTTTGCCTTCTGGAGTTAAAGCACAGAGAGAAACTGGTCCAGTCAATGGTAGAGAAGAAGCCAGTCAGCCAATGGGAAGCAAGCAGCAGGACCAGCCAAAGTTAGGGTAGAAGCTGAGTCAACCAATGGGAGGCGAGCGGCTAGAATGAAAACATGTGTACAACTGGGAGCGGGAAAGTGAGAGACCTGGGCTAGTGTGTGCGCGCGTATTTGTGTGTCCTGCCTGCCATCACTGCCAGTTATAAAGACACACAGTTTACTAACATTTGAAATGTGTTGCAGCACTCCTGTTTCCAATACACACTTTCTTCAAATTGATGGAACTTTCCGTAAATTGAGTGAAAGGGAAAGTGTACAGGTTTTTTTTATATTCTGGCCACTGCATTTATTGTATATGTATAACAGATTTATATTGTTGCCACTGATTAATGTTGTATGATCAACATTTTATTTATATATATATATATATATATATATATATATATATACATATATATACACACACACACACACACTGCTGTATTGTGAAGGGGATGTTTTATAAAATGTCTTGTGAGCAAAGTCCTTTTTCTCTTTTTTCTTACAGTATTACTCTTTTTTGCTTTTTCACATATATTTTAAAAAACAAAGCACTACATATACTGAGCAGTGCTTTGCAATGTAGTGCTATATCAAAGCCTGCATAATAATTTGGTTCCTTATTCTGTAGCCTCCCTAATGGTAATCCCGAGTGTGGCTCGGGGTTAAATTTCAGTCCCATTAGCGGTAACCCCAAGCCACACTCGGGATTACATTGCAGGATCCTGGTGTGGCTACTTACCTTGTCCCCAGGATCCTGCGATGTCCCCCGCTGTGTCTGCGGGCTCTGTCCTCTGCCCGAAGCCTCTCCGTGCCAGGTTCCGTTCCCTGCGAGCGTCGCGACGCACGGGGCAGAGCCTGGCGACAAATTCAAAAACATGTAAAAACCATAACACATACAGTACTGTAATCTTACAGATTACAGTACTGTATGAAATTATTTCACATCCCTTTTGTCCCCAGTGCTTTGTTCAATGCCCTGCATGCAGTTTTATATGATATATACTGTTCTTTCTGCCTGGAAACTGGAGATTGTCCATAGCAACCAAAAAGTGTCCGTTTATGTCAAAAGTGGCTTTAGATCAGCTAGAAAACAGCAATAGTAAATTAGAACACTTGCAGAATTGAGCGATAGTGAATCGTGGGGAAATTTATTTTATTATTATTATATTATTATTTTTTTGAATTATTTATATTTATTTATTATATTATAATTTATGTTTTTGTGTTTCAAACTTCATCATACCCGGGATATCTACTAGACTCTTGGTGGACAGATTTAAGTGTGTTATTGTTAAGAATTACAGGCCTACAATATAAAACGTAACAAGACACTGGTCACCGCCCACACCCATAACTGGCCTTCACAGTAAGGAGCACATGGAGGGCATATACATACAAGAAAAAAACAATTCCATAGCTCAACTCACCAACCAGTCTGCTGACCAACCAAATTTACCTGTCTAACCGTATGTTAAAGGCAGGGGTTTAGTTAGTATAAAACAAGTATAAGTATAAGTATAATATAAAACGCCAAATTTCCATGCAAAATAATTGTACCGCTTTCAGCACCTAAAATCCGAAATAATCATACCGCCAAGGAGGTTAACCACTTCTGCACCGGAAGGATTTACCCCCTTCCTGACCAGAGCATTCTTTTTCATTTAGGCACTGCGTCGCTTTAGCTAACAATTGCGCGGTCATGCAACGTTGTACCCAAACAAAATTTGAGTCCTTTTTTTCCCACAAATAGAGCTTTCTTTTGCTGGTATTTGATTACCTCTGCGGGGGTTTTTTTTGCGCTATAAACAAAAAAAGAGCGACAATTTTGAAAAAAAAGCAATTTTTTTACTATAATAAACATCCCCAAAAATATAAAAAACAACAAATTTCTTCCACAGTTTAGGCCAATATGTATTCTCCTACATATTTTTGGTAAAAAAAAAAAAAAAAAAAATGCAATAAGTGTATATTGATTTGTTTGCGCAAGTTATAGCATCTACAAATAGGGGATAGAGTTATGGCATGTTTATTATTATTTATTTTTTTAACTAGTAATGGCAGCGATCTGTGATTTTTATCATGACTGTGACATTGCGGCAGACAGATCGGACACTTTTGACACTATTTTGAGACTATTAACATTTATACAGCGATCGGAGCTAAAAATAGCCACTGATTGCTGTATAAATGTCACTGGCAGGGAAGGGGTTAAACACTAGGAGGCGATCAAAGGGTTAAGTGTGTTCCCTAGGTGTGTTCTAACCGTAGGGTGGTGGGCTTACTACAATGTGACAAATCACTGCTCGAGATGACAGGGATCAGTAGATCCCTGTCATGTTGCTAGGCAGAACAGGGAAATGCCTTGTTTACATAGGCATCTCCCCATTCTGCCTTTCTTTACCACAATCGCGGGCCGCCAGCAAACATCGAGGTCACAGGACCGTGGGCACACTCCCGCTAGGCAGGGATTTCAAAGGGACATACGGGTACGCCCTTTTGCCTGCCCATGCCATTCTGCCAGCGTAAAACGGCGTGCGGCGGTCAGCATGTGGTTAATGAAGGGGGTGCTGCTTGTGGGTAGAGCAGTGCTTAGGATGCAAGAGAGAGTACCAGCATCCCTACTGAGGACCTAAAAAGCTACAGTGTCTTGAAAAAGTATTCATACCCCTTGAAATGTTCCACATTTTGTCATATTACAACCAAAAACATACATGTATTTTATTGGGATTTTATGCGATAGACCAACACAAAGTGGCACATAATTGTGACGTGGAAAGAAAATGATAAATGATTTTCAATTTTTTTTACAAATAAATATCTGAAAAGTGTGGTGTACATTTGTATTCAGCCCCCGAGTCAATACTTTGTAGAACCACCTTTCGCCGCAATTACAGCTGCAAGTCTTTTTGGGTATCTCTACTAGCTTTGAACATCTGGAGAGTGAAATTTATGCCCATTCTGCTTTGCAAAATATCTCAATCTCTAACACATGAATATGCTTTGATCTAAACCATCCCATTGTAGCTCTGGCTGTATGTTTAGGGTCGTTGTCCTGCTGGAAGGGGACCTCCAACCCGTCTCAAGTCTTTTGCAGAAACAGATTTTTTTCTTTGGCCTGTATTTGGCTCCATCCATCTTCCCATCAACTCTGACCAGCTTCCCTGTCCTTGCTGAATAAAAGCACCCTTACATCATGATGCTGCCACCACCATGTTTCACGGTGGGGATGGTGTGTTCAGGATGATGTGCAGTGTTCATTTTTCACCACACACAGCGTTTTGCTTTTAAGCCAAAAAATTCAATTCCTGCAAACAGGACTTCTTATGGCTTTCTTTCAATGGCTTTCTTCTTCCCGCTCTTCCATAAAGGCCAGATTTGTGGCATGCATGACCAATAGTTGTCCTGTGGACAGACCATCCACCTGAGCTGTGGCCCTCTGCAGCTCCTCCAGAGTTACCATGGGCGTTTGGCTCTTTGAATTATGCTCTGGTATGCTTGCAGTTGTGCGATACTCGTTCCATTTTTGGATGATGGATTGAACAGTGCTCTGTGAAATGTTCAAAGCTTGGTATATTTTTTTATAACCTAACCCTGCTTTAAACCTCTCCACTTCATCCCTGATCTCTCTGGTGTGTTCCTTGGCCTTCATGATGCTGTTTAATTAAGGTATACTAACAAACCTCTGGAGGGCTTCACAGAACAGCTGTATTTATACTGAGATTAAATTACACACAGGTGGACTCTGTTTACTAAATAGGAAACTGAAGGCAATTGGTTCCACTAGATTTCAGTTAGGGGTATCAAAGTAAAGGGGATTGAATAGAAATGCATGCCACACTTTTCAGATATTTGTAAAACATTTTGAAAACCAACAGTCATTTTCCTTCCACTTCATAATTATGTGGCACTTTGTGTTGGTCTATCACATAAAATCCCAATAAAATACATATTTACATTTTTGGTTGTAACATTTAAAGGGGTATGAATACTTTTTCAAGGCTCTGTATATATCTATAGATATATATATATATATATATATATATATACCTACATATATGCTTATACACACATACACTTACACACACACACACATACACTTTGGGGTTGATAGTCACTACTACTCACTTTGCAAGAATTCTCCCCAGAGCTTTGAAAATAAAGTGAACCTCTGCTGACTTCCATAATCAAATCATGAGAAAGCAAAAATGCTGTTTTTTATTTTCCTTGCACATTATTGGGTACTCTTTGCGGCAATAAATGTTACCACATTCAGCATGCTCCAGGGTTCCTTTACACAGTACAACTTCCCTTGCAAAGTGAATAGCCAATTTGCATCTCAACAATTTTGTGTGCAAAAATATAAACTTTAATTTTCGAGTCATAGATAGTTGGATGGACCTATTTCTGCAATGGCTGTAGGGGGTTATAACGTCTTTTTTTTTAGGAGCACTTACTATGATCTCTTGTAAAAGCTATAACATTGCTAATTTAATTGTGCTGATCTCCCATGGACAATCGCTCCCCTGAGTACACTAATTAGCTATGTATATTAGAGATAGATTGGCATAGAAAAATGCAATCCTGGCAAAGCTGACAATTATACAAGGTTTTATACAAGGTTTTACAAATTTTTCAAAACTGGTTATCAAGCACAGAAACTGTTCTATGAACTGAAATAAGATCCTATCCAGAACCCCAACCACTATAATAGTTAATTTATTTCAAAGAAATAGTTTGTGTCGTGCCTGGCTCACAAAGGCTCTCAATCTAGCAGATCATCATTGTAGAACACTCCTTGTTTACTATTTCCCAGCTGTGAGCCAATGGTAACAGATGGAAAGAGTCACACAAAGCTTTCCTATGACCTCCTATTGTGAAAAGAAGCTACTGAAGCATTAAACAACCTGTTCTTGTTTTCTCTGTTCTCTTCAACTATCTAGAAGAGAGTCTCCAGTGTACAGCAGTGAAAGACTATGAACTGAACTCCTGCAAGCCAATTACTAGCATAGATTTGGCAGAAGATCCCGTGTTCTTACCATGAAACATAATGCAAATCCAAACAAGCTAGAGACCATCATACACATCATTTAACGATGAACACTGTCTATATGTTTCTCTGTGTCTTCTTTATGAAAGACATTACACATGGCTAGGTGCCAAGTACATGCCTACATTTATGTGCTTTGTTATCTTTTCTACTAATTGTTGCAATCCACAGATAGTGGATTTGTTTCCCAATGTTTCAGGCATACTCTTTTTATATATAATTTTGTAGGACTTCAGAGTATTTATACACAACATTGACTAAGGAAGCATGCTGTGCATTATGCAAGAATAGTAGCATTGACCTACTGCATTAAAAGAGTTGACTAGTGAAGAGTGAATTCTCCCAGGTTTAATTCGCAAAGGGTTTGACAAATCTTGCGCAATATTCGTAGAACTCGAACTTAGAGGTGAATCGCACTGAAGTCTCTGAGGGGCAAATCTTGCTAAATTTTAGGCAAACTACTATCAAAAAAGGCATGGGAAGCTGGGTACTGCTATTGGAGACATGTACCAAAGCAAAAAATAAAATAAACAAATATTTTACAACAGGGAGATGTTGGTTAGGGGGAAACATTGGAAATACACAATTTATTTTAATAACATGCTTGTGTGGGCTGTATATAGTGTTAAGTACCATTTAACTTTCACAGACAGTACCAGCGGGTGCATACAATGGCAGTGCACATATGACTGTGGGGTTTTTTTTCTATTAGACCCCTTTCACACTGGGGTGCTTTGCAGGCACTACAGCGCTAAAAATAGCGCCTGCAAAGCACCCTGAAAAAGGCGCTCCTGTCTCTTCAGTGTGAAAGCCAGAGGACTTTCACACTGGAGCGTTGCGCTGGCAGGATGGTAAAAAAAGTCCTGCTAGCAGCATCTTTGGAGCGGTAAAGGAGCGGTGTATATACCGCTCCTGCCACTTGAAATCAATGGGCAGCGCGGCTATACCGCCGGCAAAGCGCTGATGCAGCAACGCTTTGCGGGTGGTTTTAACCCTTTTTCGGCCGAGGTTAAAAGCACCCCACTAGTGGCCAAATACCTCCGCAAATACGACTGTAAAGCACCGTTAAAAAAATAGCGACGCTTTACCGCCGACGCCACCCCAGTGTGAAAGGGGCCTTACAGTTAGTGTTGCTTACATACAGCAGTAGCAGCAACCCTCAATCTGATACATTTCAGTTTGAAAAACAGTTTCTTTTCTGGTAGCTTTACCAGTGACACATGCTATTTCATCAGTTGGCAATAAGTCCACTTTGATTGGCAGATAGAAATTGGCAAGTAGTTTGCTGTGACTGTCCTTGTTCACATTGATGCAAAGCTGTCCTGCTGCTGAGCAATTTCTTTCATGTTCTTATTAAGAGACTCCAGATAATGCAGTGGTATAAAATTGGCCAGTAAGCAGGACAAAACCTAATTCTTTAACCACTTGAGGACCGGAAGGATTTGCCCCCTTAATGACCAGGCCATTTTTTGCAATACATTGCGGCAGATCGGACACTTTTGACACTTTTTTGGGACCATTGACATTTATACAGCGATCAGAGCTAAAAATGGCCACAGATTACTGTATAAATGTCATTGGCAGGGAAGGGGTTAACACTAGGGGGCGGCGCGTGCGCACCCCCTAGTGGTCTTAAAGTGGCAGACGTGCAGCTACGGCGATTTGCCCAGGGGAGCCAACCTGCCGAAGTATAACTGCGGCGGCTGGTTCTTAAGTGGTTAAAGCGAAGCCTTGCAACATAGTTTGCTATAGATGGTACAGCAAAAATGACTGCTTATGTCAATCAACCACAAAAAAACACACATACAGTCCAAAGAGATTGCATTCAGAATAAAAGTACAGTTCCCCAACTGACCCTAATCTCTCACTATGCAGTTGGCCATATTTTCTTATATTTTTCCTTCCATAGCATCCAATACACTGTGGCTACTTTGTGCCCACTACCTTGTATAATGAAGGGGCTGGCTTATCTAATCCATAATTCAAAGTCTACACAGTACATTTTAGCATAACAAGTCTCTGGGCTGCCTAGGTTTTATATGTGACAATATATCTTAAAGAATATGTTACAAATACATTTGATTTCTCTGAACACACTATAGATTTTTTACTGAAAAAAAGGTCAGCTCCAGTTGGAGCCTCTGTACTCACTAGGCAAAGCAAGTACAGCAATCTCCTCCACTGAGCTGTTGTGTTTTGAAAGGGGAACAGCCCGCCTTTCAGAACACTCTGATCAGTGTGCTCTGCCACTGGCTGAGAGCGCTGGTCAGGAGTCGGTCGGCTGCTGGTTTTCCAGAATGCATGTCCGACAGACCGACACACACACGGGCCGAATGTCAGCCGTTTTTCTTTAAACGGCCAATGTCTCCCGACATTCGGCTCGTGTGTACCTGGCTTAAGTATATAATATTTTCAGAATAAGATAAATAAAGTCTAAAGTCTAGTGTTAGATGACAGCTGTCACTGTGTTTGCTATAGTTCCATTGTTATGCCATAGCCTGCCTTTGTGGTAGGGTGGGCGGGTGTAGTCCTGCTTGACCCCACCACCGAACATACAGTATTGAACTAAGGCCCATTGGTTGATTGGCCTCTTTTTGGAATATTACCAAACATGTTTTGCAATACAGGTCTCATCATAAATGACCACTTTAGCTCAGTTCCCGGTACCCATTGATGGACTTCCATGGATCCCGATCTTAACTCCTTACCTTGCATGCCATTGTTGATAACTTATTTATGGTTTATGACAGAGCCATTTTGTACTCTTGCATTACATTATAGCGTTTTGACTATTTTAAAAATGGAATAAAAAAGTTGAAACTGAAAAAGTCTTCGGACTAGATTGCACAAAACTTTGCTGGTGTTGTGATTCTCAAACCCACATGATTTGTCTCTGAACTCAAACCTCATCCCTAACTGGGCTAACCACATTAAGAGAAACCATTTTCCAAAACTACTTATATATATTCTTAATAAGCTGTTACTGTACGAGCCCTGCCCGCAAAGCACTACCATGTCAGTGTTGTAGCTTGCAGTGTTTATAAGACAGAGCATTCATAGCTGGGCCCAGTGATTATGGAAGAAAGCCAGGGTCCAGTTCCCAATCTCTAAATACTTTATTAATTAATGAATATTGCATTTAGACTGTAATAGGGGAAGTGTATAATAGGGGAAGTGTGCAATATGGAATAAGAAAAGTGCAAATCTTTAGACTTTCCCACAATGTATTTACTACCTCGATTTAATCTTGGAATTGAATATTAATTAGAAGTAAATATAGAATTGAATTTTCAAAGTTGCTTGCCTCCCAAATGAAACCCTTGAAAGGGTTTTTACAAGAACCTTAGAGATGTGGATTGGTTGATGGGGGCACAGAAGGTACCTGAGTGTTATCTATTGTTTTGTGCTATATTACTAAATAGGGAGGTTGGAAGTGTTGCTTTTTATTGATATGATTTATTTACTTGGGGCAGGGATATGAAATAATTCCTGATCACTTAAAGTAGACGTGAATAGCACAATAATCTAGTATCCATAGATAGTGGGCTAATGCTAATTTTTTTTTTTTTAATTTAGGTCACCCTCTTGAAGAGATTCCTGGGTGAAGAAGGGAACATAGGTGGCAATAGTATGACAGGGAGCCTAAGGCCTGGTACACACAGATACCAGTTTTTATAAAAGCTTATGTACAGCAAGCTTTAGAAAAGCATTTAAAACCCCTTCAACAAGCTTTGAAAGCAACCCTTAGCTCTAGTCTGAGGATATATAACACAGATCTAAAGTACTGGCTTTAAACAAGCTGTTAGCAGGCCTTAGTGGACTTGAACCAAGTTTCAAGTGGTGCTGAAGCTTACTAAAGCCTGCTAGCAGCTTGTTTAGATTGACATCCTGTCTTACCATTCCAATCTGTGTTTCAAGCTGATTATTGCTTTTAAGTCTTTCAAGATGAATTCCTGGTATGGCAATTTTTACATAGTTACAATAGTCCAGCTACTACAGGCACCACTACTACAGTAATTTCCACCAGCTTTTTGGTCCTGTGCCAAACCACTGCCCTGCATCATTGTGAACAAAGGAGGTTGTTCACTCTGCATGGGCATCATTCAGGGAACATTCTGCATTTTCTCATTGAATGCAAAGCTTTCTCTGACTGGATAAGGTGGAGTGGCCAGGCAGCGATGTCACAATCTCCACCTTGTTCCCTCAGAGAACACTTTGCATTTGTCGAAAAATGCAAAGTGTTCCCTAAATGGTGCCTGTGCTGAGTGGATGACCTTGTTTCCAGTAAGCATAAATGTAGCTGCTTGGTATTGGACCCAAAAACCTGCACCGCAGTAACTGTGCCTACACAGGGATTTCCAGCTTCTAGGGTGATCCCACATGTACGGTACCTACAAACTTATCTTGGCCCAAGCTCAACCAATGCAAATATGTAAAAGCTGCCATACCTGGAATTCAGCATTAACAAAGTTATTAAATAAGGACTAAAAGCATTGCAAATGTGAACTTACATACTGCTGTTTTACAAACTGAATCCAACGTATATAAGGCATTTGAGCAATGCAGTCAGTACAGTTGGTATGCCAGGCTGGTGAGGGATTAAAAAAAAAAAAAAAAAAAAAAGTATAAAACAATGTAAAGAAGTAACAAAAATCATGAAAATTTGATTTATAAAAGCAACCCATTACATTTCAGATTTTTTAAATTTGATTTATAAAAACAACCCATTACATTTCAGATTTTTATAATACTTATGCCGATTCATTTCCTCATCTGACACTAGAGAACCGAATCCATGCCTAATTTGGCCATAGAAAGCAATGGTGTACAGTGATTACAGAACTTCTGAACACAATAATTAACATTTAATCATTTTTTGAAGAGAACCGACTATCACCTTTTTCAACTGTGGTCAGAGGCATTTTAAAATTCAACAAAAAAATGGATTACAAGTAATAAAAATAAAAAATCTGACCTTGCAAAACACCTTTGTAAGGAAGTTTATAAGATGCCGTTATACAAAGCTCTCCTTGCTTTTACTTTGGTTGATGTAGGTAAAAAAGCATTCCAAAATACTCATTCATAACAATGAGAACTGTTGGAAAAACTCAGCAGATACATTTTATCTGTATAATTTACCAGAAATGATACCCAATGAGTTTATTTTTCCAATATATATTTATGTATTTTCTCTCATTACATAACATGGAACATTGTAAAACCTGCCTTTGGTATGTTTTATAGTAGATTATAATAATTTCTGCTTTTTTCCCCAACTTTCAAGTGCATTTGTAAATATAAAGGAAAAAAAGCCCTCTATGATTTACGTGCTAGAAATTCCAAATCAAACATTTCCCATTACGATCGAAGTGCTCATCTGAAATACATTTCTCTTGTACAAGCTTCTATGTTATTAGCTTTCCTTTAAATCACAAACACACACCAATGTCAATTTCATGCGTTCAAGGTCATAGTCCTACATTGTAGTTTGCAAATTTACAATCTTAGTCAAACATTTTCCATTCAGCCACTTTTATGTATAACTAACAATTCAATAATGGAATATTGCATGGTGAATTTTAATAACAAACACATTATACAACCCAGAAAAACCTCCCTCAGTTTTAAAGTCTTGGAATTAATGAAGTCTTATTAGTTTCTTTCCAGTGCTTCTGTAATTATTCTTTCCACATTTTTTTTTACTTAACTTAAAGAACATTTTTAAATACTGTAATGTGATTCTGTTTTCTTGTGTGCATGAAAAATTTAACATGACACGCAGTGTAACTGACATTTTAATGAGCAATTATAGTGAGAATATGAATCTACAAAATTAAATTGCAACTAAATTTGCTTTTTCCTTACACAAACATTTAATTGTTCAAAGAAATTAGTGTGTATGTAAGCCTACCTAACTTAAATATACATCCATATACAATATACTGTCATACATCAATACATGCTACATATGAGTAATGCCATTTTTCCAGTGCACGTTAAAAACAAACAAGTCTACTATGTTGAAACAGGCAACACAGACACTTTTCCTCTTGTTTTAGAAAGTCACCGAAGGCTGTGTTGACATATGTCGATCCCTCCTTATAGGCGAGATGTCATATTTTAGCTTAAATATATATATATATATATATATATATATATATATATATATATATATATATGTCTGTCACAGAGAAACTGTACAACACAGACTCAAATTGTAACACAAATAATGTGAATCACTTCTAAAAAAAAAAAAAAAAAAAAAAAAAAAAAAAATATCTAGATATGCATATCTGTTCCATCTTTAGGCCTTGTGCACACATATTACTGAATGTTTGCCTTTATTTGGGCTACAGTAGCCACATTTCAAAAACAGGCTAGCTTTTAAAGAAGGGTAAGACAGTAATGATGTCCATCCTGACCACAGACCACAAAACCAATTTATTATATGGGTCAGAGATAAGGTGTTTTTTTGTTTTTTTTTTAGTTTTGGATAATAGATTAGAATATCTTTAAGTTGTATTGCTCTTTCTATCCCTAACGGTGAAAATGTACTCTCTGTAGTGGGGGCATCACCATCAGGAGTGCAGGTGAAGGAAAATAAATTTCCAAAAAAGAAACAAACAGGTAAAAAATAATGCAAATTCCACACAAAATCATTTACTGCATTTGCAAAAATGTTTGATTAGGGAGTAGAATTTATGCGCAATAAATGATTTTTTTTTTTTGCAAGAGATGGCAGAGTACACTGTAGCATTATTATTATTATTATTATTATTATAGTGAGCAATAATGATACCATGCATTTATTAATATTTTATTTACCTGAAGGAGGAATATAAGTTGTCAAAAGGAGTTCTCACTGAAACAAGAATATAGGCAAAACTTTGAATGCAGATATTCACTCCAGTGACTGTCTAAAAAGATTTACCTCACTGAAGAGAATTCATCTGACATCCTGTGTCTGCATCATAGGAAGTAAAATCTCTTCAATGGGACACAGTTGACCAAAAAAAATAAATAAAACTGACAGGAATTTAACCATTACCTACTGACCCAGAATACACATATATCATGTAAACACATCAAAAGGTGAAATGCATCTCTAGGTAAAGGTTTTGCTTGAGGTTTTGCATAGAGCGCGGAAGGGTTAGGATATTGCTGTGTCTGTCCACACTGTTGAGATTTATGAGGAGATTTATGGGAACACCGGTTTTGGGGACAACTGACTGTGGATTCCCTATAACTTTATTGTGTCTCTAGGGTAGGAAGTAAAGAAAAATGTCTCCAATGGTATACAGACTGGTAAGATTTTTTTAACCCTCCTCTACTTTATAAGCTCCTGATTCAAAAGCTTATGCACGTTAGTGACTAAGAATGTTTAGAAACTAATAAAAAGGACAGCCAGTCAACTAGCATTTTCAAAAGTGTTGCTAATCTAAGTCATATTTTAACTCCCTCACTACAGGCCTACTTTAATGAAATCCTACCATGAAATACAATTGAAATTTAAACCCAAGAACTAACATTTAATGCATTGCAGCTTACCAGTCCTTAGATGTGGTGACTGCATTAGTTTTATAATTTTTTTCCCTTAATTTTCCTCTAAAGATTGTGCAAGTAACACACTTCCGAGATTTCAGGCAAGAGTAATGGAGCTGTTACCAACTGCTCTTAAAAAATAAATAATTATGATCAGTGATCAATCTTCTTCAAATAGGAGTTGTGAAAACCATGCGCTATAATTGTTATTTAGAATTTATATTTTGTCTGGAACATAGTACCAGTCTTTGGACCAGGACTTGCTGTTTGGCTAATGCGTGTGTGCATGGGGATAAGTATAGAAGGCAGATTGCTTATTTGCCCATATGTTTGTGCACTGCTGACAAGCAGCCTATTTAAACCAGAATCCTGAACTGGTCCTTTCGGCCTTCCCCTGTGAACCAATCTCTATGTGCATATGTCATCCTGTTACCTTCAGCTTCTGTTCTGACCTTGCTCTTGGATTATGCTTACCTACTCATGTCTGCCATCTGCCTCTGCTACCAAGCCCAGCCTGGACTACTGACCACGCTTCTGCCAAGTATTTCTGTACCTCGCTGCCTGGTCGTTGCTCACCTCTGCCTGTCCCTGACCCTGGTTCTGTGTACATCCCCCAGTATGCCATCCACTGAACTTGGTGCCACCTTAGCACATCATCAGCTTTACCTCTGCTCATCAGATACCAGCGCTCTCAAGCTCCTGTTCTCAGTGGCTACACCTTGGCACTTTTGCTGTTCTTTTGCCCCTGCAGTCCCTGTGTATTTATCCATGGTTGCTTGGATGGAAACTGTGCAAGAGGCCATGCTCATCATCTCAGGCTCCATATACAGGTATGTGACAGATATGAACATATTGGGGTTGATCTCCTAAAACTGGAGTGTGCAAAATCTGGAACATCTCTGCAAAGAAGCCATCTGCCATTTTTTTTTGTTAAAGCTTAATTGAATAAGCTAAAGTTAAAAGCTGACTGTCTACCATGCACAGCTACCGTACACCAGATTTTGCACTCTCCAGTTTTAGAAAATCAAGCTCATTGTGTGCTTACATATTGCACTTTAAACTTCCAATACAATTAACAAGGCATAAAGTAAAAATCACATCAATCAGTTATAGAGAAGGACAAATAAAAGAAAGTTTATTCAACTACCCACACTATTATTATAAGTTTAGATTGGTCCAACCGCTCATTAATCAATATAGGTTTAAGAGGTGAGGGGGGCAATTGTGATGATAGTGAGGTCTGACAAACCACAAACAATGTGAAGGGAATTAGGGAGTAGTACTGAATACTAGCACACCCTCATTTTCTCTAGAATTCTCAAGTCCATAACAAAAATAGTTCATCTTAAAGCGGGGTTCCACCCAAATTTTGAACAATATCTGTATGTATTCTCTTCCTTGCCTAGATGCTGACATGCCGTTTAAAAAAAAATTAAATCGCCGTAATTACCTTTTATTTTTCTATTCTTCTTTGCACTTCCTGGTTCTCCTCCCGTGGGAGTAGGCGTGTTTCTAGCCTCTCCCAGACTCCTGGGAGCTAGTCTCAGGCTTCCCAGGATGCCACTGAGCATGTGCGGGAACGAGCGGTGAATGCTGGGAGCACAGCATTCACCACATCCAGGAAATAAATGCTTGTGGGCTTCAAATGCCCACAATGAAGATGGAAACCACCTGCAGTGAATAATATAAGTTATTCTTTCCAACGAAATCTGACACAGGCGGACATATTACACACAATATGTGAGTATGTAATGCTGAGAAGAAAAGTTTGTGAATGAACTTAAAAAAAAAAAAACGATAGATAGGTGGACCCCCGCTTTAAGCCTTATATCTGTGGTAGACATTTATGCAAGGTGACATGCAGAATGATTCTACTGTAATGTACTTCAGAGGAATACAAGGCATCATAAAGCCTCCACTAGCAGTGTTTTTAAAAGGACTTCTGATGAGGCACTGTTGTACATGGCTCCATCACAATAGTCTGGTATGCAGTGCAGCCATACACATCTGAGTGCATGAAGTTTTTTTTTATTAAAAAAGTGTACTTTCAGAGCCAATCTTAAAAAATGGTTACACTGTAGTATAAGAATAGAACAATTAGACACCAAACTAACCTTTATTACAAAGTTCAGAACGCTTACAAGACACACTAGATCTAAGAGAATTATACATATTTACATAGTTAAAGGTATCTAACAAATCCTAACTTTAAATGATATGCTGGTTGTTGCATTGTGAAACCTTGTCATATGGACAATTCAATAAAATTACTTTAGCACACCCGTTAGATTCTCTGTTTCAATGAAGTTAGTTCTGTGACACGTTTAAGGTTGACAACCCTGGCAGGTGGCATGGCCTCACCAAAGGTGCACCAGAGCACCCAACGAGTGTTGAGTCAGTGACCCTAGAGGTCCCCTTGCTACTTTATTGCAAGACAAATCCTCAGGATTGCCCCACCAAAAGGTCACTGTGCAGATATATGATATAATAAAAAGTCAAAGCAGAATTTGAGGTAGGTAAGAGAGAATACAACGTCCAGGCAAAGGTCAGGGTAGGTGGCAGGCAGGAGGATAATATTAATGGGCTGAGTTCACAATGGGGACAGAAGACAAAATACCTGGAAAGAAGACAACACAGCATCATAAGGGAAGGCATTTAAACATGCTCCATAGGCCTCTGTGCACACCGGTGTCAGGGACACAAGCCAATGCATGCTAATGAACACTAATTGATGAATGCCAACACATGTACGCCTATGTGCACAAATGGCCATACTCAAAAGGCTGCAAACTGACGCACGACATGCTACCAACAGAGAGGACAGACCAGGCCCCAGGATCAATAGATGCAGACCCTGGAAGTACTGCAAGAGGAACACATGCCAAGAGCAAGAAAAAGCTGTTGCATTTTACAGTTAGAGCTTTCATTTGAGATCAAAACTACCAAGGATACTGAGAGTCATGTTTCTGAGGGTCAGTGACTATGTGATTCCAGATTGGACATACTCATCACTGAACCAATAAGTTGAACTCTACTTTAGTATTTTTCACATTTAATCTTATTACTTTACAATGCCATCTCTTTATATTAGCTTTTCTGGTGGACGCAGCCTGCGACAGATCGCACTGCTGGGGCGCAATCCCAAGGTGCAATCCGGGAGGACATCATATGATCCTGTCGGCGTCATCTTGCCATAGACCGGGCGGGAAGTGGTTAATGTTTACAGAACATTGAGATTTGCATATAACTTGAGCTGTCTAAATCTCTGTACCTACTAAGCATTTTGACACAATATTTCCTTATGGTAACCTCTAACTATATATTTTTTCTCATCATGCTCAGATGAATTGCCCAAAATTGTGACAGGTTTAAACCCTGAATACCTTCATGAATACCTTCCTAAGTGTTAAAAAGTAAACTAGGTCTTATTAGGAGATAAATCAGGTTTAGATTTAGTATAAACTGGATACAATCCTGTGACAGACTCACCCGGGACAGAGGCTATTGGAGGGGACTGAACGCAAGCCTCTTGCCCACCGATTATGAGCCCTAGCATTTGGGGGAATGGTGCTCTCTGTGAGCTGTATGCCTGGGGACCCTGGGGTTGGTGTTACTTTGGATTCAGCTCCATGTCCCCCCAAAACACTCAGACTCTGGGAACCCTTTATATGCCATATTAGAATGATAAGACTGAATTATACTGTTGGGACACATCCTGTGAGGAGATGCTGGTGTCATCAACTCCAACTACCTGTGTTTATGTTAATTGAGTGAGCTGATCACATTAGCCACCAGCACTGGCTAGGAGATGAACTGTTGATGACTAGGCTGAGGAGGGGGGAGATTGTTGTTTGTATTGTTAATTGTAATTAGCTCCAGCTATTGTGTTTATACTACTGTGTGAAGCTCGGTGCCCACAAGTCTGTCATCTGGTCTGGGTAAATTTTTTAGTTAATTAGCTCATGTTAATTAGGTTAATTAGGTTACAGTTGTATTGTTAGAGGAGGTTCCAACGGCATATAAAGTCTTGTAATTTTGATTCTAAAAAAAAAACAGTTCATGTTAGCAACAAGCAAGTGTCGCCTTGTCTTGTGCTCAGAGAGGTTGGAATATCTGATATCTGTATACAGACTGGGAGGAAGTGGTATATGACGGAAGCACTCAAGCGGAGTGTGGGACGTTCCGTGACAAATCCATACTGCAATTGATAAGCATTTTCACACTTCCCTCGTGCTACAAGAAAATTATTAACTTATTGGTAAAATAGTTATACTAGTGAATGAGATTTAAATGTCATCAAGTCCATTTAAAAATATCGCTGGTTAACAAAAACACAAAGCAGACCCTCAAGTGAAGCAACTGTCAGTTATTACAAAAAGATAAAAAATGTGTTCTTGGACCCATAAAGAGTGTCCAGATGAATATCATGAATCAATCACGGTCTATCAATTAGTTGGTAGTTCAATTTCTCAATTGGAAACATTGCTTTAACTACTAAGGTTACAATGTTACCTTCGGTTTTTTCTAACACTACATTCACTGTGCTATGTAAGTTGCTATTGTAAAAGTACTAAACACAATTATCATATTTGGGTGCAGACTTTGGAAAGAAACTAAACTTATACATTTAATCCACAATCTGGAAAAACAATAGCATGATCTTATGAACTTTAAAAAAAGCTAACTCAACCCATCAGCCCCTTAGTCCAGCTTGACAAAAGTATATTATACACACACACACACACACACACCTATCTCCTGTAAGCTCCATGCTTTACCATTAAGGATTTATTCAGCCAACATCAGCTAAGAAAATTAAACATCTTTAAAACATATGATTTATGAGATTTATTTGTTCTTAATCCCTTTTCATTTTCATACAAACACCTTTTGGCTTGCAGTAGCTTTCATTTACAATTTGTTATTCAGCCTGGAGAAGCATGCATTCCACCATGTACTTAACCAATAAAGGCTCCATTTCAATTAACCACTGTGTAACATGATCATTAAATGACTGTGTAAACAAACAGAGGATAAAATGAAAGCTTGTGCTATTCCCCATATGTTTGGCAAGAATCCCTTCAGGGAAATGTAGACCTGAGGTGTGGTGTATGCAGCATACTGTAAAAAGTATGTCTAAGAAACTCTGTTGATCATGAAAGCACAAAAGTCTTTTGACAAAAAAAGGGAGCTAGTGTGCTGCCGACGCAAAAATAGAAGCCAAAATTCTTCATCTACGGAAAATAGTATCAATTCATTTTTATAACAATTGTAAACCACAAACTTTCGAACATTTCAAAATTGTCCATTAAGGATGTATTTTACGTGAGGAACATCTCATCATTTTAAGATAGTAAGACAAAAGCCTAAACCAATACAGATATCAAATCAATCCTGACACATGTAAAATATTTAACATATTTTAAAATAAAATTAAAGCGGGGGTTCACCCACACCGCCAAAAAAAAAAAATATTAAAAGCCAGCAGCTACAAATACTGCAGCTGCTGACTTTTAATACATGGCCACTTACCTGTCCCAGGGTCCAGCAATGTCGGCAGGGGACGCCGAGAACCCGCTCGGTTCTCGGCAGCTGCCGCCGCCATCCTAGGTGAGGGAATCAGGAAGTGAAGCGTTGCGGCTTCACTTCCCGGTTCCCTACTGCGCATGCACGAGTCGCGTTGCGCGTCCCTAGTGGTCCCCGCTCTCTGCTGGGAGCTGTGTGTTCCCAGCAGACAGCGCGGTCGGGACGGGAAGAGGCATAGACTCCCATGGGAGTCTATGCCGGAAGTGGGTGCAAATATCTGTCTTAGACAGGTATCTGCACCCCCCTCCCCCCTGCAAGGTGCCAAATGTGACACCGGAGGGGGGGAGGGTTCCGAAAAGCGGAAGTTCCATTTTTGTGTGGAACTCCACTTTAAGTGCAAATACACTGTGCTTCCGTTAGAATCCAGTCCAATATTAAAAGTCCATACTGAATATGATGTGAACAATCCACTTCAACCAAGTTACACTCCAGGGCTCCCACACCACACAATGTGCACAGGCTCCTTACTCGAAAAAGGTGACTTCTCAATTATAGGAGGTCCCCAGTATATGTAATAATGTGTATGTCACAGCTTCAGTACACTGTATGAACACTATTCCAAGTAAAATACTCTGTGGCCACAAATCCAGCCTCAATTCAACTCGCATATGGAGGGAACAAATACAGGCCACATTGTGTGATATCACTAGATAAAATCACAAGGGGATGTCTTTAGGGAACAAGGAGTTATCAGTAGGGATGAGCTTCGTGTTCGAGTCGAACCCATGTTCGACTCGAACATCGGCTGTTCGATCGTTCGCCGAATTGCGAACGTTATGGGCCGTTCGCGCTAAATTCGTGTGGCGCGTCACGGCCCATAATTCACTGCGGCATCGCAGTGCATTGCTGGCTGATGATTGGCCAAGCATGCACTATGACCCGCATGCTTGGCCAATCACAGCGCTGTCAGTAGAGAGAGCTGTAATTGGCCAAAGCCAGGGTGGCTTTGGCCAATTACGGCTCAGGGCATTTAGTACACACCCCACACTATATAAGGCCGCCTGCACGGCGGCCCTGTGTAGTGTGTGTTCCGGTGTGCTGAGAGATAGAGAGAGAGAGAGACAGTGTCATTTGATTTGAGTTAGATAGATTAGGCAGAACAGTCAGTCAGTTAGCTGCACTTACAGTGTATTGTGTATATATATGCATCCCAGGTGTTGCATATATATATATACACTGTATTCAGTTTAGCTAGATCCGTTCCTGTTATCTTCTATCTAGACTATTTACATTTAATGCAGTGCGTCCTGCTCACAGTGTTCAGCTAGATCCGTTCCTGTTATCTTCTAGACTATTTACATTTAGTGCAGTGCGTCCTGCTCACAGTGTTCAGCTAGATCCGTTCCTGCTATTTACATTTAGTGCAGTGCGTCCTGCTCACAGTGTTCAGCTAGATCCGTTCCTGTTAAATTCCTACTGACCGGCAGGCTTGTCTGGTTACAGTATATAAAGCTACCTGAAGAAAATTACAGGTGTTCTATTTGATCCTATTAGTACCACGGTCAGGCAGCTAGACTATTTACATTTAGTACAGTGCGTCCTGCTCACAGTGTTCAGCTAGATCCGTTCCTGTTATCTTCCTACTGACAGGCAGGCTTGTCTGGTTACAGTATATAAAGCTACCTGAAGAAAATTACAGGTGTTCTATTTGATCCTATTAGTACCACGGTCAGGCAGCTAGACTATTTACATTTAGTACAGTGCGTCCTGCTCACAGTGTACAGCTAGATCCGTTCCTGTTATCTTCCTACTGACAGGCAGGCTTGTCTGGTTACAGTATATAAAGCTACCTGAAGAAAATTACAGGTGTTCTATTTGATCCTATTAGTACCACGGTCAGGCAGCTAGACTATTTACATTTAGTACAGTGCGTCCTGCTCACAGTGTACAGCTAGATCCGTTCCTGTTATCTTCCTACTGACAGGCAGGCTTGTCTGGTTACAGTATATAAAGCTACCTGAAGAAAATTACAGGTGTTCTATTTGATCCTATTAGTACCACGGTCAGGCAGCTAGACTATTTACATTTAGTACAGTGCGTCCTGCTCACAGTGTTCAGCTAGATCCGTTCCTGTTATCTTCCTACTGACAGGCAGGCTTGTCTGGTTACAGTATATAAAGCTACTTGAAGAAAATTACAGGTGTTCTATCCCAGCTTAGTGCAGCTACAGGCCATTAGTATGTCTGGAAGGCCAAGAAGGAGAGGCAGACAGTCACAAGCCAATAAGAGAGGGCAAGCAGGCTCTGTGTCTAGTGCTGGTCGTGGAGACGGTGCATCCTCATCAGCACGTGGCCATGGGACACGCTTGGCCTTTTTTTCGGCAGCTGGCCATGTTGAGCCGCAACATGCGGAAGACTTGGTCGAGTGGATGACCAAGCCGTCCTCATCCTCCTCATCCTCTCTCACCCATGCCCAGGGTGCTTTGTCTGGCAAAGCAGCGGCCTCTTCCTTCAGCTCAATGTCATCAGTGACTCCTTCCCTAGCTCCACCATGTCCTCATGAGGATTCCCTCGAACTGTTTGACCACAGTGTTGGGTACATGCTCCAGGAGGATGCCCAGCGTTTGGAAGGCTCTGATGACGATACTGAGCTCGATGAAGGCAGTAACATGAGCGCGGACAGAGGGGGTGCCCAAGAAGGACAGCAATCTGGCAGTCATGCTCCCCCTGCTGCAGCATACTGCCAGGTTTGCTCCAGTGATGAGGAGGGAGGGGATGATGAGGTCACTGACTCAACGTGGGTGCCTGATAGGAGAGAGGAGGAGGAGGAGGAGGAGGAGGAGGAGGAGGAGGAGGAGGAGGCGGCAGCACATCACCAACGAGGCAGGATGCCCTCCAGGGGCCAGCCTAAGGGCAACACATTGACTGCATCACACCCCAAAGCTCCACATGTGCAGGGCGCTGCAGTCTCTGCGCGTTATTCAAAAAGTTCTTTGGTGTGGGCCTTTTTTGAGACGAGTGCATCAGATCGCACCGCTGCTATTTGCAACATATGTCTCAAGCGTATCTCGCGTGGCCAAAATATCTCCCGCTTGGGTACCACATGCTTGACCAGACATATGTTGACCTGCCATGCAGTTCGTTGGCAAGCGTATCTAAAAGACCCACACCAAAGAACAAAGAGGATCTCTCCTTGCTCCTCATCAGCTGAGATTTCCAACCCCACTAGACCTTCAGTCCTCTCTGAGACCTGCAGTGAGAGGAATGAAGGTGTAGAATTAGGTGTGTCACAGCCAAGTACTTGTGGGCAATCTGCTTTTGGTACACCGACGTCAGATTGTACCAGGCAAATTTCCCTGCCCCAGCTGCTGCACCGCCGAAAGAAGTTTGCTCCCAGCCATCCACATGCCCAGCGGTTGAATGCTAGCTTGGCAAAATTGCTAGCACTTCAACTGCTGCCTTTTCAGTTGGTAGACTCTGCCCCCTTCCGTGAGTTTGTGGAATGTGCGGTTCCTCAGTGGCAGGTACCCAAACGCCACTTTTTCTCACGGAAGGCGATTCCGGCTCTCTACCGGCATGTGGAAGGCAATGTCCATGCCTCGCTGGACAGGGCGGTCAGCGGTAAGGTGCATATTACCGCTGACTCATGGTCCAGCAGGCATGGACAGGGACGTTACCTAAGTTTCACGGCGCATTGGGTGACTCTGCTGGCAGCTGGGAAGGATGCAGGACAAGGTGCAGTAGTGTTGGAGGTTGTTCTGCCACCACGCCTCCAAAATGCTGATTGTGACACACCTCTCTCCTCCACCCCCTCCTCTTCTTCTTCCTCCATGGCCTCTTCCTCGGAACCAGCGGTGCTCCGTAGGCGTTCAAGGGGCTACGCAAGTACGCAGGCCAAAAGATGCCATGCGGTGCTTGAGCTGGTGTGCTTGGGGGACAGGAGCCACACTGGGGCAGAGGTTCTGTCAGCTCTGCAGGGGCAGGTTCAGAGGTGGTTGACGCCACGCCAACTTAAGGCAGGAATGGTGGTTTGCGACAATGGCACCAACCTCCTCTCTGCCCTCCGACAGGGACAAATGACCCATGTGCCCTGTTTGGCTCACGTCCTTAACTTGGTGGTGCAGCGGTTCTTGGGCAGGTACCCGGGCTTACAGGATGTCCTGAGGCAGGCCAGGAAAGTCTGTGTGCATTTCCGCCGGTCATATAATGCCAGTGCTCGGCTGACGGACCTCCAAAAGGAGTTTAACCTGCCCAAGAACCGCCTAATCTGTGACATGCCCACCAGGTGGAACTCAACGTTGGCCATGCTGCAGCGGCTGCACACGCAGCAGAGGGCCATCAATGAGTACCTGTGCGACTATGGCACCAGGACAGGGTCAGGGGAGCTTGGTTTTTTTTCCCCACGCCAGTGGGCCATGATCAGGGATGCATGCACTGTCCTGTCACCATTCGAGGAGGCCACGAGGATGGTGAGCAGTGACAGTGCATGCATCAGTGACACTGTCCCCCTTGTCCACCTGTTGGAGCACACGCTGCGTGGAATAATGGACAGGGCACTTGAGGCAGAACAGAGGCAGGAAGAGGAGGACTTCCTTAGCTCTCAAGGCCCCCTTTATCCAGACAGTGTTCCTGCGTGCCCGCCGATCACACAGGAAGAGGACGAGGAGGAAGAGGAGGAGGAGGAAGATTGTGTCAGTATGGAGGTGGAGCCTGGCACTCAGCATCAGCAGCAGTCTTTAAGGGATCAGTCCCAAGAAACACATGGACTTGTACGTGGCTGGGAGGAGGTGGCTGCGGACCATGTCGTTCTTAGTGACCCAGAGGACTCCGGACCGAATGCCTCAGCAAACCTACGCTGCATGGCCTCCCTGATCCTGCAAAGCCTGCGTAAGGATCCTCGTATTCGTGGTATCAAGGAGAAGGACCAATACTGGCTGGCAACCCTCCTTGATCCACGTTACAAGGGTAAGGTTGCGGACCTTATCTTGCCATCGCAGAGGGAGCAGAGGATGAAACATCTTCGGGAGGCCTTGCAGAAAGGTCTGTGCAACGCGTTCCCAGAGACTGGGAGGTTACAAACTCCTGTTTCTGGACAACGTGTTGCTGAGGCTTCGGTCAGTCAAAGAAGGAGCGGTGGAGAAGGTGGCCGTCTGACCGATGCGTTCAGACAATTTTTTGGTCCGCAGCCCCAAGGTATGATCGGTTCCAGCAACCATCGCCAGCGTCTGTTTTACATGGTGCAGGAATACCTAGGGGCAAGATCAGACTTGGACACCTTTCCCACCGAAAATCCTCT
This sequence comes from Aquarana catesbeiana, assembly GCF_042186555.1. Taxonomy (NCBI): domain Eukaryota; kingdom Metazoa; phylum Chordata; class Amphibia; order Anura; family Ranidae; genus Aquarana; species Aquarana catesbeiana. The sequence goes on along the minus strand of NC_133334.1, from coordinate 126,047,964 downwards.
GGGTTACTGGGTCTTGAGGATGGATCACTGGCCAGAGCTTGCACAGTATGCAATTGAGCTACTGGCCTGTCCTGCATCCAGCGTTCTTTCGGAACGCACATTCAGTGCTGCTGGAGGCGTGGTAACCGATCACAGGGTGCGTCTGTCCACCGACTCGGTCGATCGGCTGACCTTCATAAAAATGAATGAGTCTTGGATCACCACCAGCTACCAAGCACCTGATGCTGATGTAACCGAATAATTTTTTTTGAAATCTCAGATCCCTTCAAAGACTGCCTATGCTGATGCTGAGTGACTATCCCTGAGTAATTATCCTCTTCCTCCTCAATCATCACGCTGATAGCTTGTAAGAACATTTTTGGTTCTGGGCGCCACCACCAGTGCCTAAGGCACAATTTTTCAGCCCCTGTTTAACAGGGGCGTGTAATTACAATTTTTGATGTAATACTTTGCAGCAGGGCTCGTTCCTGCATTCCAACTAGAGTGTCTGTGAGGGGTTGCAGTGTTGTGGCACCAGCACCAGTGCCTAGGGCCCAATTTTTCTGCCCCTGTCTAACAGGGGCGTGTAATTACAATTTTTGATGCAATACTTTGCAGCAGGGCTCGTTCCTGCGTTCCAACTAGAGTGTCTGTGAGGGGTTGCAGTGTTGTGGCACCAGCACCAGTGCCTAAGGCCCAATTTTTCTGCCCCTGTCTAACAGGGGCGTGTAATTACAATTTTTGATGCAATACTTTGCAGCAGGGCTCGTTCCTGCGTTCCAACTAGAGTGTCTGTGAGGGGTTGCAGTGTTGTGGCACCAGCACCAGTGCCTAAGGCCCAATTTTTCTGCCCCTGTCTAACAGGGGCGTGTAATTACAATTTTTGAAGCAATAATTTGCAGCAGGGCTCGTTCCTGCGTTCCAACTAGAGTGTCTGTGAGGGGTTGCAGTGTTGTGGCACCAGCACCAGTGCCTAAGGCCTAATTTTTCAGCTCCTGTTCAACAGGGGCATGTAATTACAATTCTTGATCTAATATTTCACAGCAGGGCCCTGTGAGGGCTTACAGTGTTGTGGCCACAGCAACACCTAAGGCCCAAATTTCTGCTGAGTATATAGGGCAGGACCCTACTTTCAAACATCTAACTTACAAACGACTCCTACTTGCAAACGGAAGGAGACAACAGGAAGTGAGATGAAATCTACCCCTAGGAAGGGAAATTCTCTCCTGTAAGAGTTAATATGGGAAAACAATTTCTCCTTTCCACTGATGCTTTCCAATCCTTGTTCCACAAAAAAACCCAAATTTTCAAAAAACATTTTTCATTGGGACAAAAAAGTGAGGTGAAATCTTCTGAAGAGGAGGAAAGACAGCAAAACAAATGTCACAGGGGTGATAACCCTTCCCTATGTTTTCCAAAAAGCTTAGAAAAGATTTTTTGGCTGGAGCTAAACACGTTAAAAATGTTCAAAATTACAAACAGATTCTACTTAACAACAAACCTACAGTCCCTGTCTTGTTTGCACCGCCTGTATACTGCTGTTCAGAGTATATAGGGCCTGGTGGCCCCACACCTTTCCTTATTTTAATTTGGGTGCGGGGTTCCCCTTAATATCCATACAAGACCCAAAGGGCCTGGTAATGGACTGGGGGGTACCCATGCCGTTTGTCTCACTGATTTTCATCCATATTGCCATGACCCGACATGACATTAAACCCGCAAGCAGTTTTAAATGAGATTTTTTCCTTTAAAAATGACATTTGGTGCAGGGACTGTTCTAAACATGGGAAACACGCGTCACTTTACAGGCATACTATAGACACCCCCCAGGTACGATATTTAAAGGAATATTTCACTTTTTTTTTTTTACTTTAAGCATCATTAAAATCACTGCTCCCGAAAAAACGGCCGTTTTTAAAAGTTTTTTTTGCATTGATACATGTCCCCTGGGGTAGGACCCGGGTCCCCAAACCCTTTTTAGGACAATACCATGCAAATTAGCCTTTAAAATGAGCACTTTTGATTTCGAACGTTCGAGTCCCATAGACGTCAATGGGGTTCTAACGTTCGTGCGAACTTTCGGTCCGTTCGCGGGTTCTGGTGCGAACCGAACCGGGGGGTGTTCGGCTCATCCCTAGTTATCAGTGCCACTGAGCACAGTTCTGATCTTAGGATCCAAACTGGTCTTTTCCACAGAGGTCCATGCCACTAAACACAGTTCTGACACTTTTGGAAGTGTTGGTGTCCTGGGTCTCTGCAAGTGAGAGTTGTGAGAGGTGGCAGGAGGAACTAGTGAGAGGTGCGAGAACCCAGGAGAACGACACTTATAAAAAAGTGTTGCTTTGCCTGTAGACTTTCCATGATGATTTCTCAGGATCAGATGGCAGCAGAAAAAGAAAGTATTCACATTCTTCTTTTATAGGTATAGCTTTATAGGAAACATTGAAATGACATATTGTATACACAGACCAGCCATAATTTTATGACCACTGACAGGTTAAGTTAATAACGTTATCTCATTACAATGGGATCTGAAAGCCTGTGGGATATATTAGGCAGCAACTGAAGTTGATGTGTTGAAAGCAGAAAAAATGGGTATTGAAGTTTGTTGTGTATGGGGCTGCATAGTCACAGACCTGTCAGGGTGCCTATGCTGACCTGTGTCCACAGCCAAAAGTGCCTACAATGTGTATGTGGACATCAGAACTTTACCACAGAGCAATGAAAGAAGGTGGCCTGGTTGGACTAATCAAATTTTCTTTTACATCAAGAGGATGGACGGGTGCATGTGCATTACTTTCCAAGGGAAAAGATGGCACTAGGATGCAGTATGGGAAGAAGGCAAGTCGGCGGAGGCAGTGTGATGCTTCTGTGTAATGTTCTGCTGGGAAACCTTGGGTCCTACCATTTACATGGATAATAGTTGACGTACTATCTGCCTAAATGTTGTTTGTGACCCAGTACATCCTTTCATGAAAATTATAGTCCCTCTTTCAGCAGGATAATGCACCCTACCACACTGCAAAAAAGATTCAAGAACGGTTTGAGGAACACAAAAACGAATTAAAGCTGTTGACTTGGCCTCCAAATTCTCCAGATCTCAGTCCAATTAAGCATCTGTAGGTACTGAAGTCTGATCCATGGAAGCTCCACCCCACAACTTACATCACTTAAAGGATCTCCTACTAATAGCTTGGTACCAGATACCACAGTATACCTTCAAAGGTCTAGTGGAGTCCATGCCTTGACAGGTCAGGGCTATTTTGGTGGCAAAAGAAACGCAGCAAAAAGGTTAGAAGGCAAGGGCCACATTTTCACCTATAGTTTTTATTTCTGGCTCATTCACCACTGTGTGGTGCATTTTTCTTACAAGCAGCTCTACCTTACTGACAGATTGTACCAGTTCTAAAATGCACTATACATAGATTGCGCCCACATTTAAGGATATACACCCTCCTATAGAAAGCAGCAAGGATCCCTGGAAAATACATTCACAAAATGCTCAAAAAGTGACATATTTAAAGCAGTATTAAACCCAAAAGCAAACATTTATTATATTGCAGCTAATTCTTAGATGTGATGGCTACATTCCTTTTCTTTTTTAGGCTTACTTAACCAATTCATTTTCACCTGGTGATTCAGCCAGTGAGTATGCATTTCAAAAGAACAAGCTCTGCTGTCTTGATGTATTAGTTACAGGGATGAGACAAACCATTTACCTCTAGCAGGGGTGCTTACAATGATCAGTTTTATTTATGTAAAACCTTTATCCCAAAAGTAAAACGTTTGCTGTAACTGTGAGCTGGAGCTTCAATTTGTTAGTGTTCCTAAAATCTTCTAGGCAGTCTAAAACTCCCCTAACCCCAGACTGGCATTGCTGCTGTCCAAAGGTACCCCATTGTGACTCTTCATCCAGAGTGTGAGCACTCTGGATGAAGGATACAGGATTTGTGTTACTAGCAAGATCACCAGTCTGAAAACAGCCTAAAAAAAGGAAATGAATGCAACCACATCTAAAGACTGGTAAGCAACAACATATTACAATTTTGGTTATAGGTTTATTACCACTTTAGGGTGTAATACGCAGGATTATAAATGGACCCCAACTACTTAAAATGAATAAAGTGAGCACATTAGACTTTACAATGTTGACATTTAATATTTAAAACTATTATAGAAACAGAATTACACCATCATTTACTTTTAGTAAATACCATAATCGGGCAGTTAGTTACATCTGCTCAGGGTGAATTTACTAAGGCCAAAACAGAAGTTTTTTTGTGTGTGGAAATCACACAAATGACTCTCTGACTTGGTTACTATGGTATAAGGAATTTATTCTGCCTAATTGACTATTGTGGATTTACCACTTTATTGTCTTGTAAAAGATGGCTGAAAATCTTTACCGGTCACATTTCACAGTTATACATTATACTTTTGCAGCAATCATATTTGAAAGTACACTCTTGAAAAGTACACTCTTAAAGCGGTGTTCCAGGGTTCCCCTCCCCAAATTAAAAGTCAGCCGCTACACATACTGTAATATTAGGACATTTACCTGTCCACAAATCCAAATCCGATGTTTCCATCAGCTGTCGGCTGCTGCCGCTGTCATTGCCAGTAAGGGAACCTGGCCGTGAAGCGTGGTGTGCTCTTTTACTGGCCTGGCAGCAGGGGAAGGAGGAGGAGGCGGACAAATTTGTGACCTAGCTCACTGTGGCAAGGTCTGACAGAAGTGGGGATAGGGTATCTATCAAAAAACAAAGTACCCACTCCCCACTTCCCCGAAAGGTGCCAAATGTGGCACTGGAAGGGAGAGGGGGAATCAGATATCAGATAAGCGGAAGTTCCATCTTTGAGTCAAACTCCGCTTTAAGGAGGGTGCTAAATTTGTTTTCACGTTACCTGCCTATTTTCTAATGGACCATAAACCTTTTTGAAACCTTTTTTTTTGTTGGGATGTTCTCAAAATTATCTTCTGTCATATCACACTGCACTGCAATTGAAATTCTGCCCTTATTTATATAAAAGGACAAGGACAACTCTTACACAAATTGACTTTAGCACTTACTTTCAAACACTTACTATTCAAGACATATTTTTACTAGTGGTCTACATGCTTTTCCAAATATACTTGATATGTCAATATGAAATGGTACGTTTCAATTCTTTTGAGCTTTTATCCAAAACAAATTGCAGGACTATCAAGAAGATACCTCATAAATGTTAGGGATTGCAAACTACTACTACAATTCTATAAAACAGATTGCGGAAGAAGATACATTATTTAGCTTGCAGAAAGGTAATTTGCTCAGTTACATTTTTCATTTTAATTTTAAAATGACATTTGTTCACTATAGCTTAAGTTCATTAATCAAACTGTATCTTTCACCAGAAAATGATATGACAAGTCAACAGACTTTTTTTCAGCAAAGAACTGCATCTTTATGCTTAATCTATTTTTATTAGAAACTTTCTATTGCATCTTTATAAGAATTCAAACATGGATTATCTTTATTGTTTTACTTTGTTATATGTATACATTTACCCATATATGAAGCTAAATTGTAAACAGAATAACTTATACAACCTGGAAAGGACTTAGATCTACAGTACCTGAAATCTTAGTAGACACTACTGCCTAGACCAGTGATAGCGAACCTTGGCACCCCAGATGTTTTGGAACTACATTTCCCATCATGCTCATGAACTCTGCAGGGTAGCTGAGCATCATGGGAAATTAATTTCCAAAACATCTGGGGTGCCAAGGTTTGCCATCACTGGCTTAGACTGTCTACAAGGAGCATTTTTTTTTTTTCAAAGCTCTTGAACTTTTAGCAGCTCTCGCATTTCTAGTTAGGGATGAGGTTCAGGTTGGAGATTTGCGGTCCTCGTGAATTTACGTGCAAATTTGCCCAGGAGATTTTTTTAAAAACCATAATGCACAGCTTTTTCTTTGAACTATGAGTAAGAGGCTTAGAAAAGCCAAAAAGGAGGCTTCTGGTTAAGCCAGTCTCCTCATGAGAAAGTGGGGGCACAGAGCAGCCATAGTGTCAGTGAATTGAAATCTGACACAGGAAAAGCATAGGGAAAGCTGACAAACTGCATAGGGAGAGGTTAATGTAAGTTGGGACACTGTACTGCTAGCAGAAATCAACCCCTTTGTTGTTTTTTTGAGAATTTGACAGAAACATATCCTCCAAGTTAACACATCAGTTTGGGTACATATACTTGTTGGACACAGAACTATGGTGATGTAGCCTAATAATACACATCAATGCATAGGTACAATATATGCAAGTTGGTGGTTCTCACCCTATTGGATTGCCTAAAACTACAGCCAAGTACCCGCAGCTTATTACTGTTTTCAACATGAAGGAGAGTAGCAGGGGGCGTGGCTTGTGGCTGATGGAGTAGGCAGCGCGGTGTAAGAGATCCGCCGAAACTCCACTCAATTATTCTGTTCCGGACATCCTGATACACCCGATTTGCATCTAACCAGCACTGGAGAGGTCTCCACATGGTCCCCGACCCAGTGGTGCTATTTTGGCCGAAAGCCGACAAACGGACATGTCCCGCAAGACAGGTAAAGATTCCTGGCAGGCAGCAGAGCATAGAGGCCAAGATGGCGCCCGGTCACAGCGCTCAGCTGAAAAGGTAACCATGAGGATGTTCAGCGGCGCTCTGGGGAAAGGCACCACTTCCAGACTGCCTTCTCCCCCCCTGGGCCCTGTGGAGCAAGACACCCCTGACTACAGAGATTAAAGGGGTTAAACTGGAGCTGAACTTAGTCAGACAGGACATGCAGAAGTTGAGGGATCGCACTGCAGCCCTGGGTGACAGAGAGAGCAATGTGGAAGATGATGTAGCACCTCTGCAGAGGGAAATACGCCACATGCAGTCGGTAATCACCGGCCATTCAGAACGTTTAGAGGACATGGAGAACAGGCAAAGACGCAACAACGTCCGTGCAGTGGGCATACCTGAAAAGGCAGAGGGAAAGAACCCTGTGGCATTTATTGAGAACTGGCTGATCGACACGTTCGGCAAGGAC